>NW_024080678.1:5495-51220 GCF_003009895.1 Hyaena hyaena | reverse complement strand
CCAGGCTCCGATCTGGCAGTCAGCACAGAGCCCGATGCGGGGCTCGAATCCACGAACCACGAGATCATGACCTGAGCGAAGGTCAGACGCTTAACCGACTAAGCCACCCAGGCACCCCGATGTGGAAGTTCTTGACCTGCATTCAGCAACAAGTCTGTTGGGTACTTTCAGCAAGATTCCTCCACCTCTTCTCTTTGTGGATTCCCATCACCCACCCACGTGCTGCAATTTGGTGTAAATCTCCAGCTGTCTTCACCATATCCAGAGTAGAGCCTGATCTGTCTCCTATGACCATAGTTCTGATTTAAGTCTTCTTCACCATTTTAATAAACCTCAGAGTCATTGTTTTCTTTCCCAGTGTGAGCTTCCCTGGTGGGCAATGTCCCACGTGCATTGTCACAGACTGAATACAGGACAGCAGTGCATCCAGTGGATGACAGGAGCTTTGCATTCGAAACCTTCCCAGACTCTGCCCCATGTGTCTCTCTCTTTGGCTGATGGCCACCTGCATCCTTCCCTGGAAGACAGTGTGACTGAGTGTGAGAGCTCAGTGAGCTCTGTGAGCCCTTCCAGGGCATCACCCAATCTCAGGGTGGTTTGAGGATCACCCACCAATTTGTAGTTGGTGCCAAAAGTCAGGGCCGTCCTAGGTATTGTGCGCTCAGACTTTACAGCTTGGCCAACTCTGAATACTTCGAATTTTAAAAAGTGAGAAGGGACCTTAGTGATTATTTTCCCTGGCAAGTGCTCTCTCTCCCAAGCTTGATGTCCTCTGATGTGGCCCAGCCGCTGCCCCAACGGACAGAGAACCAGGACATCCGCTACGCTGGTTCCCCCCAGACTGTCCAGTTCACATCGCTGACTCCCGACCCAGCACCATCATCCCCAGCTTCTCAGGTGTCACCAGCCTAAGGTCCACCTTAGCTGGTGACAGCTTCATATGCGTGCACACCAACGCCATTATCACTTGTAGGAAATTGCTTAAAGAGACAAGAGACTTTGAAACCATCAACATGAATCCCGAAGCCTGAAAAGACTTGCATTTGGACAAGCTGCTGGACGAACTACTTTCCTCTTTGGTGGGGGCTCGTGCATCTCCCCAGAATCCCTCAAAGAATAGAGAATTGGCAGCTACCTCCTGTGGTGCCAGAAATTGTCACAGAGCCACACTGCCTCCCACTGGTCTGGGGTTGCTCTATGTAGAAGAGGATGGGATGCCTTCGTGATTCAGTTGGTTAGCTTCCGACTTTGGCTCAGGTCATGATCTCATGGTTGTTGGTTTGAACCCCACATCAGGTTCTTTGCTGACAGCTCGGAGACTGGAGCCAACTTTGGGTCCTGAGTCTCCCTCTCTCTCTGCTCCACCCCCATTCATGCTCTGTCTCTCTGTCTCTCAAAAAAGAAAAAACATTAAAAAAATGTATAAGAAGAGGAATGGCTTCCAAATGGTGGTCAGGACCACCCAGCTCCCAGGCAAGTTATGGAGGAGACAATGTCCCCTCTCTGCCATGGCCCTGCCTACCTGGTGGTAAGGAGATCAAAGAAGGGAGGGAACAAATGTTTCCTCTCTCTCTCCCAGGACCTCGAGTTTTGTGCCAAGTGCTTCACTCAGTCCTAGCCCTGCCACCCAAGCTTAACTAGTCCTCCAACCTAACCCTCCTCTTGTCCATCTGGCCCCCATCTCTGACCCTGGCCCAAGCCTCCTGGCCTTTGGACAAGACAATTGTCCTCAGCTTCCCACCTTTGACCTTGCAGTTCATGCTAAGGCCTTCACCACAATCTTATCAGGCTGAATTATTGTTCCCATTGAACAAATGACTAATCTGCGACTTGGAGACATACACACCCAGAGACCCAGGGCTGGACAGAGATAGGGTCTGGATCCAACCCAGCTTAGTCCAACTCCACTCCAGCCTCTCTGCTTTGTGGACCAGCAGGTACCTGCAGAATTCCTACAGCTGCTTAGATGGGGAGGGAAGGCTCTAGTCCAATGCCCTGTGGCACAGACTGGTGTGTCAGTGTTCTTCTGACTTGTGCCTCATCTCCAGAAAGAATACCCTTGGTCCCTGTGTCTTTGTGGCAATCTTCTAAGAAGTTAACATTGAGGCACCTGGGTGGCTCAGTAACTCAGGGTCCAACTCTTGAGACTGGCTCAGGTCATACTCTCATGGGTCATGAGTTCAAGCCCTGAGTCAGGCTCTGTGCTGACAATGTGGAACCTGCTTGGGATTCTCTCTCTCTCTCTCTCTCTCTCTCTGCCCCTTCCTCAGTCATGCTGTCTCTGTCTCTCTTTCAAAATAAATACAGTTAAAAAATGAAAAGTTAACATTAATTGAGTACCTAGTATGTGTCAGTCACTGTATTAAGCACTTTACATACATGATCTTAGTTTCCTACCAGTAAAACTGAACAGAGGAAAAAACCAAGGCAGAGATGGGTGTGCTTTAGGTCAAGGCCCACGGTCACATCCCCTGCCCTCTGCAGGTGTCATCTCTTCTCAAGGTGAGGCCACTCCCTGCCAGCAGATGTCATGGAAGGCATTGGTCAAAAATTGTTGAGAAGGAGCAAACTCAACCCCAGCTCCAGGACACTGCCATGCAGAGATCTGGGGGACCACCCTGGGGCATCCCTGGGGGTTACCTGGGCAGGGTGGCCTCAGCCAGGAAGTTCTCCCAGGCTTTCTGGTCAGTCAGTAGGAGATGCAGTTCATCCCGGCTCATGGAGTCCCTGAAATACTCAATGGTGTCCTCAATAAAGCTTGAGCTCTCTAGATAGAAAAGAAAAAGAAAAAGGTTGTTTTGTTTTTTTCTTTTCCCTGCTTCATTAAGGGAGGGAGGAAACTGGGTTTTGCTGGACGGAACCCACAACACTAAGCTGTGTATTTATTGGGAGCCGGCCTAGGAAGGGTATTGAGATACATTGACTCAGGCCTTGCCCAGCTTTCATATCTGATAAGAAGATGCCAAATATGGAGACATAGGCAGGTGACCTAACACAGCCATGGCAGCCCGGGGCTGCTGGGGGAGGGAAGGTTTCTCCCTGGAGCTAACAGGGTCCATGTAGAGGGGACAGCAAAGAAACTCAGGTAGGCATATTGTGTAGGAGGCCCTGGCCCAGACCACACATGTGATATTTGATCCTCACAACAACATAAGGGAATACTCTCATTTTACAGGTGAGGGTAGGTAAGTCACCCGGCTCACACAGTTGGGAGGTGGCCACAGCCACACTGGGGTCCAGTTTAGTGGCCCACAGGTCACAGTGCAAGAACTGGAGGGAATGTCCTCCATCGGTAAAACCCCACAGTTGTTCTGAGCTGTGCTAGAGGCTGGGACAGGTCAGGAGGGTGGGAGAAGCCTCCGAGGTAGCTGGTCTACCTCCCACCCAGGCCCTGCCTCAGGACTCCTTCCTTCTCTCCTTTCCCTTCTGCTGCCCCCACCTCTTTGTGGGATGTCCTGGCCTCACTTCTGGGTCATTTGATAGGTGGCAGGGGGAGGGAGGAAGTGAGCATCTCAGCCATGAGCCTGAGGAGAGGACAACAGGGAGGGGCCCCTACAGACCCATGGAATAGAGACTCCCCTTGGTCCCCCTTGAAAGCTCGAGGACACTCATCAGTCCCCTTCAAGGGTCTGATTCGTCTGTAGGTTAACAAGGCTGCAGGGACTCCCCAATCCCAGGAATCGTCTGGAGTTGATACCTGGCGTTCCTTGCGTCATGTTGTCAGCAGTGGGATCTCAAGTTTTCCCAACAGCCTGCGTCTGCGTTCCAGTCCGAAAGAGTGTTGCTTCAGCCTTGGGAAAGACAGAACAAATTGTGGGGTCAAATGTGAGCCAGCTGTGGCCATGGGGAGTGGCAAGGGGCCAGGTCTCAGGTGGTTCCCTCTGGGAAGGCCACCCATGCCAACAGGGACGTAACCTGAGCTGTCTGTCTGTCTCCCAGCCTCTGTTGGCTGCTCCTTAGGGAAGGGTACTCTCCTCAGTACAGCTCACTCCCAAGCCAGGTCAGAGTCCTGCTGTCCTTCAGGGGCACAAGGAGAGGGTTATCAGACCAGGAGACTGCTATCTGAGAAGTTATAAAAGCAATGAAACCAAACACAGAAGATAAGATGGGAAGTAATGTTCTGGAAATTACTTGAGGTTGAGCACGTCTGTGTTTCTGAACTGATAGTAGCTAATGTTGATCAAGCATCTGTGAGGGGCAGGGCTCCTTACCTGTCTGCTCCCTGAATATTCACATACTCTCCATGCAGTGGGAGCTCTTGTGGCTCCCATTTATTGTGTTTTAAGCTTTATTTCTTTACTGAGAGAGAGACGGAGAAAGCACAAGTTGGGGAGGAGCAGAGAGAGTGACACAGAGAGAGAGAGAGAGAGCAAGAACCCTAAGTAAGCCCCACACCACCAGCACAGAGCCCGAACCATGAGATCATAACCTGAGCAGAAGTCAGATACTTAAGGGACTGAGTCTTGTGACTCCCATTTGAAAGTGGAGGAAAGCAGGATGCTTGGGTGGCTCAGTTAGTTAAGTTCAATTCTTGATTTTTGGCTCAGGTCATGATCTCAGGGTTCATGAGTTCAAGGCCCTCCTGAGCCTCTCTGCTGTCAGTGTGGAGCCTGCTTAGGATTCTCTCTCTTTCCTCTCTTACTGCCCCTCCCCTGTTCAATCTCTCTGTCTCTAAATGAACATTAAAAAAATAAGTAAAGTGGAAGAAACCATCACAAAGTTTAGCTTTTCACCTGAACTTAGGCTAGCTCAAGTTTTCACAATGGCGCTAATGTCAGGACTTGAACCCAAGTGTTTCTGATGCTTGTGATGACTGTACTCTACTCTCTTTAACATATAAAAGCATTACTCATGGGGCACCCAGGTGGCTCAGTAGGTTAAGCATCTGACTTCGCTTCAGGTCATGATCTCACAGATGGTGAGATCTACTGTCAGCATGGAGCCTACTTCGGATTCTGTGTCTCCCTCTCTCTCTGCCCCTCCCTGGCTTATGCGTATGCACTCTCCCTCCCTCTCTTGCTCATTCTCTCAAAAATGAATAAAACATTAAAATGAAATGGGATGGGGCGCCTGGGTGGCTTAGTCGGTTAAGCGTCCGACTTTCGCTTAGGTCATGATCTCGCGGTTCGTGGGTTCGAGCCCCGCGTCAGGCTCTGTGCTGACTACCAGCTCAGAGCCTGGAGCCTGTTTCAGTCTGTGACTCCCTCTCTCTCTGACCCTCCCCTGCTCACGCTGTCTCTCTCTCTCTCTCTCTGTCCTAGAAATAAGTAAAACATTAAAATAAAATAAAATAAAATAAAATAAAATAAAATAAAATAAAATGAAATGGGATGATACCATGGGTTAAACAACAATAATTAGAGTGAACTCGAACCTTCAACAGATATATTTTCTAGCAATACATCGCCCCCTTACATGGGTACCCGTGGATGTTTCTTCACTCAAAGGTAGCAAGACTTCTTGGAGGGAAACTGAATTCCTGAATTCCACGCGTCTGCAATATCCACTGCTCTAGGGACAGGATGCTTTCAGGGATGTTCAGAGCAGTGCAAACAGGGCACCCTTGGGGAAGTCCGGACAAATTACATATACTTATAATAATAATAGATAATGATTATTATGATCATGGTTAATTGGGCAAGGATGGGTCAGTGTAAAGCCATGAGTTCCTAATAATATTCAAATGTGGGCAGATGAACAAAATATACTAAAAAAGGTAGATATAAAGGCGAAAAAGGTAGTTAGACGCAAAGAGGAGTTAGTGGAGTGGAGAACATTTGTTAATTAATCTTAATAAGAAGGGGAGTCTCAATATATATGGGTAGTTAGGGGGCACCAGGATGGCTCAGTCGGTTGAGCGGCTGACTTTAGCTCAGGAAGGTGAGGCCAGGGACGCCTACCTGGCTCAGTCAGTTAAGCATCTGATTCTTGACCTCAGCTCAGGTCATGATCATCGATCTCATGGTTCATGAGTTCAAGGCCCAAACTGGGCTCCACACTGACAGTGTGGAGCCCGCTTAGGATTCTCTCTTTTCTAATTTGACAATAAACTATTTGTAAAAAAAAAAAATTAAAAAAAAAAAAAAAAAAAAAGGATTCTCTCTTTTCCCCTCCTCTCTGCCCCTCCCCCTCTGCCTCCTCTCTACTCCTCCCCTATTCGTGCTTTGTCTCAAAATAAATAATCTTATATATATGGGCATTTTCCCCCTTCTATTTATTATATGACTGTTTATAAGAGATTGAGAAAGAAAACCAGGCCTGCCTGGCACTCACTCTTCTCCTGGAGGGCATGAATAATCTCCCAGAGTTCCACCCTCAGATCATGACAAAGGAAGACAGAGCAAGGCCACCCATAGCTTCATCCAAGCACAAACACAAGGTCTCTGTGCCCCCCACAAAACACAAAAGCCTCCCTCCCTTGGCTAAAGAGAACAAGTGCTATTTGGGCACCTGGGTGGTTCAGTCGGTTAAGCCTCCAACTTCAGCTCAAGTCATAATCTCATCGCCCATGAGTTTGAGCTCCATGTCAGGCTCTGTGCTGACAGCTCCGAACCTGGGTCCTCCTTCAGATTCTGTGTCTCCCTCTGTCTCTGACCCTCCCCTGCTCATGCTGTATCTATCTCTCTGTCTCAAAAATAAAAAAAACATTAAAAAAAAAGAATGACTCTAACTTCTTTTGCAAGTTTTGTCCTTGTTCTGGCTTCTCTTTTATTTTTTATTGTTCATTTATTCATTTTGAGAGAGAGAGAGAGAGATAGCATGAGTGGGGGAGGGGCAGGGAGAGAGAGAGTAAGCAGGCTCTGCACAGTCAGCATGGAACCCAATAAAGGCTCAATCTCACAAAACCATGAGCTCAAGACCTGAACAAAGATCAAGAGTCCGATGCTTAACCGACAGAGGCACCCAGGTGCCCCTCTCCTTTTTTCTTTTTTTAAGTTTACTTATTTATTTTGAGACAGAGAGAGATCATGAGGGAGGAGCCGAGTGAGGGGGAGAGAGAGAATCGCAAGCAGACTCTGTGCTGACAGCATGGAGCCCGACACAGGACTGGATCTCATAAACCAGGAGATTGATCATGAGCTGAGCCGAGATCAAGAGTCAGATGCTTAATGGACTGAGCCAGGCAGGCGCCCTCTGGCCACTCCTTTGCTAGATAAGATTTGTAAGACACCCACTGACAGCGATGCCCCCCCTTTCGGCAACACCCCATCTACAGCAGCCCTGCTTCCCCAGAGACTCCCCCAAAGCACCAAATCCCAGATCCTAGAATCAGTTCTAACACCCTCTTCCTCAACCACAGGAGTGTGCCTGGCGGCTTAAGGCTGAAGGGCATAAGGTGAGGGTGTGGATCCTCCTGGCAGATACACACGGGTTCTATCGAGTGCGAGCAAAGCATAAAGCCAGGCAGCTGTCAGGGGTCGAGGCAGGCCCAGCAAGGGTGCGGACGGCTCCCTGCAGGTTTCTCGCTCTTTCCACACCCCTGTGGCTCTGGTCATTTCCTGACCCTGGTCCATTCCCAGCTATTGATCTTTGCTCTCAACTTTGCTGTTTACAGCAAAGTAATTCTCGTGGCCTTTGCTGCTTTCCTGCCCAGCAGCTCCCACGCCGCTCCACCTCTTCCAAGGCCATTGGCATCCCTTCCATCCTGCTGCCTCCCATCTTGGGGCCTGGGCATCAGGTGTGTGTTTTCCAGGCGCACCTGCAGTGAGGGCCGATGTCGGGCCCAGCCTCAGCCAAACGAGACACAGGGGAAGTCGACTTAGGGGAGGCTTGGGGCCTTCCTGCCGCTGCAGGGGAGAGGTAGGAGGGGAGCACCGGCTGGCCGCCTTCTCCTTCTTGTGTTCTGAGTGCTGCATGACCCTGGGAGCCCAGGCAGCCCAATGACGTCATGAATCACGAGGACCAGAGAGCAGGGGCCGAAAGAGCCAGACCCTGGATGACACCAACCGTTTGCAAATGTGTCTGTACCCTGGGTCTCCTCCATCCTGTCCTGTGCTGTTCTTGGCCTGGCCTTGACCCTGGTCTTGGGTGTGTCTGCAGGGTTTTGATCCTGGACACCGCTCCCTCCCTCGGTCAGGACGAGGGGCTCTCGCTAGCCTGCTGACTGGTCAGTCCCCGGCAAGGGCGCTCGGAGGAGAAGGGAGAACCTGCCCCTGCGTGAAGCTGGGGCCCAGGCTGGAGGCCTGCCCATCCCCGCCTGCTCTGTCCCAGCTCCCCAGGTGCAGGGCGACAGAGATTCTCACCAAAGCATGTCCTTGCAAGTGGCTACAGGGAATCCTCCGTGGACAGGGAAAGGGGAGGGTAAAGCTTCAGATTCATACTCCTTAGCCCGGCGCCCCACCCCCCACACGCGCCTGCTCCTGTCTTCCTCACCGCTCCCTGCCCCTCTTGCCTTGGTCAGGCTCCCCACGGACCCCCAGCTTCCTTGCCTTTTTTTTTCTTTTTAAATTGTTATTTTAAGTAGGCTCCATGCCCTACACGGAGCTTGAACTCACAACCCTGAGATCAAGAGTTGGCTTGTTCTACTGACCAAGCAGGTCCAGCCCTTGCTTCTGCTCACGCCTCAGCCTCCACACCTGTGCTCAGCCTGCCTCCTCCCCGTGGAAAGCCCGTCCCCACCTTCCCTAGCTTGTAATAGGTTATCGATACTTAGATGCCCAGGTCAAAGTCTCGCTCCCCTGCTGCCCCCCCACCCCTAGCCCCTCCTCCCGATTACTGCCCAGGCTCTCCTTGGATGTGCTCTGTCCTGTCCCTGCTTCTCTGTATTTTCTCCAGCCTTCTGTGTCCTCCCTTTGACTCCGAGCCCCGGCTGGGGCCCCGTCTGTTCCCTGCCGCACCCCCTGTTCTGTGCCGTGTCCCCAGGCGCCCCCCCCCCCCGCCCTCGGGGGGCACGGCCAGCCTAAGATCCGGGCGGTAGGAGCCGAGACACGGCCCCGCTTCCTTCACCGCTGAGTAATCCCACTGCTTCCTTGCCTATCTCGACGCAAAGCTCTCTCTGGCCCTGGCTCCGCTTTCACGCAAATGCCGCTCCTGATTGAGTGTGTGCTTCTGACGGTCCGATGAGATTTCTGAGCGATTCCACTCATTCCTTCATGTGTCTGCACTGCAGCCAGAGTATCTTTAGATGAGGAGGAAGAGAAAGAGGAAATTGCAGAAGAACCAGGTGTTCCGGTGCCTGAGACTCCGCAGTGCCTTCCGCGTTCCGCAGCCTCCCCTCCCCCAGGGAGGCCAGGGCGGGTGTGGGTGCAGCCCAGCTCNGGCTGGCTCAGTGTGTTAAGTGTCCCACCCTTGGTGTCGGCTCCGGCACGATCCTGCTGCTCATGGGATCGAGCCCCGCATGGGGCTCTGCGCGGACAGCAAGGAACCTGCTTAGGATTCTCTCTCCCTCCCTCCCTCTGTCCCTCCCCTGCTCGGCACACACTCTCTGTCTCTCTCTCAAAGTAAATAAAGAAACGTCTAAAACATGAAAAATTGCACAGGCCGGCGCTCAGAGCAGAGGAGAGCAGGGCCGGCCAGATTCGCGAGAGAGCCTCCAAATCAGCCTGAACACACGGAAGCCAATTTTCTAGGAGATGCGAAGGAAGAGTCCCAGGTGAAGGGACCCGCCTGGGGTCACACGGTTCCCGGCGGGCAGGGTGCAAGGGAGCATGAGGTGTTTGGGGAGAAATGTGATTTTAACAACCACATTCCAGGTCTGACTGGGCCCGTGTGAACACGCAGGTGTGAGGTCCCGCCCCCACAGGCATCCCCAGGAGTCCACACTTGGGGCTTTAAGAGCACAAGGCGGGACGGGTCCCACGGTGTGGGGAACAGAGGGCCGGGCGGGGGCAGCGGGGGCAGCCCGGACGTCCCGCTCTGTCCCCGGTCAAAGCACCCTGGACAAGCCCCCCCTTCCAGACCCTCGGTTTCCCCGCAGGGCCCGGCACTGAGCAGGTGCTCAGAACACTGTGGGGACACAGCCTTGAGTCCTTCATCCTGTGCATCTCAGAAGAAATGCTTTGCGGGTCAGGCCACCCCAGGGAGAGGCTCCCACTCACCTGGCCTCCTTCCCCTCCCCTGCTTCCTCCAAATTCCCCAAAGGGATCAGCACCCCTGACCCCCTCCCCCACACCTGCCTTCCTTCTGGGGTCTGCTCAGGTCGCAGCAGTCTGGAACCTGGGCTCAGCAGTGTGCCCTGCCCTCTCCACTGTTTGGGGGCATAGGGGTGTGAGGGGGGAGCAGCCAGACAAACCCGGGTTCAAATCCTGGCTATGCTGCTATTTAGGGCATGACCTGGGGCTAGAAATCCCAACTCTGATCCTTTTCCTTAAAGAGCCGTCTGGAGGGCCAGTAGATGGGCAGGGGCTCCCACCCTCCAAGCTTACCAAGGGATCGTCCTCTGAGCTGAAAAACACCCAGGTTTCTTTAGCTGTGTAGACCCAGTCACCCGCGGTGTGTCTGTGCAATGACCACACGCCTCCAGGCCCAAATATATCTGAGACTGAAAGGGAAACCGAAAGTTTCCACTTCAGAGCCACTCAGGATGCAAGGAACATACCACAGGGCCCGTTCTACCCCCTCAAGGAGGAAACCCCAGATGTTTGATCCTTGTGGGCTCAGCGCTTCCCGCCTTGGACTTCTGGAAGGAAAACCTGTCACTGATGAACCGAGGGACTCTCAGCAAATGTAACCCTCCCCCCACCTGCCTTGGACTTGTTCCCAGCCCCCTCCTCTCTCTCCCTCCCACCTCACTTCGGGCATTACCCACCTTCCTATCTCCAGGATTATCTGCATCGCCAAACATACCAGATGCTCACTGTGTATTTGCCCTGTTGCAGCTATTTATACATCTCGGCCGTGTGGCCCATAGGCATTTGCATAGGCAGATCCTTCCCCCAGGGGCACCTGCTTCTACCCCCTGAAAAAATCATGCTTAGCCTTCCAAGCCCAAATCTTGCATCACCTCCTCTGAGAAGCCCTCCAGCCCCCACTTAGGCAGAAGCCTTCCAGCCTCCATGCAGGCAGAGTCCACTGTTCCCTGCAGTGCTCCCAGGGCACCTGGGGGAGGAGTCTAAACCCGACGACTGCCTGCCACTCCACCAATGTGTGGGGGAGGAGGGGCAAAGTCCAGTCCAGTCTGGAATTTCGACCCTTGACACATGTTTCAAGTTATTTTCTGCCCAATTCTGCTTGTTCAGTGATCTTTTGGTCTTTTTTCTCTAACTCCCCTTCCTCCTCGTTCTTTTCTCTTTTCCTAGCCTGACTTTGGCTTGATGACCAGGTAAAACCACTGTGAGGTGCAGGTCACCCTAGTCCTGAACAGCTCCCTGTTGACCCCTTCTGTGCAGGTCGGGGCTGGGTTAGTGTCTGCAAGAAGCTCTGAGCTACCATGATGTTAACTCTTTTTCATATAAGATACAACCCCGGGGGTGCCTGGCTGGCTCAGTCTGTGGAGCGTGTGACTCTTGACCTGAGGGTCATGAGTTCGAGCCCCAGGCTGGGTGTAGAGATTACCTAAAAAGAAAACCTTTTGGGAATGCAAATTCTGGAAAACAGTATGGAAGTTCCCCCCAAAATTAAAACTAGAAGTACCTTATGACCCAGCAATTGCACTATAGCTATTTATCCAAGGGATGCAGGTGTGCTGTTTTGAAGGGGCACATGCACCCCGATGTTTACAGCAGCACTGTCAACAGTAGCCAAAGTATGGAAAGAGCCCAAATGTCCATTGACAATGAATAGATATAGAAGATGTGCTATATAAATACAATGGAGTACTGCTCAGCAATCCAAAAGAATGGAATCTTGCCATTTGCAACTACATAGATGGAACGGAGGGTATTATGCTAAGCAAAAGTAGTCAGAGAAAGACAAATATCGTATGACTTCACTCATAGGAGGACTGTAAGCTACGAAACAGATGAACATAAGGGAAAGGAAGCAAACATAGTATAAAAACAGGGAAGGAGATAAAACATAAGAGACTCTTATATAAAGAGACGAAACAGAGGTGCTAGAGGAGTTATGGGAGGGGGGATGGGCTAAAAGGGTGAGGGGCATTAAGGAATCTACTCCAGAAATCATTGTTGCACTATATGCTAACGAACTTGGATGTCAATTAAAAAACAAATAAATTATTAAAAGAAAAGAAAAGAAAGAAAAAGAAATGTCTGTCAACAGGGTAAACAAAATGTGGTATACCCATACATGTCACTCATCAATTTTAAAACATGAACTACCGATATACACAATGTGAATGAATCTCAAAAGCATGATGCTGGGAAAAAGAGTATGTCCAAATATAGACTATGTTATTGCATTCATAGACAATTCCAGGAAGCACTATATAATTCTATTTATATACAATTCTGGGAAATTCTCTCTCTATATAGTATTTACATGCTGTACATGGAAGATATATATGTCACCATAGTGACAAAATGACAGTCAGGGTTTGCCTGGGGCTGGGAGGGAAATGGACTGGAAATAGGAATCTTTTGGGATCATACATGTGTTTCAAATCTAGATTGTGATTAAGAAACTTTTTTTAAAACATTTTTATTTATTTTTGAGAGACAGAGCACGAGCAGAGAAGGGGAGAAAGAGAGGGAGACACAGAATCCGAAGCAGGATCCAGGCTCTGAGCAATAAGCACAGAGCCACATGCGGGGCATGAACTCACAAACTGAGATCGTGAACTGAACCGATGTCAGACGCTCAACCGACTGACCCACCCAGGTGCCCCTTGGTTGTGTTTAAAGTTTCATCTGGTTAAAATTGTTTTTTATAATTTTATGAATAATACACTTTATTTTATTTTTTCATTCAAACATCATTTAAAATTTACTTATTTATGTATTTATTTAAGATAATTTATTGTCAGAGTAGCTAACATACAGCATATACAGTGTGTTCTTGGATTGGGGGGTAGCTTCCCATGATTCACAACTTATATACAATACCCAGTGTTCATCCCAACAAGTTTCCTCCTCAATGTCCATCACCCATTTTCCCCTGTTCCCCACTCCCCCACCCTTAGTTTGTTCTCTGTATTGAAGAACTCTTCTGGTTTGCCTCGCTCCCTCTCTGAAACTTTTTTCCCCCCTTCCCTTCCCCCATGGCCTTCTGTTAAGTTTCTCAAGTTTCACATATGAGTGAAAACATATGATATCTGTCTTTCGGACTTTACTTATTTCACTCAGCATAATATCCCCCAGTTCCATGCATGTTGCTGTAAATGGCAGGATTTCATTCTTTCTCATTGCCAAGTAGTATTCTGTGGTATATATAAACCACATCTTCTTTATCCATTCTTAAGATGATGGACATGTGGGCTCTTTCCATCCTTTGGCTGTTGTTGAAAGCACTGCTATGAACATTGAGGTGCATGTGCCCCTATGCATCAGCACTCCTGTATCCCTTGGGTGAATTCCTAGGAGTGCTATTGCTGGGTCATTGGTAGTTCTCTTTTTAATTCTTGAATTGTGCACTTGAATTAGATGTAGATGGTCATATGTAAAATTTTACCTCAATTCTATTGATAAAAAACGAGCAGAGCCAACCCTCTTTTCTGCTACACACACTCCATTTGGGAATGACAGCACTCACGGCCACATCTCCAGCAGCCGGGGGTTCAGAGAGTGGCCCAGGTCCCTGCAGCAGGAGGGGGAACGCATGGAACAGCTAGTGAGAATATGCTGTGTCAAGGTTCTGCCAGAGGAAGTCCATGGGCCCCTGGGAGCCCAGAGGAGGAGCGTCAGAATCCCACCGAGGGGGTAGGGTGCTCCTTCTGAGGAGCTGAGGGAGTCCTGAAGGATAAGCAGGAGGCGGCCAGGTGATGGAAGGGCCAGGCGTGCAAGATGGCAGACGCCTGGGTACAAGCAGAGGGACAGAGCAGGAGTCTCCCGGGGGATGTGGAGGAAGCTATCAGCGTTTCAGGGTTGCTGGAGCACAAGGGTGAGGGAGGGGCAGGGACGGAATGAACAGGGAGAGGCCATGGCTGGGAGCCCCCTCCCCCTCCTGCACTGTGCACACGTGAGTGCCCCATTGGTTTCTGAGCTCCAGAGAGGATAGGACCTTGTCTGATCTCTATGTCCCCTGAACCTTGCAAGTGCCAGGCACACAGAAGGGGAGGGTATCAGTGAGTATTCACCAATGACTGATGGAATGAGTGAATGAATGAATGAACGAACGAACGAACGAACGAATGAACAAATGAATGAATGGCAGATGGGGGAAGCTTGCCTTTCAGATCCACGTCTTGAGCCACATAGAAACGTCCTACCAGGGGCACCTGGGTGGCTCAGTTGGTTGAGGATCCAACTTAGGCTCAGGCCATGGCTTCGTGATTTGAGGGGCCTATATATGTGAACGCAACAGAGGCCCGCTGGGCCAGCCCACATTTACTGAAGCAGCTTATAGACCACAAGACTGGGAGAACCACACGAATCTGAAATACTCACACCTGGCCCTGCTCCCTGCTCTGCTCGGAAGTCACGGGTCAGGACCTAATCAGATGTTCGTGAATCTGGGTGAGCTCCTCCAACTTGCTCTCCAACAACTGGGCATGCTGTCTCAGCTCTTCAGCTGGCTTTGCTGTTGCCCCCTCATACAAGTGCTTTAATTCTTTGAGAAGGTTGGCCACTTCCATCACAAGCAAGAGAGCCACACCCTTCCACTCGCCTTCAGTGGCCAGTGCCACAGCAACGAGTCGAAAAGCTTTCTGCACCTTCTTGCCACTCCAAGCTGAAACTCTCCCAGTTGTCATGAGGCGCTTGGCAGGGGCTGCTAAGCGACGATTGGCTTTGGCCAGCCAGATGGCATGAACATTCTTTCCAATGTTTTTCAGGACTTTAGCCCAGTGTTTTAAGGAATTACTGCAGGGTGTATTCTCATACAAACACTTTGCAACTACCTCCCTGTTGTCACTGCCAGTTGATGTCAGGTGACTGGCTTTGGCTCTCAGGGACGATGTTTTTTTGTGCTCCACAATGTTGCTGGACACTCTGGTGACAGCGGATACTGCTCTCAGCGCCATCCCAGTTATCCAGAGTGGCAGACTGATCCCTGCTGTCACAGGGGCCAGACCCAGGCCCAGCACTGTCATGACACTGGACATGGCTCCAATGGAGCGGGCCACGATGTTGGTGACGGTGCAGTTCCTGTGTACCTTGTCAGCCTTGTCCACAAGCTCACGGAGCTTTCGTATTTGCCCCTCAAGCTCCTCTTTCAAGCAGAGAAACTCATTCAAAAAGCGCTCCCTCTCCAGGGGGTCACTCCAGAGCCTGTTCATGTCCTCCATATACAGGCCTTCTTCTAGCTTTCTCAGACATTCATAGAGCACCTCTGCCTCCTCCCTGCAACAGTGAAGGTCAAGTGATTAAGGAAAGCTTATCTGTCACATGGGTTTGAACTGTTCTCTCCTACATGAACCACACGACTTTCACTATAAATCAAATGGACAAGAATTGGACAGAGGCAAAGACTGTTTCTTGCAATGTTATGCACATTCTGTACCTTGATCGTGCTCTGTGATCCATATTCTGTCAGGGAATAAATAAGTAGTCATCATAAGATGCCCTTAAGTGGCAGCAGTTTGGTTGAAGTGTCTTTATGTATTTATTTTGGGGAGCAAGGGAGTAGGAGAAGCAGAAAGAGAGGGAGAGGAAGAATCAAAAGAAGGCTCTGTGCTGTTGAGATCATGACCTGAGCCTAAATCAAGAGTCAGATGCTTACCTGACTGAGCCGCCCTGGTGCCCCAAGTGGTACGTATTCAATAAAGAGGGCTTCTCACTCAAGGGCAGCTCAACACTATGGGTACCACAGTGTTTGTAGATGAACAAAGGGAAGTGGGGCTAGAGCAGAAAAACCTTCCTTCCAAGAATCTTAGTGTGTAGGGAAGGATCAACCTTACCCACAGAGAGGTCTGCCCTTTGCCCTTGGCTCCTGGGAAGTGATCTCTAGGCCCCTGCCTACAATGGGAAGGGTCGGAGAATCATAGGATTGTCTTCCTTTGCCTGGGCCTTTGGCCTGACATCACCTGACAACACGATGTATGATGGGGTCTTTGGGTCATGTGCTATCGGTTCTGACCTACGGAGGGACTAGAAACTAAAGGCATGAGTGTGACCTCAAGGAGGGGCTGGAGACCACACACCGGTCAGCCATGCAGAACATGTCACTGGGTCCCAATAAAACTCTATACACCAAGGCTGGGGTTGAAAAAGACTCTTTTCTTGACCAAACTTTAGTCAGGCTCTGCTAGACCCTCTTTCTGACCAGGTGCAGTCCATGTGTACCTTGTCGACCTTGGCTTTCTGTGTTCTGTCCATGACAGCGTGTAGTGCCCAGACTTAGCATGAACCCTGTTAGGTTAGTTTAATGAGAGTCTTCCCACTCTTCATATCTGATCACCATTGATATCTGATCAAATCCCACCTTTGAGGTAGAAGTTCTTTTTTTTATTTTTTTTTTAGGTTTATTTCTTTATTTTGAGAGAGAGGGAGAGAGCAAAAGCAGGAAGCAGGGGACAGAGAGGAACAAAGAGCGGAAGAGAGAGATAATCCCAAAAAGGCTCCTTGCTGTCAGTGCAGAGCCCAACACAGGACTCATCTCACCAACCAGGAGATCAGGACCTGAGCTGAAATCAAGGTGGACGCTTAACTGACTGAACCTCCCAGGTGCCCCTGATTTGGAAGTTCTTGACCTGCCTTCAGCATCAACCCTGTTGGGTCCATTTAGCAAGAATCCTCCACCTCTTCTCTTTGTGCTTACCCTTCACCTGCCCACGTCCCACTATTTGGTGTAATTCTCCAGCTGTCTTCACCATATCCAGAGTACAGCCTGATCTGTCTCCTATGACCATAGCTCTGAATTAAGTCTTCTTTACCATTTTAATAAACCTCAGAGTCATTTTCTTTCCCAGTGTGAGCTTCCCTGGTGGGCAATGTTCCACGTGCACTGTCACAGACTGCATACAGGACAGTAATGCATCCAATGGACGACTGCTTTGCATTAGAAATCCTCCCAGATTCTGTCCCATGTGTCTCTCTTCTTGGTTGATGGCCACCTGCATCCTTCCCTGGAAGACAGTGGGACTGAGTGTGACTGCTCTCAGTGAGCTCTGGGTGTCTTTTCAGGACATCACCCAATCTCAGGGTGGTTTGAGGATCACCCACCAATTTGTAGTAGGTGCCAAAAGTCAGGGCCGTTGTAGGGATTGTGCGCTCAGACTTTACAGCTTGGCTAACTCTGAGTACTTCATATTTAAAAACATGAGAAGGGACCTTAGTGATTATTTTGCACTTCCTCTCTCCCCCAGGTCTGATGTCCTCTAATGTGGCCCAGCCACTTCCCCAATGGACGGAGAACCAGGACATCTGCTACCCTGGTTCCCCCCAGACTGTCCAGTTCACATCACTCACTCCTGATCCAGCACCAGCACCCCCAGCCTCTCAGGTGTCACCAGCCTAAGTGACATCTTAGCTGATGACAGCTTCATATGCGTGCACACCAATGCCATTGTCACTTGTAGGAAATTGCCTAAAGAGACAAGAGACTTTGAGAGCCATCTACAGGAATCCTGAAGCCTGAAAAGACCTGCATTTGGACAAGCTGCTGGACGAACTACTTTCCTCTTTGGTGGGGACTCGTGCATCTCCCCAGGATCCCTCGAAGAATAGAGAATTGGCAGCTACCCCCTGTGTTGCCAGGACTTCTCACAGAGCCACACTGCCTCCCACTGGTCTGGGGCTGCTCTATGTAGAAGAGGGCAGGGACGCCTGGGTGGCTGAGTCGGCTAAGCTTCCAACTTTGGCTAGGGCACGATCTCATGCTTGGTGAGATTGAACCCCACATCTGGCTCTGTGGTGACAGCTCAGAGCCTGGGGCCTGGTTCACATTTTGTGTCTCCCCCTCTCTCTACCCCTCCCACATTCATGCTCTGTGTGTCTGTCTCTCAAAAATAAACACCATTTAAAAATATGTATAAGACAAGGAAAGGTTTCCAGGTGGTGGCCAAGACCACCCAGCTCCCAGGCAAGGTATGGAGGACACAACGCCTCCTCCCCTCCATAGGCCTGCATGCCTGGTGGTGAGGATATTAAAGAAGGGAGAGAACAAATATCCCCTCTCTCTCTCCCAAGACCTCGAGTTTTGTGGTAAGGCCTTCACTCTGTCCTAGCCCCGCTTCCAAGCTAACCTAGTCCCCCAACCTAGCCCTCCTCTTGCCCATCCTGTCCCCAGCTCTGGCCCTGGCCCAAGCCTCTTGGGCCTTTGGAAGAGATGATTGCCCTTGGGTCCTCACCTTTGAACTTACAATTCATGCTAAGTCTTTTGCCACAATCTTATCAGGCTGAATTACTGTTTCCATTGAACAAATGGCTAATCTGAGACTTGGAGATATACACACCCAGAGACTCAGGGCTGGACAGAGATAGGGTCTGGAACCAACCCAGCTTGGTCCAACTCCACTATTGTCTCTCCACCTTGTGGGCCAGCAAGTATCCTGCAGTATTCCTACAACTTAGATGTGGAGGGAAAGCTCCAGTCCAATGCCCAGGGGCACAGACTGGTACATCAGCCTTCTGACTTGTCCCTCATTTCCAGGAAGAAGACCCTTGGCCCCTGTCTCTTTGTGGCAATCTTCTAAAAAGTTATATAGAGGCACCTGGGTGGCACAGTCAGTTGAGGGTCCAACTCTTGATCAGCGTCATGCTGTCTCTGTCTCTCTCTCAAAATAAATACACTTAAAAAAATAAAAAGTTAACAATAATTGAGCACCTAGTATGTGTCAGTCACAATGCTAAGCACTTTACATACATGATCTTAGTTTCTTCCCAATAAAATGGAATAGATGAAGAAACCAAGGCAGAGATAGGTGTGCTTTAGATCAAGGCCCAAGGTCACATCACCTGCCCTCTGCAGGTGTCATCTCTTCTCAAGCCGAGGCCACTCCCTGCCAGCGGATGTCATGGAAGACATGTTTGTCAAATATTGTGGAGAAAAAGCATACTCAACCCCAGCCCCAGGACACTGCCACGCAGAGATCTGGGGGACCTCCCTGGGGCATCCGCAGGGCTTACCAGGGCAACTTGGCCTTAGCCATGAAGTACTCCCAGGCTTTCTGGTCATTCAACAGGAGATGCAATATATCCCGCCTCACGGAGTCCCTGAAATACTCAATGGTGTCCTGGATAAAGCTTGTGCTCCCTAAGTAGAAAATAAAAAGTAAAAGGTTGTTTTGTTTTTTCTTTTTCCTGCTTCACTAAGGGAGGAATGAAACTGGGTTTTGCTGGAGGGAACCCACACACTCTGTGTATTTATTGAGAGCAGGCCTAGGTGGGGCAGTATTGAGATGCATGGACTCAGGCCTTGAGCAGCTTTTATACCTGATAAGCAGGTGCTTACTATGGAGATACAGGCAGGTGACATAACATAGCCATGCTGGCCGGGGGCTGCTGGAGGAGGGAGGATTCTCCCTGGAGCTAACAGGGTCCATGTAGAGGGGACAGCAAAGAAACCTCGGGAAGGCATAGTGTGTAGCAGGCTCCGGCGCAAACAACACACACATGTGATATTTGATCCTCACAACAACATAAGGGAATATTCTAATTTACATGTGAGAGTAGCCAGTCACCCAGCTTATAGGTCGAGGTGGCCACAGCCATGCTGGGGTCTAGTTCAGTGGCCCATAGGCCACAGGGAGAGAGCTAAAGGGCATGTCCTCTGTTGGTAAACCTGCACAGTCGTCCTGAGCCATGTAGGACTTTGGACAGGGCAAGAAGGTGGGAGAATCCTCCAAGGCAACTGGTCTTCCTCCCACCAAGGCCTTGCCTTAGGACCCCTTCCTCATCTCCTTTCCCCTCTGCTGCCCCCACTTCCCTGTGGGCTGTCCTGGCCTCACTTCTGGGTCATTTGATAGGTGGCAGGGGGAGGGAGGAAGTGAGCATCTCAGCCATGAGCCTGACAAGAGGTCAGGAGGGAGGGGCCCCTACAGACCCCTGGGGTGGGGCACTCCCCTTTGTCCCCCTTGAAGGCTCGAGGACACTCATCAGTCCCCTTCGAGGGTCTGATTATCTGTAGGTTAACTCAGCTGGAGGCCCTCTGCCAATCCCAGGAATCCTCTGGAGTTGATACCTGGCACTCCTTGGATCATGGTGTCAGCAGTGGGATCTCAGCGTTTTCCCAACAGCCTGCGTCTGCGTTCCAGTTGGAAGGAGTGTTACTTCAGCCTTGGGAAAGACAGAACAAATTGTGGGGTCGAATGTGAGCCAGCTGTGGCCATGGGGAGTGGCAAGGGGCCAGGTCTCAGGTGGTTCCCTCTGGGAAGGCCACCCATGCCAACAGGGACGTAACCTGAGCTGTCTGTCTGTCTCCTTGCCTCTGTTGGCTGCTCCTTAGGGAAGGGTACCCTCCTCAGTGCAGCTCACTGCCAACCCAGGTCAGAGTCCTGCTGTCCTTCAGGGGCACAAGGAGAGGGTTATCAGACCAGGAGACTGCTATCTGAGAAGTTATAAAAGCAATGAAACCAAACACAAAAGATAAAATGGGAAGAAATGTAGGGGGAATTACTTGAGGTCGGCACCTCTGTGTTTCTGAATTGATAGTAGCTAATGTTGATCAAGCATGTGTGAGGGGCAGGGCTCCTTACGTGTCTCCTCCCTGAATATTCAAACACTCTCTATGAGTTGGGAGCTCTTGGGGCTCCTATTTACTGTGTTTTAAGGTTTCTTTCCTTATTGAGAGAGAGAAAGCACAAGTTGGAGAGGGACAGAGAGAGGGACAGAGAGAGAGAGAGAGAGCACAAGAATCCCAAGCAAACCCTGCACCACCAGCACAGAGCCCGATCCGTGAGATCATATCCTGAGCAGAAGTCAGATACTTAAGGGACTGAGTCTTGTGACTCCCAGAAAAGCAGGATGCTTGGGTGGCTCAGTCAGTTAAGTCCAATTCTTGATTTTGGCTCAGGTCATGATCTCAGGGTTCATGAGTTCAAGGCACTCTTCAGCCTCAGTGCTGTCAGTGTGGAGCCTGCTTAGGATTCTCTCTCTTTCCTCTCTTACTGCCCCTCTCCTGTTCAATCTCTTTGTCTCTAAATAATTAAAAAAAATAGTAAAGTGGAAAAAAAAATCACAAAGTTTAGCTTTTCACCTGAACTTGGGCTAGCTCAAGTTTTCACAATGGTGCTAAAGTCAGGACTTGAACCCTAGCGTTTCTGAACCAAACCCCATGCTTGTGATGACTGTGCTTTACTCCCTTTAACATATGAAAGCATTACACGGGACAGCCAGGTGGCTTAGTAGGTTAAGCTTCCGACTTCACCCCAGGTCATGGTCTCACAGTTGATGAGATCTGCTGACAACATGGAGCCTACGTTGGATTCTGTGTCTCCCTCACTCTCTGCCTCTCCCTGGCTCACACGTGCATTCTCTCTCTCAAAAATAAATAATATATATTTTTAAAATGGGATCATACCATGGGTAAAGAAGAATACTTCACGTGAACTCTATCCTTCAACAGATATATTTTCTAGCAATACGTCATCCCCTTACATGGGTATCTGTGGCTGTTTTTTCACTCAAAGGTAGCAAGACTTCTTGGAGGGAAGCTGAATTCCTGAGTTGCATGATTCTTCAATATCCACCGCTTGAGGGGCAAGGATATTTTCAGGGATGTTAAAAGCAGTGCAAACAGGGCACCCATGGAGAGATCCCAACAAATAATGCTTATTATGATCATGGTTAATTTGGTGAGGCTGAGTCAGTGAAAAGCCATGAGTTCTTAATAATATTCAAATGAGGGCAGATGAGACAAAATATACCAAAAGAGGTAGATATAAAGGCTAAAAAAGGTAGTTAGAATGCAAAGAGGAGTTAGTGGAGTGGGGAATGTTTGTTAATTAATCTTAATAAGAAGGGGAGTCTTAATATATATGCACACTTTGGGGGCACCTGGGTGGCTCAGTTGGTTGAGCAGCTGACTTTGGCTCAGGAAGGAGAGGTCGAGAGTGTCTGCCTGACTCAGTCAGTTAAGCATCCAACTCTTGACCTCTGCTCAGGTCATGATCATCAGTCTCGTGGTTCATGAATCATGAATCTCACTGATAGTGTGGAGCCCACTTAGGATTCTCTCTCTTTCTCGCTCCTCTCTGCCCCTCCCCCATTCATGCTTTCTCTCAAAATAAATAAACTTTAAAATATATATGTGTGTTTGTGCTGATATATGTATCGGCATTTTTTCCCATCTATTTATGCTATGACTGTTTATAAGGGATTGAGAAAGAAAACTAAAAGGGGCCCAGCCCCTGGCAGGCCAGCCCGGCACTCACTCTTCTCCTGGAGGGCATGAATAATCTCCCAGAGTACCACCCTCAGACCATGACAAAGGGAGACAGAGCAAGGCCATTCATAGCTTCATCCAAGCACAAACACAAGGTCTCTGTGCCCCCCACAAAACACAAAAGCCTCCCTCCCTTGGCTAAAGAAAGTGACCGTTACTTGGGCACCTGGGTGACTCAGTCTGTTAAGCCTCTGACTTCAGCTCAAGTCATGATCTCATAGCCTGTGAGTTTGAGCTCCATGTCAGGCTCTGTGCTGACAGCTCGGAGCCTGGAGCCTGCCTCAGATTCTGTGTCTCCATCTCCCTCTGCCCCTCCCCCTCCGCAATCTCTCTCTCTCTCTGAGAAGCAAATACACATTTCAAAAAATTTTATAAAGGAATGACCATTACTTTTTTAGCAAGTTTTATCCATGTTCTGGGCTCTCTTTTTTTTTTTTTTTCAATGTTTATTCATTTTGAGAGAGAGACAACAGACTGGGTGGTGGGAAAGAGAGGGAGAGGGAATCCCAAGCAGGCTCTGAACTGTCAGTGCAGACCCTGATGAGTGGCTCAAACTCACAAAACAATGAGTTCACGACCTGAGCTGAGATCAAGAGTCAGACCTTTACCGACAGGGCCACACAGGTGCCCCTCTCCTTTTTTTTTTTTTAAGTTTATTTATTTACAGACAGAGTGTGTGGGGGGGGTGGGGGGAGGGGTTGAGTGAGGGGGAGAGAGAGAATCTCAGGCAGACTCTGGGCTGCCAGCACAGACCCCGACATGGGACTGGATCTCATAAACCATGAGATCAAGACTCAGAAGCTTAACTGACTGACCAGGCAGGCGCCCTCTGGCCTCTCCTTTTCTAGACAAGATAACTTAGGGGGCATCTGTTGGATCCGTTGGTTGAGCGTCCAACTTCGGCTCAGGTCACATTCTTAGAGGACCTGAGTTCAAGCCCCTCATCGGGCTCTGTGCTAACAGCTCGGAACCTGGAGCCGCTTCAAATTCTGTCTCCCTCTCTCTCTCTGTCCCTCCCCACTCATACTCTGTCTCACTCTCAAAAAAAAAAAAATGAATAAATACAAATAAACATTAAACACGAAGTTTACTGAAACACTCCCTGCTCATCACACCCTCTCTGTCTCTCTCTCAAAGCAAATAAAGAAACATCAAAAAATGAAAGATGAGCAGGCCACCATGGGAGGCACGACGGCCGGCGCTCAGAGCAGAGGAGAGCAGGGCCGGCCAGATTCGCGAGAGAGCCTCCAAATCAGCCTGAACACACGGAAGCCAATTTTCTAGGAGATGCGAAGGAAGAGTCCCAGGTGAAGGGACCCGCCTGGGGTCACACGGTTCCCGGCGGGCAGGGTGCAAGGGAGCATGAGGTGTTTGGGGAGAAATGTGATTTTAACAACCACATTCCAGGTCTGACTGGGCCCGTGTGAACACGCAGGTGTGAGGTCCCGCCCCCACAGGCATCCCCAGGAGTCCACACTTGGGGCTTTAAGAGCACAAGGCGGGACGGGTCCCACGGTGTGGGGAACAGAGGGCCGGGCGGGGGCAGCGGGGGCAGCCCGGACGTCCCGCTCTGTCCCCGGTCAAAGCACCCTGGACAAGCCCCCCCTTCCAGACCCTCGGTTTCCCCGCAGGGCCCGGCACTGAGCAGGTGCTCAGAACACTGTGGGGACACAGCCTTGAGTCCTTCATCCTGTGCATCTCAGAAGAAATGCTTTGCGGGTCAGGCCACCCCAGGGAGAGGCTCCCACTCACCTGGCCTCCTTCCCCTCCTCTGCTTCCTCCAAATTCCCCAAAGGGATCAGCACCCCTGACCCCCTCCCCCACACCTGCCTTCCTTCTGGGGTCTGCTCAGGTCGCAGCAGTCTGGAACCTGGGCTGAGCGGTGTCCCCTGCCCTCTCCACTGTTTGGGGGCATAGGGGTGTGAGGGGGGAGCAGCCAGACAAACCCGGGTTCAAATCCTGGCTATGCTGCTATTTAGGGCATGACCTGGGGCTAGAAATCCCAATTCTCATCCTTTTCCTTAAAGAGCCGTCTGGAGGGCCAGTAGATGGGCAGGGGCTCCCACCCTCCAAGCTTACCAAGGGATCGTCCTCTGAGCTGAACAGCACCCAGGTTTCTTTAGCTGTGTAGACCCAGTCACCCACGGTGTGTCTGTGCAATGACCACACGCCTCCAGGCCCAAATATATCTTAGACTGAAAGGGAAACCGAAAGTCTCCACTTCAGAGCCGCTCAGGATGCAAGGAACATACCACAGGGCCCGTTCTACCCCCTCAAGGAGGAAACCCCAGACGTTCCAGGTACTTGTGGGCTCAGCGTTTCCTACCCCGGGCTTCAAGAAGGAAAACCTACCGTTGATGGACTGAGGGACCCTCAGCAAGTGACACCCCCTGCCCCTGCCCACCCTCTTTGGACTTGTTCCCAGCCCCTCCTCTCTGCCCCCCCCCCACCTTCCTATCGCCAGCACTGTCAGCATCGCCAAACCTACCAGATGCTTACTGCTTATTTGCCCTGTTGCAGCTAATTACATGCCTCGGCCTTGTGGCCTCTATGCATTTGCATAGGCAGATTCTTCTGCCAGGAGCACCTGCTTCTTCCACCTGGAAAAATCATGCTTAGTCTTCCAAGTCAGAATCTTGCATCACCTCCTCTGAGAAGCCCTCCAGCCCCCACTTAGGCAGAGTTCCCTGTGCCCTATCGTGTGCCCAGGGTGCCTGGGGGAGGAGTCTAAACCTGCTGCTTACAAGCCACTCCACCAGTTTGGGGGGGAGAGGAGGAGGGGCAAACAAAAGCCCACTTTAGCATTTCGACCTTGGACACTTGTTTCAAGTTATTTTCTGTCCATTTGTGCTTGTTTAGTGATCTTTTGGTCATTTTTCTGTAACTCTCCTTCCTCCTGATTCTTTCTCTTTTGCTAGCATGACTTTGACTTGACGACCAAACAAAACCACTGTGAGGTGTAGGTCGCCCCAGGCCTGAACAGCTCCCTGTTGCCCCTTCTGTGCACGTCGGGGCTGGGGTGGTGTCTCCAAGAACCTCTCAGCATCCGTGACATTAACGCTTGTAAGTAGCTTGAGCACAGGTGAGAAAGATGGAAGTCAATTCCCACCATAGTGAAATGATGGGTTAATCAAGAAGGCTACACCTGGATTTTAATTTTGATGAACATAGTCTCTATTAAGAGCAAAAGCTCCCCAGGACCTTCCTCTTGGTGGAAGGATCAGAAACCCCAGGGCTTAAGGCTGCCACACGTTGACTGGCTGTGATGACAGGTATAAAGCTGGTGAGGAGGCTTTACTGGGGAGGAATTTTTATCAAGATCATGATGGTTTGGGCTAGTGCTCCAGGTACAAAGTCCCGGAAGGTTTGAGGTGTTTTTCGCAACCTAGGTTTTTCATTAGTGCTGATAGTTGTGGTTCAGGATCTTACAACTCATATGGTATCAGATCAGAAACAGCTGTCCTGAGGGGTGCCTGGGTGGCTCATCAGTTGAGCCTTCGACTCTTGATTTCAGCTCAGGTCATGATCTCATGGTCTGTGAGACTGAGCCTTGCGTCAGGATTCTCTCTCTCCCTGTCTCCCTGCTCCTCCCCTGCTGGAATGCATTCTCTCTCTCTCTCTAAATAAATAAACAATGTAAAGAAGATTATATACAAGAAATATGGAAAATTAAATATAAAGACACAGATAGTCTGAAGGTAAATGGATGGAAAAATATATACTCTGCAAACCATCAGCATAAGAAAGTAGGGATGGCTACTGTAATATCAGATAACATAGACTTTAAGACAAAGTACATTGGGGCGCCTGGGTGGCTTAGTCGTTTAAGCGTCCGACTTTCGCTTAGGTCATGATCTCGCGGTTTGTGGGTTCGAGCCCCGCATCAGGCTCTGTGCTGACTGCCAGCTCAGAGCCTGGAGTCTGTTTCAGAGTCTGTGTCTCCCTCTCTCTCTGACCCTCCCCTGCTCATGCTGTCTCTCTCTCTCTCTCCTAGAAATAAATAAAAATATTTAAAAAAAAAAGACAAAGTACATTACCAAACATAACAAGGGACATCTCATAATGATGAAAAGGTCAATTCGTTTGGGAGACAAAATAATAAAAACTGTGTACACAACTGTAAAAGCACTTCAAAATAAATATTGCAAAACTATATACAAATAATGAAGTAGTAGAATATTCCAAACTCACAGCTGGAAGTTTTCACATCCTTCATCTTACAAATTACAAATTAATAGAAAACTCAATCAATCAATCAGTAAGGTCATAGAGAATCTGAACATTATTATTTATAACTAAGTGAAACTTATACAACCCTGAACACAGTGACTGCTGAATACACATTCTTTTCAGGGGCACATGATATGGTCCCCAAACTAGACCATTTGCTGGATCATTAGCAAGTACCACTAAATGTAAAGGATTTAAATTACGCAAAAAATGTTCTCTGACCACAACTGAGTTATATTCAAAATCAATAAAAAATAAGTTATCTAGGAGAATCCCAAATATTTGGAAGGAAAAAGATACACTTCTAAATACGTCAAGGAGGATTTTTGAAGAGAAACTTAAAAAATATACACTGAACTAAATAAAAATGAAGAGACAACGTAAGGAAATAAACCAGAGATTTCAAAGCTTGTGTCTCAAATCTGTTGAAGGGTAACTGTCTTTTTTTTATTTTTTATTTTTTTAATGTTTTCTTTATTTTTGAGACAGAGATAGAGACAGCATGAGCAGGAGAGGGTCAGAGACAGAGGGAGACACAGAATCTGAAGACAAGCTCCAGGCTCTGACCTAGCTGTAGCAGAGAGCCCGACGTGGGGCTCGAACCCACAAACTGAGATCATGACCTGAGCCAAAGTCAGACGCTTAACCGACTGAGCCACCCAGGCACCCTGAAGGGTAACTGTCATTGAAAATCACTTTGTACCCTCCCTGCTCCCTATGGACAAAGCACATTAATTCTGCTGTTACAGGTACTTTCCCAATGCAAGCTTTCATGTTCAGCAGGCAAAGGAATCATGAAGCCAGGTGAAATAACTATGGCTCTCTCATGTCCTTGTAGTAGAAGTTAAAGTCGAGGATGGAGATGAGTCCCGTTTTGATTTTCTTCTTCAATATTATTTGGCTATTTGGGGTCTTTTGTGGTTCATTACAAATTGTAGGATCATTTGCTCTAGCTTTGAGAAGAATGCTGGTAAAATTTTGATTAGGATTGCATTCAATGTGTATATTGCTTTGGGTAGTATTGACATTTTGACATTTATTCTTCTGATCCTTGAGCATGGAATGTTTTTCCATTTCTTTGTGTCTTCTTCAATTTCCTTCCTAAGTTTTCTATGGTTTTCTTCAAACACATCATACAGATCTTTTCATTTTTGGATAGATTATTCCTAGATATTTGTTGTGGGTGTGGTAGTAGTGGTGGTGGTGGTGGTGGTGTTTTGTTGTGCAATGGTGAATGGGATCAGTTTCTTGATTTCTCTTTCTGTTGCTTCATTATTGGTGTATAAAAATGCAACCAATTTCTGTATGTTGATTTTGTACCTGCAACTTTGCTGAATTCATGGGTCACTTCTAGTAGGCTTGTGGTGGAGTCTGTCAGGTTTTCTATGTAGAGTATCATGTCATCTGCAAAAAGTGAGAGTTTGACTTCTTCTTTGCCCATTCTGATGCCTTTTATTTCCTTTTGTTGTCTGATTGCTGATACTAGAACCTCAAGCACTATATTAAACAACAGTGATGAGAGTGGACATCCCTGTCATGTTCCAGATCTCAGATTTTCCCCATTGAGGAGGATGTTGGTTGTGGGCTTCTCATAAATAGCTTTGATGATGTTTAAGTAGGGTCCTTCTATCCAGACTTTCTGAGGGTCTTTATTAAGAAAGGATATTGTATTTTGTCAAATGCTTTTTCTGCATCTATCGACAGGATCATATGATTTTTATCTTTTAGTTTCTTAATGTGATGTATTACATTGATTGATTTGTGACTATTGAAGCAGCTCTGTAACCCCGGGATGAATGCCACTTGATCATGGTGGATAATTCTTTTTATGTGCTGTTGAATTCGATTCACAAGTATCTTGTTGAGGATTTTTGCATCCGTATTCATCAAGGATATTGGCCTGGAGTTCTCTTTTTTGGCTGGGTCTCTGTCTGGTTTGGGAATCAAAGTCATGCTGGCTTCGTAGAATGAGTCCAGAAGTTTTCCTTCCATTTCTATTTTTTGGAATAGCTTGAGAAGAATGGGTATCAACTCTGCTTTAAATGTCTGGTAGAATTCCCCAGGGAAGCCATCTGGCCTTGGGCTCATATTTGTCGGGAGATTTTTGATAACTGATTCAACTCCTTCACTAGTTATGAGTCTGTTCAGATTTTCTACCTCTTCCCGTGTGAATTTTGGTAGTGTGCGTGTGTTTAGGAATTTGTCCATTTCTTCAAAGTTGTCCAGTTTGTTGGCATATAATTTTTGATAGTATTCCCTGATAATTGCTTCCACTTCTGAGGGATTGGTTGTAATAAATCCGTTTTCATTCACGATTTTGTCTATTTGAGTGTTCCCTCTTTTCTTTTTGAGAAGCCTGGCTAGAAGTTTATCAATTTTGTTCATTTTTTCAAAAAACCAACTCTTGGTTTCATTGATCTGTTCAACTATTTTTTTGGATTCTATATTGCTTATTTCTGCCCTGATCTTTATTATTTCTCTTCTTCTGTTGGTTTTGGGGTGCTCATGCTGTTCTACTTCTCGTTCCTTTAGGTGCACTATTAGATATTATGTTTGCGCTTTTGATAGTTTCTTGAAATAGGCCTGGGGAGCAATGTGCTTTCCGCTTAGGAGTGCCTTTGCCACATCCCTAGTGTTTGGATTGTTGTGTTTTCATTTTCATTTGTTTCCATATATTTTTAAATTTCTTCTCTAATTACCTGATTGGCCCATTCATTCTTCAGTTGGGTGTTCGTTAACCTCCATGCTTTTGGAGGTTTTCCAGACTCTTTCCTGTGATTGATTTCTAGTTTCATAGCATTGTGATCTGAAAGTGTGCATGGCATGATCTCAATTTTTTTTATTTATTGAGGGCTGCTTTATGACCCAGTATGTGACCTATCTTGGAGAATGTGCCATGCGCACTTGAGAAGAATGTAAATTCTTAGCCTCAGGAAGTAGGGTTCTAAATATATCTGTCAGGTCCATCGGGTCCAATGTGTCCTTCAGGTCCATTGTTTCTTTAGTGATTTTCTGTCTAGTGGACCTGTCCATTGCTGTAAGTGGAGTATTAAAGTCCCCTGTCATTAGCACATTCTTATCCATAAGATTGTTTCTGTTTGTGATTAATTCTTTTATGCTTTTGGGTTCTTCTTAATTCTGTTCATAGACATTTATAATCATTAGCTCTTCCTGATGGATAGACCCTGTTGTTATTATATAATGTCCTTCTTCATCCCTTATTACTTCCTTTACTTTAAAGTCCAGTCTGTCTGATGTAAGTATGGCTATTCTGGCTTCCTTTTGACCTCCAGTTGCATTATAGATATTTCTGCATCCCCTTCTTTTCAATCTGAAGGTGTCCTCAGGTCTCAAATGAGTCTCTTGTAGACAGGAAATCGATGGATTTTTTTTTTTTTAATCCACTGATACCTTATGTCATTTGATTGGAGCATTTAGTTCATTTACGTTCAGTGTTATTATTAAGAAATATGGGTCTAGGGTCATTGCGTTCTTTGAAGGATTTATGCTTGGAGTGGTGTCTCTGGCACCTTGTGTTCCTTGCAACATTTTCCTCATAGAGTCCCCCTAAGGGTTTCTTGTGGGGCTGGTTTAGTGGTGATGAATTCTTTCCATTTTTCTTTATTTGGGAAGACCTTTTTCTCTCCTTCTATTCCCAATGACAGGCTTGCTGGATAGAGGATTCTTGGCTGCATATTTTTTTCTGTTCATCCCTCACATTGAAGATTTCCTGCCATTCTTTTCTGGCCTGCCAAGCTTCAGTAGATAGATCTGCAACTACTCTGATAGATCTTCCTTTGTATGTTAGGGCCCTTTTATGCCTAGCTACTTTCAGAATTCTCTCTTTGTCCTTATATTTTGATATTTTGCCAGTTTCACTAAGATATGTCGTGCAGAAGATCGATTCAAGTTATGTCTCAGGGGAGGTCTCTGTGCCTCTTGGATTTCAATGTCTGTTTCCTTCCCCAGATTGGGGAAGTTCTCAGCTACAATTTGTTCAAGTACCCCTTCAGCGCCTTTCTCTCTCTCTTCCTCTTCTGGAATTCCTGTGATAGGGATATTGCACCGTTTGATTGTATCACTCACTTCTTGAACTCTCTTTTTGTGCTCCTGGATCAGTTTATCTCTATTTCTTGGCTTCCTCGTTTTCTATAATTGTGTCTTCTAATTCACCTATTCTCCTCTCTGCCTCTTCAATCCGTGCCTTGGCTGACTCTGTTTTTTATGCACCTCATTTATAGCACTTTTTAGTTCATCACAACTATTTTTAAGGTCCTTAGTCTTTGTAGCAATAACTTCTGTGATGTCTTCCATGCCTTTTTCAAGCCCAGTGTTAATTTTATAACTATTGTTCTAAATTCTTGCTCAGGTATGTTGCTTATATCTGTTTTGAACAATTCTTTAACTGTCACTTCTTCCTGGAATTTCTTTAGAGGAGAGTTCTTCCATCTCATCATTTTGGCTAACTTTCTGTCTCTTGTCACTTTCAAAAGCTTGTTATGCGCTCTGCACCTGCGAGTACTGCTATGTTAAAGGAGCCTTATTGACTGTCCAAAGCCTGTACATTCACATAGTGTTTTTTATATGGTGTCTCTTGGTCTCTTATGTTGAGACTTTGGTTATTTTATTTCCCTACTCATAGTGACACTTGGGACTCTCCACCCTGTGTACTTTGGCTTGTTTCTTGAGGTAGCCCTGGAAAGGAATATAGACAGACAAACAGGGAACAAAAGCATGCACACAAACAAACAAATCAAACAAACAAACCAGCAAACCAAAAGAGGAAAAAAAGAAAAGAAAACAAAACAAAAATAGCAAAAGACTATGGATAGTCTAAAGCATAAAAAAGGAAATCCCATCTACAAATAAAGAGTAGTGTGCTGATGGAGGAGCATATACAGAGAGGGGGAAAATAACAGGGGTGGGGAGAAAGAGAGGTTGATCATTTTCCAGGCAGAGAGGCTAAAAGGAAAAGGAGAATATGGCAGGAGGTAAGGAGAAAAAGAAAAGAAAAGAAAGAGAGAGAGAGAGAGAGAAAGAGAAAAAGAAGAAGACGAAGAAGAAGACGACGAAGACGAAGACGAAGACGAAGACGAAGACGAAGACGAAGAAGAAGAAGAAGAAGAAGAAGAAGAAGAAGAAGAAGAAGAAGAAAGAAGAAAAAGAAGAAGACGACGACGAAGAAGAAGGAGGCGGAGGTGGAGGAGGAGAAGGAGAAGAGAAACGATGATAATGTTACCCAGAGAAACTATATAGTCTGATTATTCAGAGAGAGAGAGAGGAAGATAACTGTGGAGATAGAACATGCATCAACAGAATGGATTATATATGCCTGTTTACGTGAACCTATAACCAGAAAACCAGGTGCAGAGGAGGGGAGAGATAAGGACGAGATAAGGGAGAATATCTGTCTGATTAGCAAGAACTGATCTAGAGTCAATCACGACAATGTGTCAGTGTTGATCTTGGGGGAGGGTATGCTCCCTATCCAGGCTCAGGTAACCAAGCAGCTACAAAGTGCAGATGGGCGTAGTTTGGTGTAGGCAGGTCTCGCCTCCACTATGCGTCCTTCCCTGCCCAACCTGTTGGTTATGGGGAGAAAGATGGCGACCCCCTGTCCCCTCTTGAACCAGGCATTGCAAAACACTCTCTTCGCTCTGATCTCACTCTGCCACGGACACAGCCAAGGTGGGCTGTGGTTTATGTCCCGCGCCCAGCCTCATTTCCAGATCTTACTCAGTTTGCAATAATAATACCGCTCGGAGTGTAATCATGCAAGCCCGGGAGCTTCCTACCCTGGGATGGGGTGATCGAGTATGGGACCGGCTCCTCTTTTTTTTTTCTGTCTTGGCTTTATTTTCTGGAGCCACTTCAAGCTGTGAACAGTTGCACAATCTATGCATTTTTTCCCCTTTTTAAATAGTTTAGTGTCAAGTTGGTTTCCATGTAACACCCAGTGCTCATCCCCACAAGTGCCCTCCTCCATGCCCATCACCTCTTTCCCCTTCCTCCCCTACCCATCAGTCCTCAGTTTCTTCTCAACATTCATGAGTCTCTCATGGTTTGCATTCCTCCCTCTCCCCCACTATTATCCCCCCTTCTTCTCCCCCACGGTCCTCCGTTAAATTCCTCCTAATCCACCTATACGTACAAACATATGGTATCTGTCCTTCTCTGCCTGACTTATTTCTCTCAGCATAACACCCTCAAGTTCCATCCATGTTGCTACACATGGCCAGATTTCATTCTTTCTCATTGCCATGGAGTATTCCATTGTATAGATAAAGCACATCTTCTTGATCCATTCGTCCGTTGATGGACGCTTAGGCTCTTTCCATGTTTTGGCTATTGTTGAGAGTGCTGCTATGAACATTGGGGTCCATCAGCACTCCTGTATCCCTTGGGTAAATTCCTAGCAGCGGTATTGCTGGGTCCTAGGGGAGTTCTATTGCTAACTTTTGGAGGAACCTCCACACTGTTTTCCAGAGGGGCTGCACCAGTTTACATTCCCACCAACAGTGTAGGAGGGTGCCTGTTTCTCCACATCCTCACCAGCATCTAGAGTCTCCTGATTTATTCATTTTAGCCACCCTGACTGGCGTGAGGTGGTATCTCAGTGTGGTTTTGATTTGTATTTCCCTGATGAGGAGGGATGCTGAGCATCGTTTCATGTGTCTGTTGACCATCTGGATGTCCTCTTTGGAGAGTGTCTGTTCATGTCTTCTGCCCATTTCTTCACTGGATTATTTGTTTTTCAGGTGTGGAGTTTGGTGAGTTCCTCATAGATTTTGGATACTAGCCCTTTATCTGATAGGTCATTTGCAACAATCTTCTCCAATTCCATTGGTTACCTATTAGTTTTTTGGATTGTTTGCTTTGCCATGCAGAAGCTTTTTATCCTGATGAGGTCCCAATAGCTCATGTTTGCTCTTGATTCTCTTGCCTTTGGGGATGTGTCAAGTAAGAAATTGCTGTGGTGGAGGTCAAGGAGGTTGTTTCCGGTCTTCTCCTCTAGGGTTTTCATGGTTTCCTGTATCACATTCAAGTCCTTCCTCCATTTTGAGTTTACTTTTGTGTATGGTGCAAGAAAGTGATCTCATTTCATTCTTTTGCACGTTGCTGTCCAGGGAGAAGAGTGGCAGCGCCCCAGTGCCTTCTTGATCCAAGTGTTGCAACTCACTCTTTTGGGGTGTGTAAACTCCCTGTGTCGGGGGCATGCCAAGGTGGGCCATGCTCTATATCCCAGGCCAGGCCTCATTTCCAGATCTCAGTCCGAGCACTCCATTGAAATTGCCAGATACACAAACTCGCAGGCAAGCCCCTCAGGGCAACCCTAGCCTCTTGTCTTCCCCCTGGGGATGGAGCCAGAAGCCGCTGCTCCCGTCTCCTCCAGATCGGGCTGGCGAGTGAGGAGCAGTTTCACCCAGGGGTCGCCTGGGATGAGTGTGTCCCGCCTAGGGTCAGTTGAAGAGCAGGAAACCACATCCCTCTGTGTCCTGTCGGCCGAAATATAAATTCGCGGGCAAATCTCTCTCTCAGAAGTTTCAAGCCTCTCGCCTCCCCCCTAGGGACCCAGCCGAGCCAGAAGCACAAAGGTGCAGCCACCGCTTGTCCCCTCCCGGTCGAGCTGGGGAGCGGGGAGCAGTTTCCCTCGGGGTCACCTGGGACAAGTGCATCCCGCCAAGGGTCAGCTGGAGAGTAGGAAACGGGATCCCTCTGTGTCCTGAGCGGAGGTTTTTCTCTTCTCCAGTGACAGGGACAGTGTCTTGAGCAGTTTCGGCCATTCTCTATGCCCCCCTAGACTCACTTCAGCTCCCCGCAGAGAGGGATCCCACCGTCCCTCTATGTCTCTGGTCCTGACCCGATCTTATCTTCCCCAGTTCTCACTCACGCTAGAAGGTTTTCTCAGCGGACTGTGTCTCTTTTTCCTCCCAAACTCCTGGATTCTGTAAGGGTTCCTATGACTTCAGGCCTCCTCCATGTGGGATATGGGGGTGAGTGAGATGTACGAACTCCCTACTTGTCCGCCATCTTGCCCTCCTTCCTCCGACCGGCAACTGTTGAATCTGACAGTGACCGTGATCCCCCGGCACCCAGCCTGAAGGAATCTCCAAGGCTAGAGGTGGGATTTCTCTCTGAAAGCCCTGCAGCTAGAGATGGGATGAAAAGATTCCTCTCTGTCCCGGCTGCGCTTATTTTTCCCTTCCAGGGACCGTTCTAAGTTTCCCAGACCACTTTTCTTCTTTTTGTCTCTTCCCCGACAGGGCTCCCTCCCGTCTGTGCCTCCGTGTCCTGGCCCATTTTGTCTTACCCAGTTCACAATCACGCACCTATGAGGCTGTCTTTTTAATGGACTCTGTCCATTTTCCTCCCAGTCTCTTGCAGTTCAGTTTTTTGGCTTCAGCCCTTCTTTGAAAGATGCAGGCGGGAGACAGTGAACTCCCTACTTCTCTGGCATCTTGGCACACCTCGATGATTATATCTGTCTCTCTGACTTGACTTATTTCACTCAGCATAATACCTTCCAGTTCCATCCACGTTGCTGCAAATGGAAGGATTTCATTCTTTCTCATTGCCAAGTAGTATTCCACGGTATAGATAAACTACATCTTTTTACACATTCATCGGTTGACGGATTTTGGGGCTCTTTCCATACTTTGGCTATTGTTGAAAGCGCTGCTATAAACATAGGGGTATATGTGCCCCTGTACATTGGCACTCCTGTATCCTTTGGATAAATTCCTAGTAGTGCTATTAAAGCTGGGTCATTGGGTAGTTCTATTTTTAATTCTTGAATTGTGTACTTGAGTTAGATGTAGTTGGTAAATTTTTATCTCAATTTATTAATGAAAAAAAAAAAAAGCCGAGCAAGCCCTCTTTTCTGCTACATACATTCCATTTGCGTCTGACAGCACTCATGGCCACATCTCCAGCAGCCGGGGTTGCAGGAAGTGGACCAGGTCCCTGCAGCAGGAGGGGAAGCACATGGAACAGCTAGTGAGAATATGCTGTGCCAAGGTTCTGCCAGAGGAAGCCCATGAGCCCCTGGGAGCCCAGAGGAGGAGCGTCAGAATCCCACCGAGGGGTTGGAGGGCTCCCTCTGAGGAGCTGAGGGAGTCCTGAAGGATAAGCAGGAGGCGGCCAGGTGACAGAAGGGCCAGGCGTGCAAGATGGCAGACGACAGGGCACAAGCAGAGGGACAGAGCAGGAGTCTCCCGGGGAACGTGGGGGAAGCCACCAGCTTTTCAGGTTTTGCTGGAGCACAAGGGTGCGGGAAGGGCAGGGACGGAATGAACAGGGAGAGGCCATGGCTGGGAGCCCCCTCCCCCTCCTGCACTGTGCACACGTGAGTGCCCCATTGGTTTCTGAGCTCCAGAGAGGATAGGACCTTGTCTGATCTCTATGTCCGCAGAACGTTGCAAGTGCCAGGCACACAGAAGGGGAGGGTATCAGTGAGTGTTCAACAATGACTGATGGAATGAAGAATGAATGAATGAATGGCGGAGCGGGGAGGCTTGCCTTTCAGATCCACATCTTCAGCCACATACAAAAGTTCTGCCAAGGGCACCTGGGTGGCTCAGTCGGTTGAGAATCCAACTTTGGCTCAGGTCATGGCTTCATAATTTGTGATTTTGAGCCCCACGTCAGGCTCTGCACTGACATCTTGGAGCCTGGTTCAGATTCTGTTTCTCTCTCTGCCCCTCCCCTGCACACTGTCTCTCTATCTCTCTCTCTCAAAATAAATAAACATTAAAACAAACAAAGAAAAAAGTCCTACTAACGTTGACACCAATGCTCACCCCTGCCAAGGTTTTCGGAGACAATGCTTTCTCCTCTTTCTCTCTCTTGTCTTTTCATTTCCTTTCTTTTCTTCTTATTTATTAAAATTTAGAGAGATTCCTTTCTGTTCTTTTTGTTTCTTTTCTTTTTATTGATTAAAAATTAGAGAGAGGTTGCACACACAAGTCAGGGTGAGGGGTAGAGGAAGAGAGAGAATCTTAAGCATTTTGCATGCTCAGCACAGAGCTTGATATGGCGCTCAATCCCACAACCCTGGGATCATGACCAGAACCAAAATCAAGATGCGGACGCTCAACCACTGCCCAAGTGACCGTCTCCTCATTCTTCAGTCATTGGCTTGAGAGCTCGAGGTGTAACAAGGGGGAAGAAAATAGAATGCTGGTCAAGAGGCCAGCACACCCCATCAGGGGCCCCTTCCCCAAGCCACACGTCTCTGGGCCTTTGAGTTTCCAGGCCTCAGGTGACCCATGTGACTGTTGTGGGAACGTTCCTTCCAGTCACCTTTCCACCCTGTGGAGGTGAGACAAGCCTCTGACAGCCTCAGTGGCTCCTCCTGGGCTCCTGATCTCATATCTTACAGGCCCAGGAACCAACTTACCTGGTTTCATAAGGTGGTCCAGCTCCTGTTCAAGTCTGGGTAGGGTTGGCCCTGTTTCCTGGGTCAAGGCTTGTTCTTTAGGGTGTAGACCCGGTTTCCCATTACCGGCATCCCTCTGGAGTCCACCTTGCAGGGTCAACCACACTGGAGACAGGACACCAAGAAGCTGTGGACCTACCAGTGGCTTCTGTCGTGGAAACAAATCCGGCCCCTCACTTCCTGGAGTGGGGCGATTCTGTCGGCAAGGACCTCTTCCACCAGCCCAACACCTAACTCACGCCGAAACAGCACCCACAACAGCCACACCCGGCTCCTTAAGTGTATCCTATTCTCCGTGACCGCACTCCCTCCGACATCCCAGCCTCTCCCTGCATATGGTTCTCAAGGTGCAGACTCACTTCCGATCTACATCCTTGTCCCCACGAAACTTGGGAATTCCCTTCTGAAACATTCCATTCTGATCTCCCTGCTCAAATCTGCTCAGAGCTTAGTCATCCCTCCATGGTTAAAAACTGCCTTTGGCCATTTCTTCCATCTCTGCTCCCTCAGTGGGGGTTAGCGTCCCCTTCATCCTCTCTGGTCCCTGCCCCTTCCAAGATCTAGCTGCAATTCTACACTGCTGTCTTTCCTGATCCCAGCTCAAGAGCCATCAGGGGGCGAGGGGGCAGCTGGCTTTATGTCTCTTGCATTATCCAGACAGCTGTGCACTCCTCGGCCTTTCTCCCCATGTGCTCAGTTCAATCAGCACATCCTCTTTAGTTGCACCAGGATGAGACATTCCCAACATTCGTATTTTGACAGCAGGTACAAACTCTGTCTTCTGAACCAATCTCATGATCTTCTGTGCCAACAGATTCCTACATATGTGCCTTTTAAATTCTTAGCTGCTGGGTTTTTAATAATCCCACTGAGATTTTTCACCACTTGAAAGAGAGTGGAGATGTCACAGCATCTGAAGAGTTAGGGCCCCAATCCCCCGGGTTGGTTCACCGGTATAACTGTGGGGTCCATCGTTTGTGGCAGATGAGGACACAAGGAATACTCCACATCCATGTTCACTGTATAATGGGGGAGGACAGCTCCTGTGTCCTACAGTCTTCCATGTCAGAGGCTGGCCCCACCTACTTCCTTCCCTGTTGGAGGATGACACTCAAAGTATATCAAGGATGGGGGAGCCTGGGTGGATTAGTCGGTTGAGCATTGGACTCTTGATTTCATCTCAAGTCATGATTTCATGGTCCATGAGATCAAGCCCCACATTGGGCTCTGTGCTGACGGCGTCGGACTTGCTTGGGATTCCCTCCATCTCTCACTGCCCCTCCACTGCTCTCTCTCTCTCTCAAAAACAAAATAAACGAATAAAAATTCTTTTCCGGCAATACAAAGTGCAGAATTTGTGGTGGCTGATCTATTGCTTCTGACAATTCCCAATGCTAACCAACTGAGGGCCTAAAACCTCACGCCTTGTGGACTCTCTATCTCTTGTGGGACACAGGAGAGGTTTTGCAGTTCACACTTCTGGTCTATAACAGGATGAATAAAGGGCGGTGAGAAAAATAACAGGTGTGGAGCCATGAATTATTCCACTCTTTAAAGATTAAGAAGCCTTGGGGCGCCTGGGTGGCTTAGTCGGTTAAGCGTCCGACTTTCGCTTAGGTCATGATCTCGCAGTTCGTGGGTTCGAGCCCTGCGTTGGGCTCTGTGCTGACAGCCAGTTCAGAGCCTGGAGCCTGTTTCAGTCTGTGACTCCCTCTCTCTCTGACCCTCCCCTGCTCACGCTGTCTCTCTCTCTCTCTCCTAGAAATAAATAAAAAAAAAAAAACATTTAAAAATAAATAAATAAAGATTAAGAAGCCTGAATAATAATACTACTTGTTTGGAGTAGAACCTTAGATAAGTGGACAAGGCTCCTTTCCCTTCACTTGGATGGTACCTGCCTTGGCCTGAGGCCAGGCTGCTACAGCTTCACCACATGGGGCCCTTGGTCCCCAAATCCTAACCTGTCGGTATGTATTTTCTCAGCCTAAGATGCCATCCATTTTGGGGGGGGATTCTGGGTGTGGCTTGTTCCTTTAATTCCCAAGGCACCTCTCCTGTCTCCCTCAGCTTCCTGTTGTACTCACCAGGCACGTAAGAACAATGGGCACATGGAAAGACATTAAGGGCTAGGTTACTTAGTTGGGGAAATACCCGATGAATCCATCTCTTTAAGCTCCGTGCAGAAAATCCCTGGTAATGAGTTCTGGGTGACAACTAGACCTGAATGCTCAGTGAAGGTTTTCTCATCTTTCCTTAGAATCTAAGGGCTGAGCTGGCGAACTCATACATGGGTCCACCATGCATCCAACCAGCCACATGACAAGGATGGCTGGAAACCTCCTCCCCACAGTGGTGGGAAAGAACTGAAACAGGGCAGTTCTGGGAAGAAGAGAAGTTAGGTGGGGTCTGGGAAAGAACAACGGAAGAGAATCGCCATGAATCCTTGGTAGGGAAGGGAAGGCTTGACCTGTTCGGCATTCCCCGGGGGAAGGACAGGGGAGACAGTCTGGAGCATTCAAGACATGGCCTTCCTACCCACTGGAGAAATACAACCATCTATCTCTCAACCCCAGGTTCTGGACACTGGCTGAGGAACACTCCAGTGCTCAGTCCAAAGGCAGACGTGGACAAGCCCCCCTTGGGTGTCCAGTGGAGCCTGCAGGGTGCTGAGGTCTGAGGAAAATGTAATGGAGGACTTGCTCCATGAGAGCCCGGAAGATGAGCCCATGGGGAAGGTAGTCAGGCCTCCAGAGCCCATGCAAGCCTCTCGATAAACACAGCAGAGGCCCACTGGGTCAGCCCACATTTACTGAAGCAGCTTATAGAACAGAACACTGGGAGAACCACACAGATCTGAAATACCCACACCTGGCCCTGCTCCCTGCCCTACTCAGAGGTCACGGGTCAGGCCTTCTTCAGACGTTCATGAGTCTGGGTGAGCTCCTCCAACTTGCGCTCCAACAACTGGGCGTGCTGCCTCAGCTCTTCAGCCGACTCTGCCTTTGCCCCCTCATACAAGTGCTTTGATTCTTCCACAATGTTGGCCACATCCATCACAAGGAAGATGCCTGCGGTGGCTGCTCCCATGATCCTGGCTCTTTTGGTCATTGCCAGAGCAGTGCCTCCAAACGCTTTCTGCACCTGCTTGCCACTCCGAACTGAGACTCTCCCAGCTGTCATGAGGCGCTTGGCATGGGCCAATAAGCGAGGATTGGCTTTGGCCAGCTTGATGGCTCGAACATGCTTTCCAATGTTTGGCAGGACGTCAAGGAAGTCTTTTGTTAACAAAATAATTCGGAATATGTTCCTATACATAGCCTTTGCAAATTCCTCCCCTTTGTCACTGCCAGCCAATGTCAGGCGACTGGCTTCAGCTTTCAGTGACGATGTTTTTGTGTGCTCCACGATGCTGCTGGACACGCTAGTGACAGCGGACGCTGTTCCCAGCACCATCCCAGTTGCACAGAGTGTCAGACTGATCCCTGCTGTCACAGGGGCCAGAGCCAGGCCCAGCATGGACAGGACACCAGATGTGGCTCCAGTGGAGCTGGCCACGATGTTGGTGACGGTGCAGTTCCTGTGTACCTTGTCAGCCTCATCCGCAAGCTCATGGAGCTTTCGTATTTGCCCCTCAAGCTCCTCTTTCAACCAGGAAAACTCTTTCAAAAAGCGCTCCCTCTCGAGGGGGTCACTCTGGAGCCTGTCCATGTCCTCCATATACAGGCCTTCTTCTAGCTTTCTCAGACCTTCACGGAGCACCTCTGCCTCCTCCCTGCAACAGTGAAGGTCAAGTGATTAAGGAAAGCTTATGTATCACATGGGTTTGAATTGTTCTCTCCTACAGAACTACAGGACTTACTATAAACCAAATGGACAAGAATTGGACAGAGGCAAAGACCGTTTCTTGAAATGTTATCAACATTCTGTACCTTGCTCATGCTCCGTGATACATATTCAGTCAGGGAATAAATAAGTAGTCATCTTAAGATGCTCTTAAGTGGTAGGTGTTTTGTTGAACTGTATTTATTTATTTTTTGAGGGGCAGGGAAGAAGGAGGGACAGAGAGACAGGGAGAGGAAGGATCCTAAGAAGGCTCTGTGCTGTTGAGGTCATGACCTGAGTTGAAATCAAGAGTCGGACGCTTAACCAACTGAACCTCCCAAGTGCCCCTGATGTGGAAGTTCTTGACCTGCCTTCAGCAGCAACCCTGTTGGGTGCATTTAGCAAGAATCCTCCAGCTCTTCTCTTTTGGTTTCCCATCACCCACCCACGTCTAGCACCTTGGCTATAAATCCCCAGCTGTCTTCCCCATATCCGGAGTGGAGCCTGATCTGTCTCCTATGGCCTTATCTCTGAATTAAGTCTTCTTTACGGTCTTAATAAACCTCAGCATCACTGTTTTCTTCCACAGTGTGAGCTTCCCTGGTGGGCAATGTTCCACGTGCATTGTCACAGACTGCATACAGGACAGAGGTGCATCTGAGGACAACGGAACTTCGCATTTGAAACCCTCCCAGACTCTGCCCCAGGCGCTATCTCTTTGGCTGACGGCCACCTGCATCATTCCCCGGAAGACAGTGTGACTGAGTGTGACAGCTCTCAGTGAGTTCTGTGGGCCCTTTCAGGGCATCACCCAATCTCAGGGTGTTTAAGGATCACCCACCAATTTGTAGTTGGTGCCAAAAGTCAGGGTCATCCTAGGGATTGTGTGCTCAGACATTACAGCTTGGCCAACTCTGAGTACTTGGATTTTAAAAAAGGAAGAAAGACCTTAGTGATTATTTTGCCTGGCACGTGCTCTCTCTCCCAAGCCTGATGTCCTCTGATGTGGCCCAGCCGCTGCCCCAACGGACAGAGAACCAGGACATCCGCTACACTGGTTCCCCCCAGACTGTCCAGTTCACATCGCTCACTCCTGATCCAGCACCAGCACCACGAGCCTCTCAGGTGTCACCAGCCTAACTCACATCTTAGCTGGTGACAGCTTCATATGCATGCACACCAATGCCATGTGCAACTTGTAGGAAATCATTTACAAATACAAGAGACTTTGAGAGCCATCAACATGAATCCCGAAGCCTGAAAAGACCTGCATTTGGACAAGCTGCTGGACAAACTACTTTCCTCTTTGGTGGGGACTCGTGCATCTCCCCAGAATCCCTCAAAGAATAGAGATATGGCAGCTACCCGCTGTGGTGCCAGGACTTCTCACAGAGCCACACTGCCTCCCACTGGTCTGGGGCTGCTCTATGTAGAAGAGGATAGGGCCGCCTGGGTGGCTGAGTCGGCTAAGCTTCCAACTTTGGCTAGGGCACGATCTCATGCTTGGTGAGATTGAACCCCACATCTGGCTCTGTGGTGACAGCTCAGAGCCTGGGGCCTGGTTCAGATTCTGTGTCTCGCCCTCTCTCTACCTTTCCCACATTCATGCTCTGTCTGTCTCTCAAAAATAAACAACCATTTAAAAATATGTATAAGAAGAGGAAAGGCTTTCAAGTGGTGGTCAAGACCACCCAGCTCCCAGGCAAGGTATGGAGGAGACAACGCCTCCTCCCCGCCATAACCCTTCATGCCTGGTGGTGAAGAGATCAAAGAAGGGAGGGAAGAAATGTCCCCTCTGTCTCCCAGGACCTCGAGTTTTGTGCCAAGATCTTCACTCAGTCCCAGCGCTGCCGCCCAAGCTGACCTAGCTCTCCTCTTGTCCATCTGGCCCCCAGCTCTGGCCCTGGCCCAAGCCTCCAGGCTTTTGGACAAGACAATTGTCCTCGGGTCCCCACTTTTGACCTTGCATTTCTGCACAGGCCTTCGCTACAATCTTATCAGGCTGAATTACTGTTCCCATTGAATAAATGATAATCTGCGACTTGGAGATATACACACCCAGAGACTCAGGGCTAGACAGAGATAGGGTCTGGATCCAACCCAGCTTAGTCCAACTTCACTCCAGCCTCTCCACCATCTGGGTCCGCAGGATCCTATAGTATTCCTACAACTCCTTAGATGGGGAGGGAAGGCTCTAGTCCAATGCCCAGCGGTGCAGACTGGTGTGTCAGTGTTCTTCTGATTTGTCCCTCATCTCCAGGAAGAAGACCCTTGGCCCCTACATCTTTGTGGCAATCTTCTAAAAAGTTAACATTGAGGCACCTGGTTGGCTCAGTCTGTTGAAGGTTCAACTCTTGTGATCAGCTCAGGTCATGATCTCATGGTTCATGACATCAAGCCCTGAGTTGGGCTCTGTGATGACCGTGTGGAACCTGTTTGGGATTCTCTCTCTCTCTCTCTCTCTCTCTCACTCTCTCTCTCTCTCTCTCTCTCACTCACACACACACACACACTCTCTCTCTCTCTCTCTCTCTCTCTCCCCCCACCTCTTCCCCAGTTGTGCTGTCTCTGTCTCTCTTTCAAAATAAGTAAACTTAGGGGCGCCTGGGTGGCTCAGTCGGTTAAGTGTCCGACTTCGGCTCAGGTCATGATCTCACGGTTCGTGGGTTTAAGCCCCGCGTCGGGCTCTGTGTTGACAGCTAGCTCAGAGCCTGGAGCCTGCTTCCGATTCTGTGTCTCCCTCTCTCTCTGACCCTCCCCTGCTCATGCTGCCTGTCTCTTTCTCAGAAATAAATAAAACATTAAAAAAATTTTTTTTAAAAATAAGTAAACTTAAAACAAAGAAAAGTTAACATTAATTGAGCACCTAGTATGTGTCAGTCACTATGCTAAGCACTTTACATACATGATCATAGTTTCCTCCCGGTAAAATTGAACAGATGAAGAAACCAAGGCAGAGACAGGTATGCTGTAGGCTAAGGCCCAAGGCCATATCACCTGCCCTCTGTCGGTGTCATCTCTTCTCAAGCCGAGGCCACTCCCTGACTGCAGATGTCATGTAAAACGTATTTGTCAAATATTGTTGAGAAGGAGCATACTCAACCCCAGGCCCAGGACACTGCCACACAGAGGTCTGGGGGACCACTCTGGGCATCCGCAGGGGTTACCTGGGCAAGTTGGCCTCAACCATGAAGTTCTCCCAGACTTTCTGGTGATTCAGCAGGAGAAACAGTTCATCATGGCTCACGGAGTCCTTGAAATACTCAGTGGTGTCCTGGATAAATCTTGTGCTCTCTAGGTGGAAAAGAAAAAGTAATGGGTTGTTTTGTTTTTTTTCTTTTCCCTGCTTCATTAAGGGAGAGAGTAAATGGGGTTTAGCTAGAGGGGACCGACAACATTAATTTGTGTGTTTATTGAGAACAGGCCTAGGAAGGGTATTTAGATACATTGACTCAGGCTGTGCCCATCTTTCATATCAATAAGCAGGTGCTTATTATGAAGACATAGGCAAATGACTTAACACAGCCCTGGCAGCCAGGGGCTGCTGGGGGAGGGGAGCTTTCTCCCTGGAACTTACAGGGTCCATGTAGAGGGGGCAGCAAAGAAACCTCGGGAAGGCATACTGTGCGGCAGGCTCCGGCCCAGACCACACACAGGTGATATTTGATCCTCACAAGAACATAAGGGAATACTCTCATTTTACAGGTGAGGGTAGGTAAGGCTCCCGGCTCACACAGTTGGGAGGTGGCCACAGCCACACTGGGGTCCAGTTTAGTGGCCCACAGGTCACAGTGCAAGAACTGGAGGGAATGTCCTCCATCGGTAAAACCCCACAGTTGTTCTGAGCTGTGCTAGAGGCTGGGACAGGTCAGGAGGGTGGGAGAAGCCTCTGAGGTAGATGGCCTAACTCCTCCCCCACCCTGTCTCAGGACCCCTTCCTTCTCTCCTTTCCCCTCTGCGGTCTCCCACCTCCCTGTAGGCTGTCCTGGCCTCACTTCTGGGTCATTTGATGGGTAGCAGGGGCCTGAGAAGAGGATAAGAGGGAGAGTCCCTACAGACCCCCGGATAGAGACTCCCCTTGGTCCCCCTTGAAGGCTCGAGGACACCCATCAGTCCCCTTCAAGGGTCTGATTCGTCTGTAGGTTAACAAGGCTGCAGGGACTCCCCAATCCCAGGAATTGTCTGGAGTTGATACCTGGCGTTCCTTGCGTCATGTTGTCAGCAGTGGGATCTCAAGTTTTCCCAACAGCCTGCGTCTGCGTTCCAGTCCGAAAGAGTGTTGCTTCAGCCTTGGGAAAGACAGAACAAACTGTGGGGTCAAATGTGAGCCAGCTGTAGCCACGGGGAGCAGCAAGGGGTCAGGTCTCTGGTGGTTCCCTCTGGGAAGGCCACCCATCCCAACAGGGACATAACCTGATCTGTCTGTCTGTCTCCTGGCCTCTGTTGGGTACTCCTCTCACTGCAGCTCACTCCCAACCCAGGTCAGAGTCCTGCCATCCTTCAGGGGCACAAGGAGAAGGTTATCAGACCAGGAGACTGCTATCTGAGAAGTTATAAAAGCAATGAAACCAAACACAGAAGATAAGATAGGAAGAAATGTAGGGGGAATTACTTGAGGTCGGCACCTCTGTGTTTCTGAATTGATAGCAGCTAATGTTGATCAAGCGTATATGAGGGACAGGGCTCCTTATGTGTCCCCTCCCTGAATATTCACACACTCTCCATGCAGTGGGAGATCTTGGGGCTCCCATTTATTGTGTATTATGGTTTCTTTCCTTATTGAGACATAGACGGAGAAAGCATGAGTTGGGGAGGGGCAGAGAAAGTGACAGAGAGAGAGAGAGAGAGCAATAACCCCAAGCAGACCCCGCACCACCAGCACAGAGCCTGAACCGTGAGATCAAAACCTGAGCGGAAG
>NW_024080678.1:0-4445 GCF_003009895.1 Hyaena hyaena | reverse complement strand
TCTCTCTCACTCACACACACACACACACTCTCTCTCTCTCTCTCTCTCTCTCTCCCCCCACCTCTTCCCCAGTTGTGCTGTCTCTGTCTCTCTTTCAAAATAAGTAAACTTAGGGGCGCCTGGGTGGCTCAGTCGGTTAAGTGTCCGACTTCGGCTCAGGTCATGATCTCACGGTTCGTGGGTTTAAGCCCCGCGTCGGGCTCTGTGTTGACAGCTAGCTCAGAGCCTGGAGCCTGCTTCCGATTCTGTGTCTCCCTCTCTCTCTGACCCTCCCCTGCTCATGCTGCCTGTCTCTTTCTCAGAAATAAATAAAACATTAAAAAAATTTTTTTTAAAAATAAGTAAACTTAAAACAAAGAAAAGTTAACATTAATTGAGCACCTAGTATGTGTCAGTCACTATGCTAAGCACTTTACATACATGATCATAGTTTCCTCCCGGTAAAATTGAACAGATGAAGAAACCAAGGCAGAGACAGGTATGCTGTAGGCTAAGGCCCAAGGCCATATCACCTGCCCTCTGTCGGTGTCATCTCTTCTCAAGCCGAGGCCACTCCCTGACTGCAGATGTCATGTAAAACGTATTTGTCAAATATTGTTGAGAAGGAGCATACTCAACCCCAGGCCCAGGACACTGCCACACAGAGGTCTGGGGGACCACTCTGGGCATCCGCAGGGGTTACCTGGGCAAGTTGGCCTCAACCATGAAGTTCTCCCAGACTTTCTGGTGATTCAGCAGGAGAAACAGTTCATCATGGCTCACGGAGTCCTTGAAATACTCAGTGGTGTCCTGGATAAATCTTGTGCTCTCTAGGTGGAAAAGAAAAAGTAATGGGTTGTTTTGTTTTTTTTCTTTTCCCTGCTTCATTAAGGGAGAGAGTAAATGGGGTTTAGCTAGAGGGGACCGACAACATTAATTTGTGTGTTTATTGAGAACAGGCCTAGGAAGGGTATTTAGATACATTGACTCAGGCTGTGCCCATCTTTCATATCAATAAGCAGGTGCTTATTATGAAGACATAGGCAAATGACTTAACACAGCCCTGGCAGCCAGGGGCTGCTGGGGGAGGGGAGCTTTCTCCCTGGAACTTACAGGGTCCATGTAGAGGGGGCAGCAAAGAAACCTCGGGAAGGCATACTGTGCGGCAGGCTCCGGCCCAGACCACACACAGGTGATATTTGATCCTCACAAGAACATAAGGGAATACTCTCATTTTACAGGTGAGGGTAGGTAAGGCTCCCGGCTCACACAGTTGGGAGGTGGCCACAGCCACACTGGGGTCCAGTTTAGTGGCCCACAGGTCACAGTGCAAGAACTGGAGGGAATGTCCTCCATCGGTAAAACCCCACAGTTGTTCTGAGCTGTGCTAGAGGCTGGGACAGGTCAGGAGGGTGGGAGAAGCCTCTGAGGTAGATGGCCTAACTCCTCCCCCACCCTGTCTCAGGACCCCTTCCTTCTCTCCTTTCCCCTCTGCGGTCTCCCACCTCCCTGTAGGCTGTCCTGGCCTCACTTCTGGGTCATTTGATGGGTAGCAGGGGCCTGAGAAGAGGATAAGAGGGAGAGTCCCTACAGACCCCCGGATAGAGACTCCCCTTGGTCCCCCTTGAAGGCTCGAGGACACCCATCAGTCCCCTTCAAGGGTCTGATTCGTCTGTAGGTTAACAAGGCTGCAGGGACTCCCCAATCCCAGGAATTGTCTGGAGTTGATACCTGGCGTTTCTTGGGTCATGGTGTCAGCAGTGGGATTTGAGTTTTCCCAACAGCCTGCGTCTGCGTTCCAGTCGGAAAGAGTGTTGCTTCAGCCTTGGGAAAGACAGAACAAACTGTGGGGTCAAATGTGAGCCAGCTGTAGCCACGGGGAGCAGCAAGGGGTCAGGTCTCTGGTGGTTCCCTCTGGGAAGGCCACCCATCCCAACAGGGACATAACCTGATCTGTCTGTCTGTCTCCTGGCCTCTGTTGGGTACTCCTCTCACTGCAGCTCACTCCCAACCCAGGTCAGAGTCCTGCCATCCTTCAGGGGCACAAGGAGAAGGTTATCAGACCAGGAGACTGCTATCTGAGAAGTTATAAAAGCAATGAAACCAAACACAGAAGATAAGATAGGAAGAAATGTAGGGGGAATTACTTGAGGTCGGCACCTCTGTGTTTCTGAATTGATAGCAGCTAATGTTGATCAAGCGTATATGAGGGACAGGGCTCCTTATGTGTCCCCTCCCTGAATATTCACACACTCTCCATGCAGTGGGAGATCTTGGGGCTCCCATTTATTGTGTATTATGGTTTCTTTCCTTATTGAGACATAGACGGAGAAAGCATGAGTTGGGGAGGGGCAGAGAAAGTGACAGAGAGAGAGAGAGAGAGCAATAACCCCAAGCAGACCCCGCACCACCAGCACAGAGCCTGAACCGTGAGATCAAAACCTGAGCGGAAGTCAGATACTTAAGGGACTGAGTCTTGTGACTCCCATTTGAAAGTGGAGGAAAGCAGGATGCTTGGGTGGCTCAGTTAAGTCCAATTCATGGTTTTGGCTCAAGTCATAATCTTAGTGTTCATGTGTTCCAGGCCCTCCTCAGCCTCTGTGCTGTCAGTGTGGAGCCTGCTTGGAATTCTTTCTCTTTCCCTCTCTTTCTGCCTACCCCCCCCCCCACTATCTCTCTCTAAATAAATAAGCATTAAAAATAAATTTCCTTTGTGATGTAGGAAATCATCACAAAGTTTGGCTTCTCATCTGAACTTAGGCTAGCTCAAGTTTTCACACTGTGCTAAAGTCAGAACCTGAACCCAAGTGTTTCTGGTCCAAACCCCATGTTTGCGATGACCGTGCTCTAGTCCTTTTAACATAATAAAGCACTATTCATGGGGCAACCAGGTGGCTCAGTAGGTTAAGCACTGACTTCACCCCAGGTCATGGTCCCACAGTTGGTGAGATCTGCTGACAGCATGGAGCCTACTTCGGATTCTGTGTCTCCCTCTCTCTCTGCCTCTCCCTGGCTCACACGTGCTCGCTCGCTCTCAAAAATAAATAAAACATTAAAATAAAATGGGATGATACTGTGAGTAAACAAGAATACTTTGAGTGAATTCTGTCCTTCAACAGATATATTTTCTAGCAATACGTCGCCCCCTTATATGGGAAACTGTGGGTTTTTCTTCACTCAACGGAAGCAAGATTCCTTGGAGGGAAACTGAATTCCTGAATTCCACGGGTCTGCAATATCGCCTGTTCTAGGGACAGGATGCTTTCAGGGATGTTCAGAGCAGTGCAAACAGGGCACCCATGGGGAGGTCCCAACAAATTACTTATAATAATAATAAAAATAATAATAGATACTAGATAATGATTATTATGATCATGGTTATCTGGGCGAGGCTGTCAGTGAAAACCCATGTGTTCCTAATAACATTCACATGAGGGTGGAGGTATATATCTATACCAACAAAGGTAGATATAAAGGTGAAAAAAGGTAGTTAGATACAAAGAAGAGGAAGTGGAGTGGGGAACGTTTGTTAATTAATCTTAATAAGAAGGGGGGTCTTAATATATATGGGCATTTAGGGGGCACCTGGGTGGCTCAGTCGGTTTTGTGGATGACTTTGGCTCAGGAATGAGAGGCTGGCAGTGGGGGTGGCGCCTGCCTGGCTAAGTCAGTTAAGCATCTGACTCTTGATCTTGGCTCAGGTCATGATCATTGATCTCATGGTTCGTGAGTTTGAGCCCTGAGCCACACTGTCAGTGCGGAGCCCACTTAAGATTCTCTCTCTTTCTTGCTGCTCACTGCCTCTCCCTCATTCATGCTTTCTCTCAAAATAAATAAACTTTAAAATATATGTGTGTGTGTGTGTGTGTGCACGCGCCGATATATATATCGGCATTTTTTCCCTTCTATTTATTCTATGACTGAATAGAAGAGCCAGCCTGGCACTCTCTCTTCTCCTGGAGGGCATGAATAATCTCCCAGAGTACCACCCTCAGACCATGACAAAGGGAGACACAGCAAGGCCACCCATAGCTTCATCCAAGCACAAACACAAGGTCTCTGTTCCCCCCACAAAACACAAAACCTCCCTCCCTTGGCTAAAGAAAGTGACCGTTACTAGGGCACCTGCGTGGCTCAGTTGGTTAAGCCTCCGACTTCAGCTCAAATCATCATGTCATAGCCCGTGAGTTTGAGATCCATGTCAGGCTCTGTGCTGACAGCTCAGAGCCTGGAGCCTGCTTCAGATTCTGTGTCTCCCTCTCTCTGCCCCTCCCCTGCTCACACTGTGTCTCTCTCTCTTTCTCTCAAAAGTAAATAAACATTAAAAAAAATTTTTTTAAAGAATGACTGTTCCTTCTTTAGCAAGTTTTGACCTTGTCTGGCTTCTTTTTTTTTTTTTAATGTTTATTTATTTACTTCGAGAGAGAGAGAGAGACAGCATGAGTGGGGGAGGGGCAGGGAAAGAG
>NW_024080677.1:5105435-5124861 GCF_003009895.1 Hyaena hyaena | reverse complement strand
GTTAGAAGGCTCTCTCAGTGGATTCTGCGTCTTTTTTCTCCCAATCTCTCAGGTTTTGTAAGGTTTCCAATGGCTTCAGATCTTTTCTGTGTGATGTATGGGTGCGAGTGCAAGTACGGAGCTCCTTCTCCGCCATCTTGCCCTCTCTCTCCAAAGCTTTTGTCATTTTTACAGGGTTTTTAACTGTCAAAATAAAAACAAATTCATGTAATATTGGATAGCCAGTCTGTTCAATGGGATACAGACAGGATACAGTGACAACTCTCTTTTTGTACCTTAGAATTTCTGAAAAATTAAATGCCCAGTAAACTTGAATTGTGTATTTAAAGGGTAACGGGTATCCAGAGAGCAGGTGCTTGGCACATAGTGTGAAACGGTGGTTCAAGACCTGACTCCCAGGGTGCACTGGGCACGAGTTGTACAGCCTCTGCAGGGTGAGATAATTTTCTTCACAGGTGCATGCATGGGTGTGTGCAGCTGCACAATGGCACCATCAAGTGAAAGGGTAAGAAAGGTAACTCTCAACAACTATTTTAGATATCTACCTATAGTACCTATTGCCTCTTTAACAAATGATTCCCAGACATAGCAACTTAGAACAACAGAATATTTGTAATCCAACAGTTTCTGAGAGTCAGGAACGTAGGCGTGGCTTAGCTGTGTGGTTCTGACTCCAGATCCCTCCTGAGGCGGCAATCAAGATAGCAGGGGGTGCCGCAGTCATCTGAAGGCCTGCCTAGGGCTGAAGGATCTGCCCCCCCAGGTGGCTCTCCCTCATGGCTGCTGGCAGGATACACCCCAGTCCCTCACAGGGAACTCGTCATGGACTTTGTATGTGGGCTGGTGATGTGGCAGCTGGCTCCCTAAAGGGGACAGGGTCAGAGAAAGTAATCAGGAAGTTGTAATGCCTTTTAATAACCTAATGCCCATAGTCACACCATCATTTCTGCATTCTTCTATTTATTAGAAGCAAGTCACTAAGTCCAGCTCATCATTCAAGGAGGGGAATTAGGTTCTGTCTTTTGAATGGCAGGGACAAAGAACTAAAAACTCTATTTATGTTTAAGTTTATTTATTTATTTGGAGAGAGACAGAGATAGCATGAACGAGGAAGGGACAGAGAGAGAAGGAGAGAGAGAGAATCCCAAGCAGGCTCCACACCATCAGCACAGAGTCCGGTGTGGGGCTCAAGCTCTCAAAACCATGAGATCATGACCTGAAACCAGAGTCAGACGCCTAATCAACAGAGCCACCCAGGTGCCCCTGAACTTGACATTTTCCATCAGCACAGTGCAGCAAATCCAGGGGTCAGGTGATTCACCAGCTTGCCCTCACATACCAGAGCTTTCTCACATCTGAACCTTTCTAGGGGTTTGCGGTATATTCCTAGCACTAATGTTTAATACATCGCTCCTAATGCTGCACAGCTAAAATAAGTTGAGGATTCAGTTTTGTGATGAAAATACTGTATAGGATTGTCTAATCCTGTTTTTTTCCAGAAAGTATGATCTAAGACATCAGAACACTGTCAACTATGAGCCTGTTTGGATGGCAGCCCAGTTCATTCTGAGAACTTCTCCAGCATTATTTTGTCACATCAACATAACCAGTTGTTTTCAGAGGCGTGTCCTCAGCCTAAACTAGTCCTAAGCTGGGGCCACAGTCACCCCTTTACAATGATTTGTTGGAAGAACTAATGCTTAAACATATCAGTCATTAGATACATTTATATTCAATAGGCTTAAATTTCACAGTACCTCTTAGTAGTGGTTGTGTATTTTGAGGGGATGGGGGGGTGGTGAGAAGTATACCCTCAGCTAATGTGTGGAAAGACTCTACTTGAAGCTACTCCACTCAGCCTACTCCATTTTGATGCTGTTTCCAAGCCAGTGCAAAGCACAGTAAAGAGAAGCCCCCTGATCAATGCTGAGTGCATTTAAAAAACAGCTGGCTGGCGGGGGAGGGGAAGCATCACACCGCAGGTCATGGAGAGCATACCATCCCTGCCTGGTACCAGTAAATCTTTCTTTTCCAACCACCAGATCAGCATGCACCCTCCCCCTCCGGGCCTCCACGCAGCAGTTTACCCAGAGTGGGTAACTATCTCAGGCAGCAAGAAGAGTCTGGAAGGTCTGCTTCCAATACTCCCATTCTCTCACCATACTCAGGTGGCAGAGTAGAATCACACACGCCCAAAGAAAATGGCGACTTCTTTTACTTTTACTGCTCTACCAAACAGAACTCTTTTAAAACAGACTCTTCCCTTACCACCTTCTACTGATAATCAATGTTCATAATAATGACCTTGAAGGTCTGTCAGACTCTGAGGAACCTAATGAATAATTAAGAGAATGAAATGGTTTTCAATAGGATTTCATGCTTAGTGCACTTTGTATTCCAGGACTTTTAGACGGTCACGGTTGATTGTCTAATTCCCCAGTCACACGAGGAAACAAGAGGATTTACCGTGTTTCAATGGTACTGCTGTGATAAGTTACTTGGGGGCATATTACTCCAAATCTGAGGCGTATTGCAGGTTGTCGGCCAGCTGGAGCAGAGCCACGCAAGCTGCCACGTAAGCTGCAGCCACAGGGAGGCCTTGGATTGGACCCACTCACGGCCCATCGTTTTCCTTCTAGATTTAAAAGAAAAAATTGTTGGAGGGGCACCTGGGTGGCACAGTTAAGCATCCTACTCTTGATTTCAGCTCGGGTTATGATCTCACAGTTCGTGAGTTCAAGCCCTGCATCAGACTCTGCACTGATAGTGTGAAGCCTGCTTGGGATTCTGTTTCTCCTTCCTCTCCCACTTCTGCATGTGCATGTGTGTTATCTCTCTCTCCCTCTCTCTCTCTCTCAAGTAAATAAACTTGTTGGAATTAAGGATACTTATCAATAAAGTCATATACCAAAATACTGTTCTTGTAATTGAGGAACCATCTGCCACCCTTATCCATTTTTAACATGTTTAAAGAATCTGATACAGGATTGATACAAAAAAAATTACTGGAAAAATTTAAACTACTCCAGGTGGCCCCTCATATCACAGTGAAGCCTCACTCTTTTCCCTTGCTGCTCCTGTTATTTGCAGATACATTGCCCTACTTGGAGAAAATTCAAAATCACAAAAATTTACTGCAGAAAAAAAACAATCAAATCCAACCCTCATATTTGGCAGTTGAAAACAAAGATCCCAAAGGCGATATGACGTGCCCCAAACTACATAGCAAGTTAATCATCGAGCCCAGCAAGAACCCACATTTCCCAGTTCCTGAGGAAAGATCAGAGCCACATCAAAGCCAGCAGCTACTAACGCAAACACTCAGCTGTCACAGGTGAATAAACCAAAAAAGCACTGGGAAACGGTACTTCAATCAACACTTTTGGCCACCAAGATTGAAGTCCCAGGGCGCTTGGGTGGCTCAGTTGGTTAAGCGTCTGACTCCTGATTTCAGCTCAGGTCATGATCTCATGGTTCGGTGAGCCTGAGCCCCATGTCTGGCCACTCCGCACAACCAGTGTGGAGCCTGCTTGGGATCCTCTCCCTGTCCGTCCCTCTGCCCCTCTTCTGCTCTCTCTTACTCAGTAAATAAATAAATAAACATTTAAAAAGAAAGACTGAACTCGGGTGTGTTCTATTTTAAATATCTCAAGTTGAAAGGATTTAAGCAGCTTTAAGCAGAAAATTAGGGCACACATGGCATTTTTCATCTTTAGAGTCTCTGAGCCTCAGAGACATGCACTTCAGTAATCTGCATCTTTTCAGGCTTTGGTTCATCTTCAGAATGGAGGCCAGGTCCACAAGAGAGTGTGGGCAGCTGGAGCTAATTCTTCAGAGTTATGCCAACTGCAGGGAAGGGTAGATTACTTGGTACAATAATTAGATCCTTAGCACACACTTACACACGGCTGAAGCATTTGATAATAAACTGTATTCATGTCATTTTATTCCTACATATTTCAACATGCATCTCCTAAGAATAAGGACATCCTCCCTTTTGGTGAGGAATGATATTTAGAAACCAAGATCTCCAGGGGTGCCTGGGTGGCTCAGTCGGTTAAGTGTCTGACTTCAGCCCAGGTCATGATCTCATGGTTCATGGGTTCAAGCCCCACATCAGGCTCTGGGCTGTCAGCTTTGGATCCTCTGTCTCCCTCTTTCTCTGCCCTTCTCCAGCTTGGGTGCTCCCTCTCTCTCTCTCTCTCTCTCAAAAGTAAATAAACATCAAGAAAGAGAGAGACCAAGATCTGGGGGCATGATGTATTCACTGACACTAGAGTGTTATTGCTTCTCGGCTCTTTCAGTGGACAGATCTAGGAAAGGCATACATTTTTGAAGGTGAGTTTATATGGACCTTCTCAGTTCAAATTTAACCTGACAGTGTTTTATTTTAACTTCTTTGATTTAACATTTGCTTTGCATCTCTTTTTTCTTACACTGAAAATCTTGGTGTGTATAATGCTTATTTTCTCCTAATTCAGAATTATATGTTTTCTCCTAGTTCAGAATTTTAATACTATAACAACAAATTTTTTTTTAATTTAAGTTTTAGTTAGTTAACATACACTGCAATATTGGTTTCAGGAGTGGAATTTAATGATTCATCTCTTACCTTCAACACCCAGTGCTCATCACAAGTGCCCTCGTTAATACTCATCACCCATCTAGTCCATCCCCCAGCCGCCTCCCTCTACCAACCCCCAGTTTGTTCTCCATCATTAAGAGTCTTTTGGGGTTTGTTTCCCTCCTTTCTCTTCCCCCTCTTCCAATATGTTCATCCATTTTGTTTCTTAAATTCCACATGAGTGAGATCATATGGTATTTGTCTTTCACTAATTGACTTATTTTGCATAGCATAATGCATTCTAGCTCCATCCATGTCATTGCAAATGGCAAGATTTCATTCTTTTTGATGGCTGAGTAATATTCCATTATCCATTCATCTTCTTTATCCATTCATTAGTCAGTGGACATTTGGACTCTCTCTATTGTTTGGCTATTGTTGATTATGCTGCTATAATCACTGGGGTGCATGTACCCCTTCAAATCTGTATTTTTGTATCCTTTGGGTAAATACGTAATAGTGCAATTGCTGGGTTGTAGAGTAATTTTATTTTTAGTTTTCTGAGGAAATTCCATACTGTTCTCCAGAGTGGTTGCACCCGTTTGCATTCCCATCAACAGTGCAGGAAGGTTCCCCTTTCTCCGAATCCCCACCAACACCTGTTGTTTCTTGTGTTATTAATTTTAGCCATTTTAACAACAAATTTCTGAGTGAGGTTTAAAATCTCTTTCTAGTCACCTATCTTTGGATCATATCCCACAAAGGGTATGTAATCAGAGCAGTGAAGTGATTCTGTTCTTTGTGTAGCTCGGTTGACACATTGAAAATAAAGTTAGCTTCATTTGTCCCAATTTGTTTTCTGTTTTAGGAATTTACTCTAGTCTTTTTTATTCCAAAAATTTTTAAGTCTATTTATTTTTGAGAGGGGAGAGAGAGTGTGTGTGAGTGAGTGCAGAGGGCAGAGAGAGACATGGAGAGAATCCCAAGCAGGCTCCCCGTGGTCAGTGCAGAACTGGACACAGGGCTCAGTCCCGTCAACCATGAGATCATGACCTGAGCCCAAATCAAGAGTCCAATGATACTTAACCGACTGAGCCACCCAGGTGTCTCGTTTTAACTTTTTAAATATGTAAAACATTCACATGATCCTAAAGTAAAAACTGTATGAAAAGGTAACCAAACTCACTGAAGTTTCACTTCCACTTCTCCTTTCCTTCATTTCCCCACCTCCTATACATAACTAGTTTTATTGCTTCTTTTTGAAAATACAAGCAAATGTAAGTGTATCCTTTTTCCTCCTTTTGTACTCTTTGTACTGCTACATGCCAAATCTAAAAGTTTATTCTGGAAATTATCTCAGGTCATAGACATTTACCTTTGTATTTTAATGACTGCCTCGCCTCTAATTTATGTATGTATTGCAGTTTATTTGCCCACTGCCCCATGGGTGAGCATTTAATTTATTTCTAATATCTTGCTACTGCAAACAATGTTGTGTTGCATAACCTTGTGCAAATTTATGGAGGTGTACTTTCAGGATAGCTTCCTAAAGTGGGGTTGTCAAATGCCCTTGCGTGAGGTTTCTTCCATTTTGTGCTTCTACACACAAGGAAAGTTTTAATTTGCCTTTCTCTCATTATTAGGGAACATGGGCATCATTTCATATGTGTAAGGGGTGGTTCACGTTTCTTTTTCTCTCTTTTTGCACATTTCTCTCTGTTCATGTCTCTTGTTTATATTTCTTTCCAATTTGGGGATTTCTCCGTTTTTAAGGGCTCTCTCATCTATGAGATAAGTTGCAAATGCTCTGTCCTGGTTTGTCATTTGCCTTTGGACTTGGCTTACTAGGGTGCTTTGTTTTGTTTGCTTTGGTAGTAAATTGTTCCCAATCTTTCCCCCATTTTGTTCTTGGATTTTGAAAGGCTTTCTTCACTTCCAGGTTATAAAGTAATTCACCATGGAATACCTCTTAGGTTTCACCATTACATTTGGATCTCCGATCCATTTGGTGTTTATTTCAACGTGAGGATTAGATGCACTTTTAAACTTTTCCAAGGGGCTATCTATTTGTCCCAACATCATTTATTTAAAAAGCCTATCTTCTCCTCAGACAGAAATAACTTGATTGATTATTCATCCCTAGAACAAACACCTGGCCAGCAAGGAGAGCCACGAAAAGACCCTTTTACTCCGCTGTGCACAGATCTGCTCCCTCACTGTTCGGAACAGAGAGGAACAATGCTCACAGTGGTGTGTATGCCTTATCCTTCACTGGCCTCCCCAGAACCATGTTCCGTCCTACCAATGCCACTGTAAAAAGGCCCCCCTAAGCCCTTTTCACTTATGTCTTTTTGCCCTTTGAATATACCATAAGCCTGACCCCGGCTGATGCCAACAGCATCAGAAATAAATACTAATCTATCAGCAAAAATGGTAGGTAGCAGGGCTCTATGCCACCATTCCCATATTAGAGAGTTTACAGAGTAAAGCCAAAAAACCATGAGATCACACCTCAGTTAGAAATCCCAAGTGATCTTATCTATCTTGATTATCTTTCTTAGTCACTATGCAAAGCTCTCGTCTAATTTGGGATTCATTTCACAAATTAAGCCTGTCCTCAAACATCTAAGGTTGAACTACTCCTAGGATATCAAAGAAAGTGCTCCCTGCCTCTGAAGACAGTCCCGCTAAAAGCATTCCTAAATGTTTTGAGATGGTGTTCTCTCTGGGGTGGTTGCTTTGAAGTCAGACAGGAGTGTGTGCAGGCTTGGGTGTGTTTGCTTAAAAACCAAAACCCTACTCCAATTACTTAACAGCCAGCCCCTGAGTGCAACCTCCTGGGTACATTTCTTTACTCTGATGTATCTGTGCTTAACTTCTTAACATTTAAAAAGGCTCTAGCAAAACTTTTTAGGTGTTTCTGACTGTTGTACGTTGCTATGTTGACTCGTGGAAACTTCCAAGGGAAGTTTATTATTCTACTGCTGAGTCATGTTCCAAGTTTGACTTTGCTTTGTTTCAGTGCATACTGACCTTCGGAATGAATGCAAACTGTCTCACCATGACATGATATAAAAACAGAAGGTTCCAGGAGTTCTATTTCTCAAGTTTGTATGAGGGACACTTCCCAATCCCTTATTTTGAGCAGAAGTGGCAGAGAGAGGGAGAGAGCAGGGTGGGCTCATTTTACAGCCATTGTCACTTTGCTTCTCAATTAGACTTTGCGTTAAAGGATTAATAGAATAATGTTATAAGGGACCTTAGAAGTCATCTAATCCAGCCCCATATTTTATAGGGAGGAAACTGCAGCCTCAAAGGAACGTTGTTCAGAGAGCCACGGTTGTGCTGGGTCACAGGTATCCACTTTCCTTATATGGACCAGTATGAGTGTTTACTTCCAGCCTGGCTCTGAAAGGGTAAATAGGTGTTGGCCACAATGTCTGGAAGGCAGAGACTAGTTTGTTATAAAAGGTGGGAAAGAGGGAAAGCATCTTCCCTTCCCAAAGGAGAAAATTCTCTTCCACCTTCCAACTGTTGTTGAGATATCACCACAGGGGTCCTTATAGTGGGTGTAAGAATTCTACCATTAGAGCATCCTTCACTCAACTCTTAGGTCCAGCTCAAGAGACTGAACTACTCAGCATCCAAAGCACTCAAAGACCCCACTGTCTAATTCCAAACTGCTTTTCAGCTGTCTCCCCTTGGGCTTTGGAAGGAGACAGTCTGAAGGGTTCTGGATTCTGATGCAATCACTGGACCAACAGTGCAATGACATATGCATGGACTTACCTTTTCCGGGTCCTGGTTTCTTCATTTGAAAATGAGGATAATAGTAGTTCAGAAATCAGAGGCTTATAAAGGTATGAAAATATCTTAACACACACACAGTGGTAATACACACACATTAAAGCTGCCTGAGGTCATTTGTGGCTACCAAGAGACTGACCAAAAACTTACAAGGAAAAACTGGGGAATGAGATGCCCAGTAGGGGTTTTGCAAAGCTCCAACACGCTCCTGCGAATATAGATGCCACATGCACGCACGGGGCAGTGTGCCCCTCTTACCTCTCCCTGAGCATGAGGTTCTGGACAAACAGGAAGTGAAGGCTAAGACCAGCATAGAAAGTGTCTGCCCTAATACACACAAAGTTCTTCACGAAAAGCTGAGAGACTTGCTGGATCCAGGAATATAAGGAAATCACTAATTATTAGCCTATTACTAAGCTACCCATGCAGGTACTTTGGGAGCCACGTATCACAATCCAGGTTTTACAGAATTAGATCAGGAAAGTCATGAAACCAAACAAACAACAGCAGCAACAATGGTGAACAGCAGGAACTATAGCAAAACACGGGGAGGGAAGAAGAATCTGATTTCCAGAGCTCCCATGTTATATTACATAAAATGTCCAGTTTTCAACAAAAAATTGAGTCATCCAAATACACACACACACATACACACACACACGAAAAGTAGTCAATAGAAACTGTGCCTGAGAAAGCTCAGATGTTCAACTTACTAGATAGACTTTAAGCCAACTATTGTAAGTATATCCAAAGAAGTAAAGGAAACTAAAGTTGCTTCACCAAATATAAAATATCAGTAAAGAAATATAAATTATAAGAAAAGAATCAAATAGAACTTCTGGAGTTGTAAAGTACAATAACTGAAATGCAAAAATCACTAGATAGACTCAGAATGAGTAAAGATGAACAGGGTGTCAGAGATCTGAGGGAAAATATCAATATTATCAAAATATACATAATTGAAGTCTCAGAAGGAGAGAACAGAAAGGGGCAGAAAGGATTATTTTTTTAAATATGCCCCAAAACAGCACAAATGTGATGAAAACACTAATCTGCACAAAATAATGCAACAAATTTCAATTACAACAAACTCAAAAAGGTTCACATATAGACACATCAGAATCAAACTGTCAAAAGCCAAAGAGAGAATCTTGAAAGCAGCAAAAGAGAAGAAACTCATGTACAAGAGGCCTTCAGTAATATTAGCAGTTGACTTCTCATCAAAAACCCCAGAAGACAAAAGGCAATATGATAATATATTCAAAATACTAAAAGGACTATCTACCAATTCTTTTTTGAATTTATTTCTTTATTCTAAGGGGGCGGGGGGCAAGTAGGAGAGGGGCAGAGAGAGAGAATCCCAAGTAGGCTCTGCACCATCTATGCAGACCCCGACATGGGGCTGGAACTCACAAACCATGATTATGATCTGAGCCAAAATCAAGAGTTGGATGGACGCTTAACTGGCTAAGCCACCCAGGCACCCCTAACTACCATTTCTATATCCAGCAAAACTACCCTTTAAGAATAAGGAGAAATTAGGGGCACCTGCGTGGCTCAGTCAGTTAAGTGTCCAACTTTGGCTCAGGTCACGATCTCACAGTTTGTGAGTTTGAGTCCCACATTGGCTCTGTGCTGACAGCTCTAAGCCTGGAGCCTGCTTTAGATTCTGTGTGTGTGTGTCTCTCTCTGCCCCACCCCTGCTTGTGCTCTGTCTCTCAAAAATGAATAAACATGTAAAAAATTTTAAAGAAAAGAATCAAGGATAAATTAAGACTTCCCTAGATAAACAAAAACAGAGAGAATTAACCATTAGCAAACTTACTGTATAAGAAATGTGAAAGAGAGTCCTCAAGCTGAAATGAAAGGATACTAAGCAGAAACTTGAATCCATATGAAGAAATAAAGAGTACCAGTAAATGTAAATACGTATGTATACATAACAGATAGTATAAATGTACTTTTGTTTGTAACTCCTTTATTTTCCCATCTGATTTAAAAGACAATTGCTGAAGCACTAATTATAAAGCTGTTGATAGAATTACAATATGTAAAGATGTAATGTGTCTGACAATAATAGTACAATGAGGGAGGAGTGAATGGAGCTACTTTGGAGCAAAGTTTTGTATACTATTGAAATCAAGTTATTTATTCATCCATACAAGATACTTTTTTTTTTACAGATAATTTATTGTCAAATTGGTTTCCATATAACACCCAGTGCTCATCCCCACAAGTGCCCTCCTCCATGCCCATTCCCCCTCCCCCCGACATCCATCAGTCCTCAGTTTGTTTCTCAGCATTCAAGAGTCTCTCATGGTTTGCCTCTCTCCCTTTTCCCCCACCATTTCCGCCCTTCTTCTCCCCCATGGTCCTCAGTTAAGTTCCTCCTAATCCTCCTATATGTGCAAACATATGGTATTTGTCCTTCTCTGCCTGACTTATTTCGCTCAGCATAACACCCTCAAGGTCCATCCATGTTGCTACACATGGCCAGATTTCATTGTTTCTCATTGCCATGTAGTATTCCATGGTATAGATAAACCACATCTTCTTGATCCAGGCTCTTTCCCTGTTTTAGCTATTGTGGAGAGTGCTGCTATGAACATTGGGGTACATGTGTTCCTATGCCTCAGCATTTCTGTATCCCTTGGGTAAATTCCTAGCGGTGCTATTGCTGGGTCATAGGGGAGTTCTGTTGTTAATTTTTTGAGGAACCTCCACACTGTTTTCCAGAGGGGCTGCACCAGTTTGCATTCCCACCAACAGTGTAGGAGGGTGCCCGTGTCTCCACATCCTCGCCAGCATCTAGAGTTCTCTGATTTGCTCATTTTAGCCACTCTGACTGGTGTGAGGTGGTATCTCAGTGTGGTTTTGATTTGTATTTCCCTGATGAGGAGGGATGCTGAGCATCGTTTCATGGGTCTGTTGGCCATCTGGATGTCCTCTTTGGAGAAGTGTCTGTTCATATCTTCTGCCCATTTCTTCACTGGGTTGTTTGTTTTTTGGGTGTGGAGTTTGGTGAGTTCCTTATAGATTTTGGATATTAACCCTTTATCTGATATGTCATTTGCAACTATCTTTTCCCATTCCGTTGGTTGCCTATTAGTTTTGTGGGTTGTTTCCTTTGCTGTGCAGAAGCTTTTAATCTTGATGAGGTCCCAATCGTTTATTTTTGCTCATCCATACAAGACACTTTTAAGTTTAGTTTTAATTCCTAGGCAATCTCCTTAAAAAAAAATAGCCTGAAAATACAGGAAAAGCAACAAGGGAATTAAAATGATATACTATAAAATACCTATTTAACACAAAAGAAGACCATAATGGAGAACAAAAAACATGTCAGACATGCAGGGGGAAAACAACGAATAAAGTGGCAGATGTACTAAGGGCAAATGCAAGACACACCCCAATCAAAAGGCACAAACTGGCAGAATGGATACAAAAAACAATACTCAACTAGATTGAAGGATACAAACAGGGGGAAAGTAAACAGATGCAAAAAAACCACTGTGGCAACAATACCCAAAGGAGAGCTGTTGTGGCTATACTAATATCAGGCAAAATAGATTTTAAGCCCAAAATTGTTATTTAGTGCAAAAGAATGATACTTTATAATGATGAAGGGTTCAATCCCTCAGGAAGATATAATACTTGTAAACATATGTGTAGTTAACAACAGAGCCACAAAAATGAAGACTTGAAGGGAAAAATAGAAAATTTAACAATTACAATGGAAGACTTCAAAATCTCACTTTCAATAACAAATAGAGGAACTAGGCAGAAGATAAACAAGGAAATAGAAGATTTGACCAGAACTACAAATCAACGAGACCTGAGAGACATGTATAGAATACGCCGCCCAACCACAGATTTCTTCTCAAGTGCACATGAAACATTCATCAAGGATTATCATATGTCAGGCCATAAAACAAGCCTCAATACATTTAAGAGAATTTAAAACATATGAAGAATGCTTTCTGAGACTAAGTAATAAAATTGGAAATCAATAATAAAATAAACATTGGTAAATTCTCAAATATGTGGAAAGTAAGCAACGCACTCCTAAATACACAATGGGCAAAAGGAAAAAATCACAAGAGCAGCTAGAAAATAATTTGACATTGATGAAAATGAAAAAGTGAGATGGTAAAATTTATGGAATAAAGCTAGTTTCAACAGAAACTTATAGCTTAAATATCTATATTAAAAAAGAAAAATCTTATACCAATAACCTATTTTTCCACGTTAAGAAAGAAAAATAATAAAGACAAACTAAACTAAAATCAAACAGAAGGAAGGAAATAATAAATGCTGGAGAGGAAGTAAATAGATAATAGGAAAATAATAGAAAAGAAAATAATATAAAAGAAGTCAAAAGTTGGCTCTTTGAAAAGATCAGCAAAACTGACAAACATTACCAAGACTGTACAAGAAAAAAGAAAGAAGACTCAAATTACTAATATCAAGAATAAAAGAGGAGTTATCATTGCTCACCACTCAGAAATCAAAAAGAGAATACCATAAAATAGTATAAAATTAGAATACTACAAACAATTACATGATGACAAATTAGATAACTTAAATGAAATGAGCAAATTACTAGAAAGACAAAAACTACTCAAGAAGATATTAAAAATCTATACCAATAACGAGATTGAATTAATAATTTAAAAAAATTCCTTTAAAAAAGCCCAATCCCAGATGGCTTCACAAGGGAATTTTACCAAGCCTTTAAAGAAGTTTCAGTACCAATCCTTTCTTTACCCTCCAAAAAATATGCAAGAAAAAGTCTCAAATATATGATTCCCATGATACCAGAATCAGACAAAGATAATTACAAGAATACTAGACTCTCGTCCTTTATGAATGTAGATGTAAAAATCTCCAACAAAATAGCAGTAAGCCAAATGTAGTGACATATGAAGAGGAATATGCACCATGAGCAAGTGGGATTTATACCAAGAGTGCAAAGTTGCTTTAACAAATAAAGTCAACCAATGTAATATATAATATTACATTAAAGGAAAAACTCACACAATAATCTCAATAGATGCAGGAAATACACTGGGCAAAAGCCAACACCCTTTTCAAATAAAAACACTCCACAAACTAGGAATACAAAAGGATTTCCCTGACCTTATAAAGAGCATCTAAGAGGGGTGCCTGGGTAGCTCAGTCGGCTGAGTGTCTGACTTCAGCTCAGGTCATGATTTCATGGTTTATGGGTTTGAGTTCCACATCAGGCTTGCTGCTGCAGCCAGGAGCCTGCTTTGGATCCTCTGTCCCCCCACCCCCCTCTCTGCCCATCCTCCGTTTGTGTGCATGTGCTCTCTCTCTCTCACTCTCAAAAATAAATAAACATTAAAAAAAAGAACATCTAAGAAACACTTATAGCTAATTAATATCTAATATCACACTCAATGGTGACACACTGAATGATTTCACCCTTAGATCAGGAAAATACAAGGAAGTCTACTCTTACAATTTTTAGTAAAAATTGTATAGGAAGTCCTTTTTGTTTTTTAAATGTTTATTTACTTTTGAGAAAGAGAAAGAGAGTGTTCAATGCAGGACTGGAGCTCATGAATCATGAGATCATGACCCGAGCTGAAGTCAGATGTTCAACTGATTGAGCCATCCAGGCACCCCAAAATTGTATAAAGTTCTTACCAAGGCAATTAGGCAAGAAAAAGAAATAGGAGATATCCATATTGAAATTGAAAAAGTAAAAGGATCTATATTCACATATAACATGATCTAGTATATTGAAAATCTTACAATATCCACAGTAAACCTATTAGAATAATACTAGGGGTGCTTGGGTGGCTCATTTGGTTGTGTCTGACTTTGGCTCAGATCATGATCTCATGGTTCAAGAGTTTGAGCCCATGTAGGGCTTTGCACTGATAGTGTGGAGCCTGCTTCGGATTCTCTGTCTCCCTCTTTCTCTCTGCCCTCCCTCACTAGGTCTCTCTCTCTCTCTCTCTTTTTCTTTCTCTCTCAAAAATAAATAGACATTAAAACAGAATTAATACTAGTTAGTAGGGCACTATGTTGCAGGATACAAGACTAAGATACAAAAATCAGTTGTATTTCTATACTTTAGCAATGAACAATCTCAAAAGGAAAGAAAACAATTTCATAAACAATTTAAAAAAATAAAATACTTAAAATTAATTTAATAAAAGAAATTCAATACCTAAACACTACAAATTACAAAATATTATTGAAGGAAATTAAATATCTAAATAAATGTAAACATCTCACTTTTATACTCTACTCCCTAAATTGATCTCAGATTCAAATAATTCCTCTTAAAATTCCAGCTGCCCTTTTCACTTGTATTTGACAAGTGATTCTAAAATTCATACGGAAATGCAATGAACCCTAATGAGTCAAAACTATCTTGAAAAAAGAACAATGTTGGAGGACTCATATTTCCAGATTTCCAAACTTATTACAAAGCTACAGTACTCAAGTCAGTGTGGCAGTAGCATATGGATAGACACATCAACAAAATAGGTTTGAGAGTTATCCTTACATACCCTTAGACTTATGGCTAATTGATTTTTGGCAAGGGAGCTAATAGGAAAAGAACAGTTTTGTCAATAAACAATAAACAGATAAGTGGATACCTATCTGAAAAAGAATGAAGTTGGATCCCTACCTCATACCGTATACAAGAATTAACTAAAAATGGTTCAAAGACATAAATGTAGGAGCTAAAAATATAATATTAAGCTTTTAGAAGGAAACATAGGAGAAAACTTCATGACCTTGGATTAGAAAATAGTTTCTTAAATATGACATCAAAAGCACAAGCAACCGAGGGAAAAATAGATAAATTTGTATTCAAAACTTTTTTGCTGAAAATGAGTCCATCAGCGATATCTCAGAATAGGAGGGAAAGTATTTGCAAGTAATTTCTGATAAGAGACTTGTATCTAGAATTTATAAAGAATTCTTGCAACCCAGTGTAAAAAGACTAATAACTCAATTAAATATAGACAAAAGATTTGAGCAGACATGTCTTCACAGAAGATATACAAATAGCTAACAAGCACATGAAAAGATGCTCAATATCATTAGGACTTAGGGAAATGCTAATCAATACCATGATGAGATACTATTTCACAGCCAGTAGGGTAGCTATAATCAAAAAGGACAATAACAAGTGTTTTCAAAAATGTGGAGCAATTGGAACCCTCATACATGTCTGGTAAGAATGTAAAATGTTGTATCTATTTTGGAAGGTGCTTTTGTTATTCTTCAAAATGTCCAATATAGAGTTACTACTTGACTCAAAAATTCCACTCCTAGGTATATACCCAAGAGAATTGAAAGAATATGTCTACACAAAAATGTGTATGTAAATGTTTGTAGCAACATAATTCATAATAGACAAAGATTAGAAACAACCGAAATGTCCATCAACTGATAAATGGATAAAAAAAAATGTGGTATTTCTGTACAGTGGAATATTATTTGGCCATAAAACAGAATCAAGTATTGATATATGATAAAACATTGATATCTAAGTTAAAGAAGCTAGACACACAAGGCCAAATATTTTGAGATTGCATTTATATGGAATATCCAGATTAGGGGTAGGGACAGAGAATAGATAAGTAGTTGCCTAAAGCTGGTGGAAGGGAGAGATGCTAATATTTTCTTTAGGGGATGATGAAAATGTTCTGAAATTAGGTAGTAGTGATAAACTCATGACACTATGAATATACTAAACACTACTGAAGTGAACAATTTTTTTTTTAATGTTTTATTTATTTCTAGGAGAGAGAGAGAGAGAAAGCGTGAGCAGGGGAGGGTCACAGAGAGAGGGAGTCACAGACTCTGAAACAGGCTCCAGGCTCTGAGCTGGCAGTCAGCACAGAGCCCTACACGGGGCTCGAACCCACAGACCATGAGATCATGACCTAAGCGAAAGTCGGACGCTTAACCGACTAAGCCACCCAGGTGCCCCGGAAGTGAACAATTTCAAAGGGCGAGCTTTACGGCATGTGAATTATTATGTCAATAAATCGACTTTAAAAATCGCTTTCTCCACATTGAAGGATCCAATGCTGATGTCTGCCTATGAGACTAGTCCCTTGTCCATTCCACTTTGAGTTAATCATAAACCCTGTTTTGTGTTGTACACACACATACCCTTACAAGGCCCCTCTACTATATAGATTATCCTCACTTCAGGATAGAGAGTTTCACAGGAACAGTGGGGTTCAGAGGTGGGAAAGAAGATGTAGAACTCATCCAGTACAATAAAACCTGAGCAGGAAGCAGGGAGGTGTTAGGAACGTCTTAGGTCAGTAAAAGGTTAATTATGGGTACAAGATAAGAAAAATAACAGGTAGTTGAAAGGAAACTGCGTTGAAAATTATGGAAAGTCGTGGAGTTACGAAGCAAAACCAACAAAGGTATTAAGTCCGGTGTCCTTTTTGAAGAAGAAGCAACAGGAAATTAAGCTTAAAAAAACAAGTTGCGGTAATTTTAACTTTTTTATGTAAATCATAGAGAATCACAGAAAAAACTGCAATCAGGAATTATTTTGCAAAAGTTAAAAAAAAACTTCAATAAAAAGCCTGCCATCAAAGAATTTCTGGGTAGGTATTAGAGCAGAGCTTAGGGAAGAGTACACATGAAAGAATTAAAGTCTTGGATCATTATTATCTAAGTTTTAAGCTGTTTTGAGCATTTTCCCACAGTCCTAAATAATTATCTTAAGCCAGCTGTGTTCTGTTTGCGTTAATTCAGCTTCTTTTATTTCCCATTTGACAAATTGTGTACATTAAGTTGTGTGTATTAACATTAATGTAATAAGTGAGCAATTTTCTGTCTCTGAAAGAAGTCAACAGCCTGAAATGCACTCCTGGAAGTATATTTATAACAAACACCTGTGTTAATTTCCTTTTGCAGGGAGTACAATAGCGCCCTCCTTGAGGCAGCACTTTTTGATAAAGTGAATAATAAAGTGCTCATCACATCATTTATTTCTTGTCCTTCTGATGTGCCAGAAAGCATGTGTTCCTTTCAATTAATGTTCTGTTACTTGTACAAAAGCTGTTTGACAGTAAATGTATTTTTGGAGGGCAGTAAATTGGGTGAAATAACGAATGTGAAATTTGGATGAGGTTTAGGGTAAAAACACTATTCATAACATCTTTCAAAAGATTTTAATGTGTAAAGGGGCAGCCTTGGCAAGGTTGATGTAGGCAAGACGATGAATTCTTTGAGAGCAGAGTATTTCTCTTTTTCAGCTTGGTGCACACAGGTTTTTTGAAGTCTTAACCCATTGAGTTAGAAACATGAAAAGCATTTTTTTTTCACTTTTTCAAATCATACTTCATCTACTCTGTCTCATCTTCCTTGCCTGAGCTTAATAACATCAGGGGCAGATGATATCCCGTTCCAGTCCCCTTTAGTGATTCATACTTACTCCAATCCGATTCAACACTTAATGTCATACCTGATTCAAATCACGTCTTCCCTCTCACAGCACAGTTTAGAGCTGGTTGCTGTAAGCTGATGCTTCATATCTTTCTTCTGGTTCTACTCCTCTGGCATTGAAAGGGAGGCAGGAGTGATAAGGAAGGTGGTGTTTCTTAAAAAACAAGCTTTTTTTTTTTTAAAAAAAGACAATTTTTATTTATGGAAAGACATCCCATGTCTTTGGGTCAGAAGATTTAATATTGTTAAGATGGCAATATCCCCAAACTGATCTATAGATTCAGTGCAATCTCAGTCAGAACCCCAGGTGCTGGTTTTTTTTTTTTTAGAAGCTGATAAGCTGGTGCTAAAATTTATATGGAAATGCAAGGGATCTACAATAGCCAACAGTCTTGAGAAAGAATAAAGTTGGAAGGCTCACACCTCCTGATTTCCAAACTTTCTGCAAACATGCAATAATCAGGAGAGTGTGGTACTGACCTATAGACATCTAGAACAATGGAATAGAATTGAGTCCAGAAATAAACCATTACATCAATACTCAATTGATTTTCAGCAAGAATGCCACGACAAGTCAATGGGGAGAGAATAGTCATTTCAATGAATGGTGCTCAGGCAACTGGAAATGTAATAATTATGGGGTGATAAAAATATTCTATAAGTAGGTAATGGTGATGGTTGTACAACTCCATGAAATATACTAAAAATCAATGAATACTACACTTTACACAGGTGAATTTTATGATTTGTGAATTGTTTCTCAACACAACTACTTAAGAAAGATTAAATAGCTGGAAAAAAATTGTTACATATTTATGTAATCTAGAGTCAAATAAGGCCTTTCTAAGCATATTACCTAAGGTAAAAAATATAACAAGAAATGGTTTATATACTTGATTATAAATTATTTTTATAATTTCTCTGTAAAAATGCTATTAGTAAACTTTGTTTCACCAGACACAGTATTAATAATATCCTTAATATATAGGGCACCTGGGCAGCTCAGTCAGTGAAGCATCCGATTCCTGATTTTGGTTCAGATCATGATCTCACAGTTCATGGGTTTGAGCCCCACATTGGGCTCTGTGCTGACAGTGTAGAGCCTGCCTGGGATTCTCTTACTCTCTCTCCTTCAGCCCCTCCCTTGTTCTCTCTCTCTATCTCTCTCTCTCTAAAAAAAAAAAAAAACAAAAAAACAAAAAACCTTTAAAAAAGATTTAAAAAATAAAATTTTAAAATTTTAAAAATATATAAAAATGGTTAAAATCAGTAATAAAATTATCAATACTTTAACAGAGATGTAGATAAAGAAAGTGAATAATTTACAAAATAAGAAATAGAACTGGCCAGTAAACACATATAAAAACATTAATATTTACTGATAGTTCAAGAAATGCTAATTAAACCACAACAAAATCTCTCTCTCATCCAATGGGTTGGTGAAGAGTTTTAAAAAGTATGATACCCATAATAAATAAAAATATATATATATAAAAAAAAGGGCGCCTGGGTGGCTTAGTCGGTTAAGCGTCCGACTTTCGCTTAGGTCATGATCTCGCGGTTCGTGGGTTCGAGCCCTGCGTCGGGCTC
>NW_024080677.1:4789268-5104645 GCF_003009895.1 Hyaena hyaena | reverse complement strand
GTCAGGCAGAGAAGGACAAATACCATATGTTTGCACGTATAGGAGGATTAGGAGGAACTTGACGGAGGACCAAGGGGGAGAAGAAGGGCGGAAATGGTGGGGGAAAGGGAGAGAGGCAAACCATGAGAGACTCTTGAATGCTGACAAAAACTGAGGACTGATGGATGTGGGGGGGAGGGGGGGAGGGGCATGGAGGAGGGCACTTGTGGGGATGAGCACTGAGTGTTATGTGGAAACTAATTTGACAATAAACTATTTGTAAAAAAAAAAAAAAGAAAGTGTAATTTCTATCAATATGTGGAATAAGATCAGGGTTAAATTCAGCTGGTGATAGAATATTATTAAAAGGATCACAAGAAAAAAAAAAAGAAATGTTAATATTTTGAGCAATTCCCTTTCTAGAATTACATTCCAAGAAATAAAAGAAGAGGTATTCAAAAGAATATATACAGGGTTATATGTCCTTGTGAATTTTTGTGAAAAATTAGAAACAATCCAAGTGCCTAGATCTAGAGATTAGATGTAGCCATTACAATCATTTGGGGGGATTCTAGAGAGAATATTGTTACATAGAATCTGTTCCCTCTTCACTCCTAGAATCCCATGAAGCCCCAGGACTTAGGAAAAGCTGATCCGCCATCCCTTCAGACAGAACTTGACTGAACGCCTGATACATAGGTAATCATGACAATACAGGTCAATGAGATGCAATGAACAGTTTGACAGGGTCTTTGGTGCAGCTTCTAGAAGTATCAACTCTTTCCCTGGCCTTTGGCACACTTGGGATAGGAACTCAGACCTTTGTAATCATCTCCAATGTCTCTGAAGATGCACTGACACCAGGGAAGGGCAGAGAAGAGCAGATTACTGGGAAATGAAGCCAAAGCCACCAGATTACATCAGCCCTGAAGCCCCTCTTCTTCTGGACTTAAAGCTATGACTCTATAAATTTTATTATCATTTGAGCTGGATTGAGAGAGTTTTCTGAAATTTGCCACCATAGGTCACACATGTAGGTTTACTCTACCTTTTTCCATTGGGGGGGGTACAAATAGCAAACAGCTTTCACTTCATCCCTCTGTCTTTAGGGACCCACTCAGTGTGGGTCTCCTTTCCCCACCCCTGAACAACATCTCAAGCAGGCACTGTAGAATTTGGATGGGGATAGAATTCATAGTGTGTGTTTAATGGGACGACTCACATTTTTATTTTTACTGACCTCTAACTGAAAGTTAACATTATCTACATCAGGAAATGTTGGGATGGAGGTCCCTTGGCTTGAGGTCTCCAACAAACTACCAGTGCTTCTCATGAGAGAGCGAGCAGTGGATGCTCTGTGTTGCGGAAGCCATGACATCTAGCCAATGTCAGTCAAGTGAGAAATGGTAACACAAATGCTACCAGCCAGGTGAACTCCCTACCATTTTCCTTAGAGTCTCCTCTTCCTCTGCTCTGAGTATGGAAGGGCCAGAAGATGGACTGGAGCAGACAGATGATCATGCTCACTGAAATCCCACTGCAAGAATAGGCAGAGACTGCTCAGAATGGGTACCACTGCACAGGACTGATGGCGCAAAAACTGGCCTGGCCTCTGACTTCACTCCAGGGGCATAGCCCTTGGATTTTTCTTCCTTATGTCTATCCATTCACAAATAGCAGTGTGCTCTAAGCAAAAGAATTCAGTGAATTACAGCCCAAGGCACCAGGGATGACGGGTGTTACTTTGGCCACTGACTTTTATATCTCTTTCCAGATTAACTCCAGGAAGTATAGTGATCACAGACCCTGTAATGCTCTATTTAAATTAGAAAAATCTTCTAACCATCATTTTCTTTTTACCAGTCAGTATACAGCGACCAGAGAGATAGTTTTTTAAATCTCATACAATGATTCCAATAAAAGGAAAGGGCTTTCACTCTTTATAGGTAACAGTTAAAGCCTAAAGGGCAAGGCCTTCCTTTCCAATTTTTTATTTGCATTTTTGTAAACAAAACCTTAGATGGGATTATACTCCTCATCCAAACATAAATGAATCTTGGGGCACCTGGGTGGCTCAGTCGGTCATGATCTCACGGTTTATGGGTTTGAGCCCCATGTCAGGCTCTGTGCTGACAGCTCAGAGCCTGGAGCCTGCTTTGGATTCTGTGTCTCCCTTTCTTTCTCTGCCCCTCCCTGCTCACATTCTGTCTCTTGCTCTCTCTGTTAAAAATAAATTTAAAGGGGCGCCTGGGTGGCTTAGTTGGTTTAAGTGTCCGACTTTCACTTAGGTCATGATCTCATGGTTTGTGGGTTCGAGCCCCGCGTCGGGCTCTGTGCTGTCTGCCAGCTCAGAGCCTGGAGCCTGTTTTAGAGTCTGTGACTCCCTCTCTCTCTGACCCTCCCCTGCTCACGCTGTCTCTTTCTCTCTCTCTCCTAGAAATAAATAAAACATTAAAAAAATTAAAAAAATTTAAAAAAATAAATTTAAAAACATTAAAAATAAATAAATAAATAAATAAATAAATCTTTCCATTCTAAGAATGATTAGATACAACTCACAGAAGTGTGACAATCATATGGTTCCTTTTCTAGCCCTGCTCTTCCCCAAGGAGCTCCACTGACTTTTTGCAGCTTCTGGTTTTTATTTTATTTTAATTATTTTTATTTATTTTTAAAAATGTTTATTTTTGAGAGAGAGCATGCGAGCAGGGGAGGGGCAGAGAGAGGGGGACAGAGGATCGTAAACGGGCTCTGTGGGCTAAGCATCGAGCCTGATGTGGGGCCAGATCTCACAAACCACAAGATCACAACCTGAGCCAAGGTTGGATGCTTAACTGCCCAAGCCACCCAGCCACCTCTATTTTAATTTTTAAAAATCAGGACAGAGATGCCCAGAAATAAAGTCTAGAAATAGCAATAATCCCAATAATCCACAAGCCTGAAGAAAGTTGGGGCAATAATGACATAAACTGTGCATTTCCCAAACTGTATCCAGAGAGCAGAGGATTCAGTTTCCATTGGCCCATGCTGGATCCAAAATGGAAGCCGTTTTGTGGGAGGATGCAGTCGATATTACTGGTTTGGAGCTTCTCTCCATCCATTTCTCTTTCCTATCTGTCCCTTCGTTACCTTCATTATGATTACCTTTTAACCACTTCTTAAGGTCTTGCGGAACTATCATTTAAGTTCTCCTTCCACTACCCCCTCTGCCCAGCTAAAGGGAAAATAATTGACCCAAGTCAAAGCAATTCTTTGCTCCCTCCTTGAAATACGAATCTTGAGCTGACAAATCAAGAGAATGAAAACTAGTTTAATTCCATCTGACTGGTAGCGCTGGTAGATTCTTTTTGTTACAAGGTGGCTGCTGAGGATGTCTTTGGAGGCTCTGGGAAGGCCTTTATGCTGATCTCATTCCCAGTCTCCCCTGAACTGTACTGCCTTTGGGTTCCTTTAAGTCCATTTCTTCCTGCTGAAGATGGCTCAAGGGAGTTACTGTGATTGAAGCCAAAGAACCGAACCGATACAGAGTGTGTCAGTGCCTCAGTGTCCATCTTCGAAAGCACCTATGTTTTTATTTATTGTGTGGAAACATTTAAAGATTTCAACAAATTACATAGCCCTTAGTTCTTTCTTGTAAGATGTGTATTCAATCTGGGTATTCTGATATTTCTTCCTAGGGCTATAAATAAGTATTTCATGTTTGTATTTTGAGTTTTCTTCCTTTTCCTTTGCCTACGACTCCCCTTTTCACCCAGGCAAAAGTATACAACTGTTGCTATTTAAATAGTCCTTGGAGGGGCGCCTGGGTGGCTTAGTCAGTTAAGCGTCCGACTTTCGCTTAGGTCATGATCTCGCGGTTCGTGGGTTCGAGCCCCGCGTCGGGCTCTGTGCTGATTGCCAGCTCGGAGCCTGGAGCCTGTTTCAGCGTCTGTCACTACCTCTCTCTCTGACCCTCCCCTGCTCACACTGTCTCTCTCTCTCTCTCTCTCCTAGAAATAAATAAAACATTAAAAAAATTTTTTTAAAAATAAAAATAAATTAAAAAATAAATAAATAGTCCTCGGAAATAATATGAAACAATTACAATAGTACAAGTTATTTTGGAAATATTAGCTTTAAAATTTCCCTCTTGAGAATTTGAATGATCAAGGCTAATATATCTTAAATAAAGGTGTATTTTTAAAGCCCATGGGAATGAATAGGTCATCAAAGCACACGAAGTGTTGTAAGCTAATAAACTATTCAAAGAGCTCTAAGGTCACAAAGCAACTCATTAAAGAAAGGGCAATAGCACAGATCAATACACTGTGATGTCTTTAGACAATGGACGTGAACATCTATGGGGAATTGCAATTACACGCATAAATGTTGTCTGAAAGAAGCCAGATACCAAAGCTCACATTCTTTATGAATCTGTTTATGTAAAGTTAAGACCAGGCAAAACAAAACTACGGTGTTAAAACTTAAGAGAGACGTTAACTTGAGAGAGTTGGAGTAATGATTGAGTAGCATACAAGGGAGGTTTTGGGAATGTGGAAATGTTCCGTTCCTTGACCTGAGTGATAATGACATAAATGTTCACTTTATAACAAAGCATTGGGCTAGATATTTGTTTTGTGTACTTTTCTATATATATATTTTTGCTGGAAAAGAGTTTTAAAATGAAAACGCAATGTCCTTTTTGGTTTCTGTGGGTTTTTGGTTTTAAAGAAAAATCGTGGCCTTCTAGCCAATGGGGATCCTTAAGGCAGTCTATTACAGAGAAGGCAATACACTTCTGCTCTACTGCCTCCCTTTTCATTTACTATTCCTTCTATCAACACCTTCTAGAAACATATTACTTCTGCTCAAGAACAGAGTATGAGTCACTAGTAAAATCCATAGGATCTACTGTTGGACCATAGCTCCAACTCTGAGAATTCAATTAATGAGTTTAAAGTTTATTAATTTGTTCAAATCATTATAGGTAAAGTTGGGTAATGGCCTCTTTGTGAGCAACGTAGGGAACTGATTGCTAGATGAAATTCTTACTTTTGTATTTCCCAACTCAGGGATATTTAATTATACAACTCTAAAGAGGTTCTAGTATGTGCTTTTAGTGTTACATATTTAACTTTTTTTTTTGCTTTCAACACATTTTAAAAATTATATTAATGTAATTTTAAGTCATTAAAAGAAACTTAAAGAAACTTTAATTTAAAGCAACACTCTATTTCTTTCATAGACTCAAAGTTTTTTAATTCAAATCCCTATATGTTATTCACGGTGCAAACACTGGTTTTGAATTAAACCTGTACTTTGAGCACTAAAGAATAATTCAAAAGGAAATATTTAATGTCTCTTTGTTTTCTTTTAAGAGAAAAAAGGTCTTACACTTGAGTAAAGGCTAAATTACAGTGATTATTCAAACCATTAAAGGAAAAGATTAAGAATTGCAGCTGCATGGACACTGAAATATCTCATTCCGGGTTTACGAGATCAAACTGTTAACTAAATCTGGCAATCACTGTTCTGTAAGTTGGAAAAATGGTTAAACATTATGTAAGATACCTAAATTCTCTTTTGCTTTGGAATTCAACTGAGGTCCTATATATTTTACCTAGAGTGATAATTGCTTTGTTTTCGACCAAATAAATTACTATCATGCTAACAAGATACTCAAGAGGAGAGGAAAAAAGAGGCTATAGCTATATATCTTTATATCTATTTATCTATCCATTATGGATATTATCTATCCATCTATCTATCTATCATAATCAAAGCATATTTTTAGCTTATTTTAAAATGAAATTCTGGGGCCTAAATCTAGAGATTTAGACTGGGAGATTTGTAGTTAAGAGCCTAAACTTTTTAGCCTCAACTTTGGCAGTATTTTTACATAATGTTTCTATGACTGGACCAACTTGATTTCCAACTTTTCAATTAGGGTGAACAGTGATCCACTGGATCCAATCCTTAGAAGTGGAACTGGACAAAAAGAGTGGATTCAGCATTCTTAATAATTACATGGCCCAAGTGAATAACTGATTTACAAATTTAGTTGATAACTGAGGTCTCAGCTGCTCTAATTTACTGGTTACAGCATTACTTGGATGGGCTGACTGGCAATGGGAACAGAGCCTCTGGCTGGTGACAGTTGCCTTATGGCTTTAAATTATACTTTTGGCTGGTAGCTCGGTGGTTATTACTGCACACTAAGGAGGCCAACAATTTCATAACAGCTATATTACTCTTTTCAACTAGAAGTAAATCTATCACCATTGCTAGAAGCACGATTCCAAGAGATTGCCTTAGCAATGAGAGGGGAGGAGAATTATGGTGGGATAGCCTTTTATCAATCCATCACCACCTCATAGGATAGCCACCACCAACACAGGGCATATGATGCAAAGAGACAGAGAAAAAGTACTCTTGGCTCTGCTACTGGTTCTCTGTATAGGTTGTGGTAGGTAATAGAGCCCCTCTATTCCCTGATTTCCCATTTGTTTCATGGAAATAATATTAACTGATAAGAATGATGGAAAGACCAATTGGCTTCATGAGGTAGCATGTTTAATTCCTTGCAGGTGTTACTTACACCTGACCTGTAACTCAGTCAACAAGCAGGTTTCTTTGGTCCGCACAGTATATAGATTACAGCATAGTTCTAAGTGCTTCTGGGAATTATGAAGGAAGTGGAGAACACATGTCTATTCTCAAGGAACTGTTATACTTCAGGTGAGATAGGATCAACCCCAGTGAAAACTGGCAAGCACATTAACAAACATCGAACCAACTGCAGCTACTGACAAGTACTCTGATATTTCTGCAATAATCCTTGACCAGATTTTGATGTGGAGAACCAGAGGCTCTGCTGGACACCAGGAAGGAAAACAAGGCTTATAGGATGGGCTTGCTACGAGGGTATGATCACTTTGGTAGATCATTTCCACATAATCACATGCTACGGTATAATTTTTGTTTGAAATGTTTTAATGCACAGAAAAAAATGTTTATGATAAAAAATGATAGACTCAACCTAGTAAAACTACATGTGTTGACTATCATTAAATTATCACTTTTGTTAATATACAACTTTCCCCCACAAAAAGAATTGCACATATGCATATAAATGATGGTTTAAATGTCTAGTTTTGGGAGACTGGTGAGTTGATGCAAAAGTAGCAGATAGCAATGTATAAACTGTATATGATACTGAGCTTGAAAGATATTTAATAATAATCCATTTCCCCTGCTTAAAGTGAAGAATTAGTTGACCCTTGACCAAGTGGGAGTCGGGTACTGACCCCCTGAAGAGTTAAAATTCATGTACAACTTTTGGCTCCCCCCAAATTTAACTACAAATAACCTATTGTTGGTGAAGCCCTAGTGATAATATAAAGTTATATACATAACGCATATTTTGTATGTCATATGGATTATATACTTCCTTCTCAGAATAAAGCAAGCCAGAGAAAAGAAAATGTTAAGAAAGTTATAAGGAAAACATGTTTATAGCACTGTACTGTATTTATTGAAGAAAAAACCCACAGATAAGTGGGTCCACCCAGTTCAAGCCTATACTGTTTAAGGGTCAAAGGCACATGAAATCAGAGACTAGGCTTAGAGGGGAGGATAGCTAACCAGTACCTTCATATCTCAAAGGAGAAGAGTCAACCAAAGAAAAGCCCTAAATTTGGCTATTAAATGTAAAATCATCAGCACAGCTAATTAGGTCTTCATAAATTGATCTGAAGCATCTTGATATTAAAACAAAATGAAAATCCAGAGCAGGTTATATTGTCCAACTGAAATTCTTAAAGCTCAAATATCTGTCGTGGAGCTGCAAGTGGTTTTTGTTTTGTTTTGTTTTGTTTTTCTGCGGCTTGCCTGCCCGGATTCCTATGCCATTACTTTCTCCTAGAGTGTCCTGTTTTTTTCCTGCAAAATTTCCCTAATCATCTGGATTGTGTTTACGTGAGGGTGTTCACTTTATGATAATTATTATGATTTGTGCTGTATACCTCCACTTGAAATAAAACAAGCCTTATTTGAGACTCACGTTCATAAATCATTGCCATACCTGCTTGATTTAATAATCAGATCTCTATCTTTAGAGTGCTTAAATATACTTATGCATACCTGTACCATTTCAGAAAGTTGTTATAATTTTGTCATCTGTTTCTTGTGTATTTTTAGTTTACTTGGGTTTACTCATTTTCTTGTGAAACCTTAATTTCTTTGCCTGCCACTTTCTCTGTAACTCACCTCTATTATGGTATAGTAGGCAATGGTGTGTTGATAAACTGGATCTTAAAAAAAAAAAAAAAAAGCCCTGATCGCAAATGATTGCCAATTTCTGTGGCATAAATAGTCCCCAATTTCAAAGTTCCAAGGTTTCACATCCAGCTCAAAAGTTCCTGAATATTGAACAACAGACTCTCATGAACTGATAAGAGCTGGCTCCCACCATGTGCATAAGCAGTAAGATTACTGCTGGTTTTGCAATGACTTAGAACATCATTTCTACTAACTGCTCACTCACTCTCACCGCCACAAAATTCTTCCAGCTGTGGGCATGGACAATCAGTGTATTTCAGTGTAGAATCAATGATGGGTAAAAATTGTTCCCTCTGTGCATCCCTGCAGAGCTGAAGCTAAATAAGCCAATTTGCTGAATTACTTAGAACCAAGTATTTATTGCATCACAAACAGATACTTCCCACTTGGCAGAAAATGTCATAGAGCCAAGATACCAGTTGCTGTTTGTTTTCTGCCACAAGTGCCGACTGAACCGAATGGATATTCAATAAGCTGTATTAAACTGAAGGATGCATTTGCAAAATGGCGAGGGGGGGTGAATAAAAAGGCAATGTTAATGTCAGAGGGAATTATGGGTATGAACACTTCCTGCTACTGTATAAGCCTGCCCCTGCTACAAATGCTCAGGGGCATAAATAATGCCTACATAGAAGGGTTTTGCTCTTGGAAGTTCAAACACAGAAAAAGGCACCTGACATTTTCAATGTCAACATTTTGGAGGGCATTTTCCTGCCTTATGAGGATGCTTCCTATTTCAGATAAGAAAAAAACAACCAGAAGGAAAATAAAGGTTAAAAGATCTGAAATATGGTAGGAAAAAGTGTTTTAAGAAACACCAATTCAACCAAAAATAAGAATCCAGGGTTCTTCTATTATAATCAAATGAGATGGAATGTGGAGGAAAGAAAACCTTCTCTCCCCAAATCACATGACTTCAAATTTCCTGGGGCCAAGGGAACCCATGACTGGAAACTGAATGCTGGCTCCTATGGTGTTTTCCTTTCCCTCTTTTCCCTGCCCCCACCTTCATTGGCATTGGAATTTGAAATTGGACAATCATGCTCAGTGACTTCTTTCTTGGAGTCTAAATCTTCCTAAGGAGTCGTAAAAATATTAGGACATGAGAGTGGGAGGCGGTAGTAGTTTGGAGATTATTTCCAGGCTCATAACTATCTGATTTTTGATCAAATGTTGATGGGGAGATTTGGCCCTGCTGTACTTCTGGATTCCGACCTACACATCTACCTTTCTAGCGCTGGCACCCCTACAAACCACGATGATGGAGGAGATGGCAGCTTGCAGGTCTCGCTCTATTTCACTTGTGATCTTTCTCTTTCTTATATATGCATGCACGTGCGAATCTTACCGCTCACATCTGTCCTCTCCCTACCTTTCAGATTCCTTTCCACATGTGTGGTGGTGCATGTTGAGAGTAGATGTCCTGAGGAAAGTTAATGTGACTGGCTTCTATGATCGTAGTATAAAACCCACCAAGTCATAACCTTTTCACTTGTCAATACCTAAGTCAAATGCCATGCTTATCATTAAATACAAATGAAAACAAGTGTCACAGTTTGGCTTCTGCAGAAAGCAGTCTCTGGGAGAGGGTTTAATGTTCTGGGAGTGCCCTGGCGATCAACATCCGTGGGAAGGAGGGGGTCGGCGGGACTGGGAAGAAGTTGAGCTGTGATGCAGGCTTGACAGCTTCAGCCACAAGAAATTCTGGAGTCGAACAGGCTCATCTGCATCATCCCATTTTGGGTAGCAACAGTTGGTCCTTTATATTCCCACCTCCAGCCATTGTTAGATGGGACTTTTGCTTAGAAGGGCATGACCTCGGTGAGGTGGCTCTTTGTAGGTGACTGAAAGGACTGAAAGCTGTTCTACTGAAACTCTGACAGCAGCTGGGGTAAGAAGTCCTTCCTTGAAGAGGGGTTTAAGCACCACATCTTCATGTCCACCCCTGCATGTCTCCTTACCCTGAAAAATATCTACTATTGTTTATACATCATATGTCCTTTGTAAGAGGACAAGAGACTACTGAGTAGTATGTCAAAAACTGTGTGATTTCAACAGACTGTACCGGAACCATTAGATAGCCATCAGCAATAAACAAACAACACCCCTGACCCAAACCTCTTTCCTTATACAAATATGAACTCACAATGAATCATGGACTTAATGGAACATGAAAACCATGAAACTTTTAGTAAAAGGACAAAGGAGAAAATCTTTGGAACCTCAGGATAGACAAAGAGTTCTTAGGCAACATCAAAGAACAAACCCTTAAAAAATCAGTACAGTAGATTTCATTAAATTAAAAACTCTGTTCTGAGAAAGCCAATGTGAAGACGATGAGAAGACAAACTGCATATGAGAGAAAATATTTGGAGACCATATATCTGACAAAGGTCTGAAAATATTTGTGGACCATATATCTGACATCTAGAGAACATAAAAAGTTCTGAAAACTCAACAGTCAGAAAATGGGCAAGAGACACGAATAGACATTTCATTGAAAAGGGTACATGGACGGCAGATAAGCATGTGAAAAGATGCTCTCTCGGCGTCACCATCATCTGGGAAATGCAAATTAAAACCACAATGGGACATCACTATACACCTATCAGAATGGCTAAAATAAAAAACACAGATAATACCAAATGCCGGCGAGGATGTGCAGAAACTAGAGCAATTACGCTTTGCTGGTGGGAACAAAAAATGGTACAGACACTCTGGCAGAGTCTGGCAGCTTCTTAAAAAACTAAATACGCAACTGTCCTGTGACTTGGCAATTGCATTGTCATTCCTCTCAGAAAAATGAAAAGTTCAGTTTATGCAAAAACCTGTGCATGAATTTTTATGGTAGATTTATTTGTAAGGTTCAAACTGGAAATAACCCAGACGTCCTTCAATAGGTGAATGGTTACACAAACAGTAGTATATCCAACCATGGAATACTATTCAGCTATAGAAGGGAGCAGGCTACTAAAACATTTGACAACTTCAATAAATCTCCAGGCAATTATGCTGAGAGAAACAAGTGAATCTCAAAAGGTCACATATTGTATGATTCCATTTACATAACTTTCTTGAACTGACAAAGCCACAGAGGCAAGTTAGTCGTTGCCAGAGGTTAAGGATGGAGGGGTTTTGTGTGTGCAGGAGAGAAGTGGGTGTGGCTACAAAATGGCAATATGAGGGACCCTTGTGATGATGTAAATGTTCTATATCCTTTTTTACGTCAGTGTTAATACCTTGGTTGTGATCTTGAACTTCGGTTTTGCATGATGTTACCTCAAGGGAAAACTGGTAAAGGATCCATGAGATGGCTCCATCTTCTTTCAACTGCAGGTAAACCTGCAACTACCTCAAAATACAGTGGTTTAAAACAACCATTATTTGGTTTTTACCATGCTCTGTCAGGAACTTAAGCTCATCTGGGCAGATGTTTTAGTCCACATGTTGCTGGTTGGTGTCATTCACTCAGGAGCATTCGGTAGTGGAGGCCAGGCTAGAAATCCAAAGAAGTCTGGTGCTGCATATTTCCTCACAGCATGGTGGTCTCAGGGTAGTCAGACTTTCAAGAGGAATTGTATGAGCTGGGAAACACTGAAGCTACAGATCTCTTAAGTTCCATCCTTGGAAATGACAGCATCACTTCTGAAACATTTTATTGGTTGAAACAAATCCCAGCTCAGACAGAAGGGGAGAGAAAATAGAGCCAACTTTCAATGTGAGAAGGAGCAAAGAATTTATGACCATCTTACTCCACCATTGGAGGAGATTACTTAATTATTCAAAAAAATGTTTCTTTGTAGGAAGTTTTAAAAAAATTATATATTCAACTTTTTAAAAATCAATATTGAGTTGTTCAAGTTTCTTATTTTATCCTGTCAGTTTTGGGCAAGTTATGTTCTCTAACTTAAGATAAAATCTTGTTTATTTTCTCTAAGTTGTCAAATTCATTGGCATAAAGCTATTTGTAATATTCCCTCATTATCATCCTAATGTTGGTAAGATCTGTAGTCACATCCTCTTTTCCAAACTGGTAGCCTTTATTTCTGTTTGTTTTTTTTAATCTTGATTAGTTAGCTAGGGGTTTATCAATTTTGTGAAACTCAAAGAACGAACTTTTGGCTCATATTTCATGGATTTTGCTTTTTTTACTCATCAATATGCACTGGAGAGTTTTCCAAATTAGTGAATATAGATTTACCTCATTTTTATTAATTACTGTCAAGGCATTCCATATTATGGGGGAATCAGAATTTATTTAATCATGGGCATTCTTATTTTGTTTTCTTTTTCTTCTCTTTCCTTTCTTCTTTTTCTTCCCCCCCACTTTTTTTTTTTACTATTAGAATACTGAAAGAAACATCCTTTTATATATCTCCATATGCACACGAGAGAGACTGGACTTCCAGAAATTAAATTGCTTGGTCAGAGGGTATATTAATTTTCCATTTTTTAAACAGGTAACTTCCAAACTGTTTTCCAAATGGCTATATCAATTGGCACTCCCATGGACTGGGTAGAAGTATTCCCCATTGATCCAGGTTCTTGCCAATATTTAGAACCATGAACCTTTTTTAGCTATGTCAATCATGGTTTGGATTTTCATTCTCTTGATCCCAGAGGAGTATAGGCATCTTCTGTCTGTTTAATGGCTTGAGAGTTTTTTCAGAAGGATTTTTTAAAAATCTATTTTCTTTTTTTTTTATTCTTTAATTTTTCTTTATATGTTGAAGACATTAAACCCAGATCTGTTTCAAATTTTTGCATTGTGTTTTATTGTACATCTTTTTTTTCCACACAGAAATTTAAATTTTGATGTGGTTACATTACTTGCTCTTTTCCTTTATGGCCTGGCTGTTGTATCTTGCTAAAGAAGGCCTTTTATCTGCTTTTGAAGAGTTCAACTGATATTCATTGGCAAGTCAGAGTCTCTTGTTTCTGGAGGGCACTTCTTCCACTGAGTTCTAGAATCCAGACCTTAGGGGACCATGGCCCTCTTCTGCCACAGCACCATGGTAGAGCTCTTGATCCCTCATCCTTACATCAAATTTTAACATGTGCAACATCTCCCCCCTCCTCCATCCCCTCCCTCCATACACACCTTGAAAACAACTTGAAACCACAGAACACCAGAAGGAATATAGAGAACCATCCAGTTTCAAACTCTCATTTTCATAGATAAGGAGTATACAATCTAGACCTTGCTGTCCAAGACGGTAGCTGTTAACCACGTGTGGGTTTTTATTTATTTTTATTTTTTTAATGTTTTATTTATTTCTAGGAGAGAGAGAGACAGCGTGAGCAGGGGAGGGTCAGAGAGAGAGGGAGTCACAGACTGAAACAGGCTCCAGGCTCTGAGCTGGCAGTCAGCACAGAGCCGGACGCAGGGCTTGAACCCACGAACCGTGAGATCATGACCTAAGTGAAAGTCGGACACTTAACTGACTAAGCTACCAGGCGCCCCACATGTGGGTTTTTAAATTTTAGTTAACCGAAATAAAAAACTCAGTCACACTAGTCACATTCTAAATGCTCGATAGCTACATGTGCCTCATGGCTACTTTACTGGACAGAGGGATTTAGACCGTTTCTATCATCACAGAAAGTTCTAGCTGCTGCTCTAGAGCTTTGTTATTTAAAGGGTGGTGTGCTGACCAGAAAACTGGGAGCTAATTAGAAATACAGAATCTTGGGGCATCTGGGTGGCTCAGTCAGTTAAGCTTCTGACTTTGGCTCAGGTCATAATCTCGTGGTTGGTGAATTCAAGCCCCGTGTAGGGCTGTGTGCTGACAGCTCAGAGCCTGGAGCCTGCTTTGGATTCTGTCTCCCTCTCTCTCTGCCCCTCCCCCACTTGCCTACGCTCACTCTCCCCTCTCTCTCAAAAATAAATAAACATTAAAAAAAAAAGAAATAGATAATCTCTATTAATAATCAGGCCACATACCAGACCTACAGAATTGGAATCTGCAATTTAAAAATATCCCCAGGAAGTTTGCATGCAGACTAGAGTCTAAGAAGCCCTAATCATGTGACTTTTCCCCCTGAGGTCAAACAGCTGATGTCCATGCCCTTCCCTTGACCCAGGCACCATTTCCCTTACTATCCTATGTCCTTCTTATTATCTCCCTACCACACTACTTTCTCACGTTGATTAATTATAGCACATTATTGACATTTATAGGCCAGCAAGGCCCCTGAAGCCCTCAGAAAGACCTCCATGCCTCCGCTCCATTCTGGCTTTCTAGTGCCTGCTTGGCAGACTTCGGAGAAAGACCCAGGGTCCTGTGACAGCATTTTCCCTAAAAAAAATAAAAAAATAAATAAATAAATAAAATAAAATCCCTGTCGGGGGGCGGGGAGGGCTAAAAATGAAAGCCCACCTTGGAACCAGTGGGGCACCAGTCACCGACTGGGTGGCACACTTAGTCACGGTGATACAATGGCTGCATTTAGTTTCTCCGATGCAACAGCTCTGGGGAATTGTGTGCAGAACAGGTCATGTCCTTGAAAATGTTACACCTGACTATCTGATTGGACAGTCAAGATCTTCCAACTTGAGCACTCTGACTCAAGGTTAAGTGGAGAGTGGGTCACCCAAAGGAAGTGGATTTGGAAACAGGGCACCAGGCTGTCCTGGAATGTTGGAGGACCTGCTCTCAGACCTTTTCAATACATCGTTTCTCAGCAACTAAAACAGAGTGGACACAGAGCAGGCACACGGTACGAGAACAGATGAACGGTAGTGAAGGGAAGGAAAAATTCTTCTCTACAGGTCTTCCAACTGGACTAAGAATTAAATTTACATGAGACAGACTGACGGGAGGAAAAAAAAAAAACAACAACGTTTTATTACACAGAGGCCCAACAATGAAATTGAGACCTAAAGAAATGACCAAGGCGGGCAGTTTTTATACTTTCCAGACAGAGACAATACATCTGTGAAGAACTGACCAGATATAGAAAACTTAACTTTGGAAGCTTCAAATTAGGAAGGAATTCTAAACAGAATCTGGGCCGGGGTAGTAAACTAGTAAAAAGTAGCAAGGTTGTTTATAAAGCTTCCTTGGCTCTCAATTCCTATTTTTGGTGATAAGGATGCCTTATCACCTTACAAGGAGGGTACCTTTCACGTGGTGATTGATTTCCTGTTTTCAGGGGACTGAGGAGGGTCTGAGTGTTCTTCCTACATAGACTGTCTCTTAAGTAACTTATTTAAAATAATCAGTATGCCAAAGTGGCACATTTGGGGACAGCCTGCCCTTGGCCCCTACAATACGGAGAGGTATAGTTACAAACCCACAGTATGTGATGGCTAAACAGGTCAAGAAGGTTGACATTTACGTTGGCGATTCCAGCTCAGGAACGCCGCTGACTGACACCCCTGCGGGGCATACAGAGGGCGGGGCTCACAGGAGTTGCTGGTCGGGCCACTACTGGAACTCCAGCACCCAGACCAGTACCTGCAGGTGGGCGAATATCGACGGAGGGTCCTGAGTCACCCTTTCCCCTTCCCTCCCCACCTGGAGGGAAGGGCTGGCCGCAGGCCACAGTCCTCTCCACGACTGCAGTTCCATTCGCCTTTGCGGCATCTATCGGACACTATCTTGGCCTCAGTCCCAAGGTACTGACAGAATGCCTGCCCAGTGCCCAGCACGGACGGTTAATATCAGCGTTTGATGCATTAACAGTCATTACTGAAACCGGTTCCTTCCTAGCACCGCCAGGCGAGCCTTACCCGCGCCTCAGTGTACAGCCCCGCCCGGCGCCCGTTCCGAAGTGCACCTGACAGGAGGACGCATGCGCAGCTGGTGAGTGTAGGTGGGGCCAGCCGGGCGCGCGCCGCGTCGTGCGAGTGGGAGGGCGACGCATGCGCGGGCGGCGGTGGCCTTAAGGGCGGCGCTGGCCCCGGCTGTCTCAGTCGGCGAGTCAGCCGGCTTGGAGGCGCGACCCGGCGCTCGCGCGGCGACGACGGCCATGGCAGCCGAGGAGGAGGAGGTGGACTCGACGGACACCTGCGAGAGGTGAGTGCGGCCGGGACTTCGTGGGGGTCGGGAACGCGCCCCCCACGAGGGCAGGGACGCGGCCGGGCGGCGTCGCAGAGGACTCGTACCCCGCCTGGTCTCTCCGTCGTCCAGCCTGGCGTGAGACCGCGCTGCGCCCCGGCCTAGCTCTGCCCCTGGCGGGCGTCCGTCGGCGCCGACCCGGCCGCTCCGAAGCCCCCCGGACCCTCGCACCGAGAGGTCGCGGCGACGCGGTGTAAGCGTCTCTGCGGGGCCGGCGGCGGGGGTGGCCCGGCACCCACGCCCGGGCCCGTCATCCTGGGTGTCTCCTCTGACCCCGCCTGCCCTAGGGCGGCCAGCGGGCGGTGACCGGCCGTCCCCGCACGTGCCTCGCGCCGCGGGAAACGGCTGTGGCTCTCCGTGCGCCTAGAGCGCGGCTTCGGTCTGAGGGTGCCGTCGGGGCTGAGCCTCCGGAGCCGGGAGGAAGGGGCGGGGCTTCCCTGGGACCGTAGGTGGGGACCCACAGTCTCCCTGGGAGCCGAGGGAGCTTGGGTTGGGGGGGTGTCGAGGGAAGGAGGAGCCCCGCGCGAGGGAGCGCGGGTGGGGGCGTGGCGGTGTGACTTTGGGTTTCAGAACGCGTTTAATTTGTAGATACTTAGTAGAAAGTTAACGCGGCATTGGGAGCAAGTTCAAAATTAATAACCTTTCAGGTAGAGGTCGTCCTTTGCTTCTGAGTGTTGTGGCGTTACCGGAAACGTGTGTGCGCGCGCCTCAGAGGACATGCATCTGTAGAAAACTTCGTGGCATCTGGAGGACAGGTGTCCAACGTGAAACTTAATCTATGAATATACTAAGTTTTAAAATATTCCTTCCCACCTGCGACTGACTTCATGCCCTTGTCAGTAGAGAAATAGCAACTAATTCGTGGACAAAATAAATTAGGAATATTATTGCCCTGGTTTTCAAGGGTGGCAGTTTCTTTTGGAAAATAAATCAGCTTTTGTGCTTCCCTGTGTGTGTTTCATATTTTGATAACAAGAGGTCTAGAGAAGCTTGCGTGTGAAACGTAACCTAAGGGAAGATAATGTGGAGTACCACAAAGACAGGTGTATTTGGAAAGATGCAGGGTTGGGGCGGGGGGGGGGGGGGACCCTGCAGTTCTGAAGATTAGAAACGGGATTCTTCCCTCTGGGTTTGTTTACATTATAAATAGGTGCATTGTTTTGGTTTGTTGATGCAACTTCCTTGTTGAGGTAAGATGCTGCAGGTCCTCATGTGGACACAAGTAGGAACCTAATTGGTAGCTTGATCCCAACCAGTTTGTGACAACATTTTTTACTCTTTCTGAAACTGTGTTTAGGCGAACTTTTCGGACTCCGTATTGTTGTGGGGCCTGGGACTCTAGGGCGTGACTGTGGAAGGAATTTGTGGACCCGGTGATAACGGCAGATCAATGGGGACCGACTGTAGAGTCTTTAGAAGTTGACCAGCCATAGTCCCACAACAGAGGTGGGCCTCCTTGGTGCTCTTGGCAGTATACTTGAGCTGTGTCCAGGGTCCCTACTCGTGTGGCCTTCTGAACGGTACCAAGTAGGCGATCGAGTACCTGCTACTGCTAGACGTTGTCTAAATGTGCTCATATTACCTGAAGTTGACCCTGTGTGCACGGTATTGCTGTTCATTTTTCATTAAGAGCTACAACTGAGAGAGATGCCAGCACCCTGTTAACAAGCGGCCGAGCTGGATCCGAGTTCCCCGTGTGTCTTGATTTAGTTTATGGTCCTCTCCACATATCTCTGCCGCCTCTCAGTGGGACTGGGACTCGTGTGCGCGATGTTCTGTTCTTGTTTCTTTTACTCTGCTGACACTTTGTTACTTAGTCTTTGCATCGCCACAGTAGAACTACCCAGGAGCTGAATGAAGTAGGCTGTGGGAAAACACCAATCTTGAATCAAGTTTTCTAAGACAGTTAAGGTTTAGGTGGAGAATTGACATTAACAAAGGAAATAATTATAAAATGGTTTAGGAAGCCTTTTTTTTTTTTTGGCACATATGATTCTTGTTGTTTTTTTCCTTGTGACTTTCTTAGTAAAGACAGGCATGCCTGGACATCATTGGGCTTTCAACATCTAACCCTTTCCCGTTGCAATATAGTTGAGAAAGCTAAATGTAACAAGAGTAGGGTGGACTTCTGCGAATTGATGCAAGGTTGTCCCACAGAATGATTATGGATCAGTTGAGTTTAGAGGAAACTTGCCACAAGATTGCTCAGTTGCAGTGTAGACCGTAGACTAGGTGGTTTGCAGTGGTGTGCCGGGAGTTGGCTTGTACTGGCAAGAATTTCGCCAACTTTTGGCAGCCTGGAATCAGCCATGGTGGTAGCATTTACACCAAGGAAACCATCAAATGCTATAAATAAAGGAATTTTTTTCTCCCTTTCTCCTCCAGTGGGTTTACCAACCTGCTCTTGGATTTACATTAGAATGTGTCTATGGAAGTAGGATAGTGGAATTTTTCTATCCTTTAAACGACTTCTCTCTGTTGCCATTTCCCTTTCCCAAAGCCTTGCCACCCGACTGTTTAAAAATCATAACATTTCTCAATGACACGTCTCTGTGGGCTTTTATTTTTCTGGGTACTTAGTCTTTCTGAGGTCTTGAAGTTTCAGTGTTTGAAATTCTTACCAGACATTGTAGCTCTTAAGACATTTTGCTTTTTCTGCTGCCTCAGACCAGTAGTGACTTCTATTAGGTTCTCTTCTTTTTCCATTTAAAAAAAAATTTAATGTTTGTTTATTTTTTAGAGAAACAGAGTGTGAGTGGGAGGGGCAGAGAGAGAGACAGACACAGAATGGGAAGCAGGCTCTAGGTTCTGGGCTGTCAGCACAGGGCTTGAACTCAAGAACCGAGAGATCACTACCTGAGTCCCAGGTCAGCTGCTCAACCAGCTGAGCCACCGAAGTGCTCCTTTCCCATTCTTTAAATGTCTTGTACTTAGAGTCCTTGAAGTATCTTTTCTGTGGAGAGAACTGAGATGTCATCCTCTTTAGTATTCTAGTGTTGTTTCTAACTGTGTGCCAGATGTTTGCACCTCATTCCTTAAATGTAACATTCCTAACAAGACTCAGATCCTGTTTTCCCCTTTTCTTCTCCTGAACTAAACAATACAAAAGGTCCGGTTCTTCCCCTTGACTTCCCTATTTTCATTAGGGCACTTCCGTTCTTTTGGTCATCCGGGTTCAGAACTGTGGCCTGATCTTTTGACTGCCCCCTTCCATCTTCATTGCCCTGAATACCAAATCTACCAATTCCAGTTGATTCTAAGTACATCAGCTTTCCATTTCAGTGTCGCTGCGGAACCACCTGAGTCAAATGCTTCTTATTCCCTTTTCTGGATTGTAGCAGGCTCTTTAATCCATAGAAACACGTTTTGTTCCTATGCTTTCAACATAGCTTATTTCATTAGTTACTGTTATGCCCCTCCAAGAATCACAGTCTTGTTTGTAGCATAGCTACATTCAGTGAGTTTATTATATGTACTCAGCCTGACTCTAAGCCCTTTGCAGACACTGTGGCTCTTACCTGTCTTTGGAGTCTTACTTCCTCCTCTGCACTGGGCTCTAGTCTTTCACTGTTTCACATGTTCCTTCTATTTCCTCCCATGGCTTGGTTCACACGATTGTCTCTGACCTGAAACAGATTATAATCGCCCTTCCCTAAAGGGCTGTGTTGTTTACCTTGATGGTACTCACATCATGTTTTCTCATATAGGTATTTGTATATTTGTTTCGTCTGCGCATTGAGGACAAAGCTTTTGTCATACTCAAATGTTCGGTAGAGCCTAAAGCCCTTTGTAAATAGTAAGCTTTAATTAATGCTTATTGAATTAAACATGTCAATATTGTGAATTTATGCTGACACAAACATTAAGACAAAAAGACCTGGTAATTGATTATATATTTTGCAGCTTTGTTGCTTGATATTTTTACATCCTATGATAGTCAAAGAACATCAAAAGATACATTCATAAGAATTCAAAGTTTGAATTTGACTAGGTTAACAATTAAGATCATGAACTTAAGTTATATTGAAGAGGTTGGGGATATGATTCTATTTCTTGACCTTGTATGAACCAACTCATACTTCATTGTTCTGCCTTTTCTCCAAAATGTCAGTCACAGACCAGCAAATGGAATTTTAGTGCTGTGACAAAGAACTTAACAAAAGATTGTAAAGTCCCAGGATGGTCCACTTAATGAAAACAACACTGGATAGATAGTACATTTGAGAATTACAGATGACTCTGAATGGAGCTCTTAAGGATTTGACTTCTATTACTTGTTATTGCCATTCAGAAATATTGTTAGGTTTTTAATCTAACCTCATGGTTCTGTAATTCCTCACCTCTGATTGTGAATGATAAAAAAAATTGTGTGCAGAAATGATTTTATTAAAGTTATTGGGGTGCCTGGGTGGCTCAGTTGGCCAAGCAACTGACTTTTAGCTCAGGTCACGATCTTGCAGTTCACGAGTTCGAGCCCTCCATTGGGCTCTGTGCTGACAGCTCAGAGCCTGGAGCCTGCTTCAGGTTCTGTGTCTCTCTTTCTCTCTGCCCCTCCTCCACTGGCGCTCTGTCCGTCTCTCAAAAATAAATATTAAAAAATTGTTTAAATTATTCAGTTTTATCTGGGATTTTTAGTTTTTAATCTGGTAGGTAAACTTATTTTAAAGCTTTTTAAAAAATTGTTTAAAATGTTTTTTATTTATTTTTGAGAGAGAGAGACAGGGCATGAGCAGGGGAGGGGCAGAGAGAGAGAAGACACAGAATCTGAAGCAGGCTCCAGGATCTCAGTTGTCAGCACAGAGCCCGAAAACGAGGCTCGAACTTGTGAACTGCAAGGTTGTGACCTGAGCTGAACTCGGTCACTCAGCCGACTGAGCCACCCAGATCCTACTAAGATAAACTTATTTTAGAACTGACGTGAAATATCACTTAGGTTTGTTAAGCAGGGTAAATCTAAAAGTACACCTGTAGTTCTATTTAAGTATGTTTGATGCCGTGTCTGACTCCAGAATGCTGTTTACTGTGTGAAAGAAGGCAGGAAACAATTGGGGGAAAAAATATCACCAGCACATGACTGTGTCTAAAATACTGATTCTCCAGCTCTGGGTCTTTGAAACTTACATGTTAGAAATATAAGGGGTAAAAAGTTAAAGAATATGAATTAATATATTAAAATATAACAAAGGGGCTTGGATTGTCATTGATCTAATGGTTAGTGATCATTTGAATCACGTATTTATTTAAAATAAAAGGGCTTGTTTCACCTAAATTATGGTTATATGAGACATATTCTTTTTGTTTCCTCTTTTCAAGAATAGGATTTAGGAAACCATTACCCAGGAAAGAAGGCCTTTATTTGCAAAAGTGTTGTAATGTCCACTTTGAAAGTTTTTAATCATTCACTGGTTGAGGAACTATTTTAGAGGAATATATATATATTCACACCTCTAGTTTGGATATTTATGAAAGAAGCAAAACCTCACGATTTCTCTAAATGAGAGAGAATACTATGCTTAGAGTCAGATAGAGAGCAGTAATAGACAGCTTTTCTCTCTTGACATTACCAGTATAGAGATGAAGGCCATAGTAAACAAAATTGTAATATAATGAAATCCTCTTTACTTGTAACCTAATTAGAAATGTTATTTAAGTGGCCAACAGTGTGTGGAAATTGGCCAGCCTTCTGTATATTTTCTTCAGAAAACTTTGAAACCTGTTTCCCAATGTTTATAGATTGTGCAACTCAGGTTTGGTAATACTATAGATAGTCAGATGTCTTAGAGAACAAAACAGGGATTACCAGGAAGCTTAAATGTTGATGGCAATAGAGTATAAATACAATGTTAATGATATTTTTAAAACTAGGTAGAAAGTTAAGGTAAAAAATTCAGTGTTTTATCTCTCTAACTCTTAAACTACTGATATGTTGAGCACCTCTTTTTTGTCTTAGAATTGCCACCTCTAATGTAGTCTTTCAAATTCTGTTTTTTTAACTTTTTAACTCAGAAGTCTGCTCACTAAAAAGATTCTTTGTCTGTTTTTATTATAGAGATTATAAAGAAAGATTCCTTTTATTTGGCTTTTGATTAGATGCTCTAGGGCTTGGGCCCTCAGCCTTGCTCATAGGTCAGTGCTCAGCGAATGGGGCTGCATAGAAAACATTTTGATGCACAGCGGTGAAGTCTTCCTGTTGTCCTGGACAGGTGTGAGCCCCCATGGTGAATGCCTCTTTCTTTATATTGGCATTGACATTTGGGCTGCTTCTGAAGTTAGAGCCCCAGCCAGTGGATGAATGGGGTTTATCGATTAATGGGGTTTATCCCCTGCTTAAATAAAACAGGGAAGTTTTGCTTTCTGTTTTTTTCAGAAGCTATGAGGAGGCAGCCTGTATCTTGGCTACCCTTTTTGTTTGTTTGCTTGTTTACTGTTTTATACCTGGGCCACGTGAATTTCATTTTTACTTTGGATTTCATGACCTCAGAAGAATTGCTGTCTATCTGACAAACTTCAGCCTTGGTCCGTAGTTCCCGTTTCCCATGCTAAGCCTAGAAGGCAGAACAGCACCAGAGGACCTAGGAGAGCTTGTGGAAGGGGCAGACGGTCTCTCAGCAGTAGAGGTTAATTTACCATGAAGGCAGGAGGTGAAGTCTGCCGAGTGTTTGTGGGGTTGAAGCAATAGATGTGGCAAGCTCAAGCGTGGGAACTGGGAACAAAGAGTGATCAATGATCAAGAAAAGGAAGAAAAGATAGACCCCAGCTTTCTACTCTTCAGAAACGTTCCTTTGAGCCCATTACGTATGTTGGACTCAATCGTGAAGAGTATGTCTAAGAAAGAAGTAGAAGACAGTTTCTATAAAACATTTTTTCATCTGCTTTAGGCAAAACTGATTGGACAGGAATGTTATCAAGGCTTACAAGAGGAGAGGTTTCTTTACAGTTCCAGTGAGTGTATTTTACTATGCTTTGTTAAATATAGATTTTTCAGTTTAAATATACTTCAGAAAAACTCCACTTAAAAACAATTACCTGCTTTGATAAAAAGATTGCCTTGAAAACCTGAAGAGGATTAGTAGCTCTTGTGGTTCAAACGCCCGGAGTTCTAGTGTAATGCACTAGACTCGTAAACATAAAAATGTTGTTTTGCCTTTTCTCTTTGAGTTAAGACCGTTAGTAGGAGGCAGAAATGTGGACAAGACCTCCTGTCCTTTGAAATCTGGTTTTCTTTCTTTTGTTAAAAATTTTTTTAATGTTTTATTTATTTCTGAGAGAGAGAAAGAGTGACAGAGTGAGCAGGGAAGGGTCAGAGAGAGAGGGAGACAACAGAATCCCAAACAAGCCCCAGGCTCTGAGCTGGAGGGGCTTGAACCCACAAACCATGAGATCATGACCTGAGCCGAAGTCTGACAGTTAATCGACTGAGCCACCAGGTGCCCCTAAAAGCTGGTTTTCTAATGAGCAGTAGGCATAATTCCTATATTGCAGGCTGGTATATAACATTTTAAACTCAAGGACGTGAACATACTAGGTATCCAGAGAATGTAAATTTTTCTAAAAGACTGTCACATGGGGCACCTGAGTAGCTCAGTAGGTTGAACATCTGACTCTTGATTTTGGCTCAGTTCATGATCTCACAGTTCATGGGATGGAGCCCTGTGTCAGGATCTGTGCTGGGCATGGAGCCTGCTTGGGATTCTCTCTCTCCCTCTTTGTCTGCCCTTCCCCTGTTCCTGCATGCAGTAACTGCATGTGCGCTCTCTCTCTCTCTCTCTCTCTCTCTCTCTGTCTCTCAAAATAAATAAACTTCAGGGAAAAAAAAAAGACTGAAACAAAGACTGCATTGTGTTTTCTTTGCCCCAACACGTCTGTGATATCTTCTGGAGCCCTAGTAAATTATAGTTCATTTCACTTTATTTACTTATTTAGTTAATGCTAACCTCTGATTCTCTCTGGCAAAGAACTGTGCTATGGTTTGAGGGATATATAAAAACACTGATGAGAATGAGGTGTAAGTAACTTCCTCCTGGTACTAGCTCTTATTTTTGTGGCCTAACAGACTTTGATGACCATTCCTGGTTAAGGACAAAAGAGCTTCAGCTTAATAATGGTTTACATTTTAAATTTTAAGCTCTATAAAGATCAGGAGATTGTTTTAATTGCCTATTCACTACTTTTTTCCCAACAATTGACAAATTGTTGAGTGATTGAAAAACTCATTGCTAAAACTTTGAATTGTTTTTCCTTGATAATTTGTAAATAGCCTTATATATTTATAGACTAATAATGATGTTTTCTATTATGTTTACACCTTGATAATAAGGCATAAGTGACATTTGTGGGGGTGCCTAGGGACCATATCATCTTACTCTGTTAATGTAGAAGGTTTGAAACTAGCACAGAGAATATTTGGAGTGGAGCCTGGTTATAATGCAGGCTACTGTGTATCTTTTTTTTTCCATGCAGGTCTAAGGAATGTGACTTTGTCCTGTGACTTTATCCTGTGAAATGAATTAATTCCATCATGTATTGTAGTTGCTGGGTCCCCTGTTTCCTCCATTAGATTCCACTGTCCCCCCCTTTCATATAACATTGTATAAGTTTATCAACAAATCAACTGCGTTGATTTGATACAGTTATATACATTTGTATACTGCAGTCTGGTTACACTTTGGCTAACACCTCTTATAACATTGCATAATCACCATTTCTGTCATGGGGTGAGAACATTTAAGATCTGGTCTCTTAGTTTTGAAGTGTGCAGTGTTACTGACCATAGTCAGTATGCTGTGCTTTAGATCTCCAGAACTTAGGCCTCTTCTAGTTGTATTTTCTAGTTTGTATCCTCTGGCCTATTTTATTTTTAAATATTCCTTGGCTTCATCTTCTTGTTGCCAAAGGTTTGGTTTAGGCCCAGACCTCTCATCTGGAACCTGCAGTAGTTTGTCTTCCTTCTCTGGTTTTCTCTTTAATCAGGAAGCTCTCACTTGAGATACTCCTGGTTAGGAGCTAGCTCGTGCTAGGTGTCCTAGAACCGCTGAAGCGTTCCTTTATCCCAGATTGTGAGGATAAGCTTGTGGCCCGCTGCTGCCAGGCCAGGAGTTAAAGGTTCATCCTCTGCTCCGTTAGCTACTAGCAAAGCCCATCTTTTCTAGTGTCCCCACACCTTGCCTTACTGGTTGCCTCAGGCCCTCTTCTTTGTCCCCTGCCAGGTACCTGGCTCATTCTTTAATCTACTATTTATTGGACCCTGAAGCATTTTCATTAACAGTTAACCAGGTCACTGTAGGCCCGCTGTATCTACCTGTAAGTTCACAGGCGAGGTTGAATGTCTGTTGCCCAGGACTTGACCGCAATGCTTTGTGTGTATTGGGTGCTGCCACAGGTAGGTAACTTCACCATCACATAGACTATAAGTTTTCTGTTCTGCTTTTCTTCACATGTAACAGCTGGGAGTTGCGAAGAGCATTGACATATCTCTTTGTATTTTGTTTTTGTTGCTCTAGGTCAGGATGGCTAACCGGTTGGCTTCCTACCTGGTGCCCTACATCTACATCACACCTTAAAGAAGCTGAAGAGAAAATTTTAAAATGTAAGGTTTTCTCCCTGTAAGTTAACTGAGCGATTTGCTAAAATAGATCTCATAGATCACATTGCCCAGAAACTGGAGATAAGGTTCTGTGGGCTGTTAGTGTGTTAGCAAAAGTACTTTTCCCCTTTTCCATGTTATTAACAAGTGCAGAAGTGTTCGGAGGCACGGGTTCTCAAACTTTTGGTCTTGGGTCCCTATTATACTCTTTTTTTTTTTTTTTTTTTAATTTCTAGGAGAGAGAGAGAGAGAGAGAGACAGTGTGAGCAGGGGAGGGTCAGAGAGAGAGGGAGTCACAGACTGAAACAGGCTCCAGGCTCTGAGCTGGCAGTCAGCACCGAGCCCGATGCGGGGCTCGAACCCATGAACCGCGAGATTATGGGCTAAGCGAAAGTCAGACGCTTAACCAACTAAGCCACCCAGGCACCCCCCCTACTATACTCTTTTTAAAAAAAATTTTTTTAATGTTTATTTTTAAGAGAGAGACAGCGTGAGCAGGGGAGGGGCATAGAGAGAGGGAGATACAGACTCAGAAGCAGGCTCCATGCTCTGCGCTGTCAACACAGAGCCCAGCGTGGGGCTCGAATCCACAAGTGGTGAGATTATGACCTGAGCCAAAGTTGGACACTCAACCAACTGAGATTCCTAGGTGCCCCCCCATTATAAATTAATTAAGGACTTAAGTTAGTTAGAACCTCAAGGAGCTTTGTTTATCAGTTATAAGTATCAATATTTACCAACTAGAAATTAAAATGGAATTATTTGTAATATGTTAATTTACTCATTTTAAAATAATAGTAAGAAACCTGTTATAGAATAAAATAAATAACGTGTTTTCTAAAAGTAACTACTTTCCAGACAGAAATGTAGCAAGAAAAGTAGCATTGTTTGCAGATCTCTTTAATGTTTGGCCTAATATAAGGTAGCTGCACTGTCATGTCTGCTGTGGCATTAAGACTGTTGATAGTCACATCTGTGTGATCTCTGGAAAACTCCGCTGCATACCTATCAAAGAATGAAAGAAAAAATTCGTTCTGTTATGAAAGTAGTTTTGACCTCCCAGATCTCCTGGAAGGATCTCGGGGACTCCTCAGGTGTCCCTGACTACACCTGACAACATGCTCCAGGTGTGCGAGAACAGGTAGCCTTGTGCGGTGAAGCACGTACTGGACTGGAACGAGGTGACCGAGGCCAGGCCCATGTCTGCAGGCAGGTGGTGTCCACGTCTTAGATAAGCCACTGTTAGTGTCCCTTTTGTTACCTATAAAAAGAAGGGGCAGGATGATCCTTAAAGTTGCTTCTGGTTCTAGTTTCTTAGGATTCTTTAATTCTGCATTTTAGTGGTATGGAAACCTTTTTTAAAAATTTCTCATGAGCACTGAAACTTACCCACACTTGTAGTGCTAGGGCAGTCCTGGTATCCCTGGGTATACTTAACAGCCGGGGTGCTTACTGGTTCCCTGCAGATTCCCTGCCGATGGATTCTAGGCTTGCAGAACGGAATGAGAGTTGGCCCCTGGGTCAGGATCAGATGTGAAGCAAGTGGGCAGAGCTCTCTAACAGAGGCTACAGTTGGTTTTCATGGGGATATGCAGACCTCTGTGTTCAGAATGCTGACGAGGTTTGGTTTGCTTGGTTTGTTACTAATGCCGGGTCATCTCCTTTTCTAACCTGGTGGCATTTGCCCTCGTTGGGAGGCCTGGCCTCTGTTAATACTCTGAATGAATGCTGCGCTTCCCCTTACTTATGTGGTCCAAAGCCTGAGATTATTTCTTTGGTTAAAGGGCAGAAACTCCCAGCTCTCCAGTGCTTGTCCACTGCAGATGAACATGGGCAGATAAGTGGTGTATCTAAGGTGTCAGTAATTCAGCTTATAATTTAACATAAAGGGATTTCAAATTGGTCTCGTCTTTAGTCAGTTTGGGGGGAGATTTAAAGTACTGAGTCCCACAGCATTGAAGGCGAGTAAAAGTTGTTATCGACAAAATTGTGATTATTTGGATTATCTAGAGAAATTGTTGGACTTGAGCCGTACCTGGCACCTCATGCCAAGACTTCGTACCAAACCCTGTCACCTCTTTTCTACTAAGCTTTGAAATGACTTAACGGTTTCAGTTATGTGTTTAATACAGATACTGTTAGTCCTTCCCTAAATTCCCGGTCACTTTTTAGGGAAAAATGTTTCCTTAGAGTCTGACTTCAATCTTCAGAGATTCATCCTCTATTGTTAGACAAATTCAAGGTATTCTTTTATTATAGTCTGCACAGTTAGAGACCTCCAAAGAATGGGCCCAGTGAGCACTAAGTTCCTCTCCATTTCTAGGAGCATAAGACCCTCATTTGGTAAATGCGAAAACAAGTCCAAAGAAATGACATAACCTGCCAAAAGGCCTTGGCAGCAGGTACTTGAGTCTTCTCTGAGATGGATCTTCCCACTTAGATGAGAATTACTTGCTTCAATAAGATGTAGGCTTTTCTTTTCTTTTCTTTTTTCTTTTTTTCTTGTTTGGAATGACCTAATAAAGGCTAAAATCCTGTGACTTGATACCAGGCAGTCTAGAAGATTATTAATTTCTGATTGCTTGAGAATACTCCTTTTCTCAGGAGAGAAACTAAGCAGAATTTCTTTTCTATGTTTTCATTAGGTGTCCCCTGCATATACAAAAAAGAACCTGTTCGTATATCTAATGGAAATAAAATATGGACACTGACGTTCTCTCATAATGTTTCAAATAAGACTCCGCTTGTCCTCCTCCATGGTTTTGGAGGAGGTCTTGGACTCTGGGCACTGAATTATGAAGATCTTTGCACCAATAGACCCGTCTATGCTTTTGACCTGCTGGGCTTTGGGCGAAGCAGTAGGCCCAGGTTTGACAGTGATGCGGAAGAAGTGGAGAATCAGTTTGTGGAATCCATTGAAGAGTGGAGATGTGCCCTGGGATTGGACAAAATGATCTTGCTTGGACACAACCTGGGTGGGTTCTTGGCTGCCGCTTACTCACTGAAGTACCCATCAAGGTAAGTGGTGGCGATAGGAGAGAGGCACCCAGCTGCTGGTCTCTCGTTCTGTCTGTGATGGTGGTTGCTGTTTGAGCCTTACAAGACAGATTCTCTTAGACCATCCTGGAGACCAAATAGGCACAACCAGTGGCCAAACTTAGTGGCTGAAGTAATGATGTCAGGGTTTTCTTGTTACCCGTGCTAAACATTGGCAGGAGGCTTGGGGAAAGGACTTTCTATTTGCCAAGCTTTTAGTGTGTCTACAATTTAAACCATAGTGAGAATTGTTTTAGTGGTGGGAGGCCTGGGTGACTCAGTTGGTTAAGTGTCCAACTCTTGATTTTGGCTCAGGTCATGATTACACGGTTTGTGAGTTTGAGACCCACATTGGGCTCCATACTGACAGTGCAGAGCCTGCTTGAGATTCTTTGTTTCCCCCTCTCTTTGCCCCTCCCTCGCTCATGTTTTCTCCTTCCCTCTCTCTTTCTCTGTCTCAAAAATAAATAAAACATTAAAAAAAAGAATTGTTTTAGTGGTATCGTTTATTGTTATTGTTATCATTAGATCTGTGGATCGAGCAGGCTTTTCCTAACCTTTTTCAGGTTATAATAAGCCATAACAGGACCCAAAGGTAAGAAATTAGAAGTCCTGGGGGCCAGTGTTATCTTTTGGCTTAGAGCAAATCCCTCAACCTGGAAGCTTTAGTTTTCTCACTTGTAGAGAACAGAAAATATATCTGCATAGTGTATCTGACAGGGTTTTTATTATATGTGCCCTACCTTTATTGTTACAGATTTCTCTTTCAGTCATTTTGAATTAATGACTTGAGAATTTTGCTTCAGATTCTTTGCAGCATCTGCTTTCTTTCTCTACCTTATTTTATTTTGCTATTTCCTATTATGTTTCATCTCTGAGTAAAGGTCACATTTGAGTGCTAAGAAAATGGGAGAAAAGCTGAGTTTTTAAATTAATTTATTTTTATCTTGTCATTCGGAAAGAGACCCAAAAAATCAACATTTTTGTGTTGCCAGTGTATTTTTCCATTGGACTAATTTTTAAATCCAAAATTGCAACCAACTTTGACAATGAGGTCTGTGAACAAGATACAGGATGGTGGTCGTTTCAGACTGCACACATGCACCTGTGAGGCCACCCTATCACGTGACTTCAGGCGTGCTGTTGACACAAGCTCTGAAGTGTGGGCAGCAGCCCTGCGTACCTGAGGCTTCCTTCCCCTTGAACAGCCAACTTTTTCTGTACAGATTCTGTCTCAACTTTAGCATTAACACCTACTCCCCCTCCCCCCAATCTTGGAGAGTTTGTAGTCTGTGTGTGCTAGATGGTTGTAATCTTGTCAAATGATAGACCCCTCTTTCAAAAAAAAATCCAGATTTTCTTTTTCTAGTTGGCTTTTGGGGTTTACTATCTCTTACTGTGTGGTCCTCTCAATGGAAAGTAAGAGAAGGAAGCAGATACTTTCCTGGTATAAGATAACAGGGCTTTTTGTTGGTGAAGCAGGGGTTGGGGGAGGTTGGGCTTCCTGTGTTTCTTATCTAGGGGTGTATTACGTGTATCTTGTGGTATTTATTCTTTGGCGATATGATACAGGACTATGGTGGCTAGACCCTGGCCATGAATCCTGACCCTTCATGGCTATATAGTCAGTTGGTGAGATTTTCATTTGCAATTAGGAAATACTCTGAAGAAATCAGTGATTCAAAAGAGAATGAGTACTTGAATTATTTTTTAAATTTAAATATTAATTAGCATACAGTGAAATACTGGTTTCAGGAGTAGACTGCAGTGATTCTTCACTTACAACACCCAGTGGAGAAAAGCACTTTAAAACTATCTAGGAAAGAGAATAGCAGCATACTTTGAATAACATGGTGGGCTCAACATGTATCTAAAACAAAGCTAGTGATCCCTGTGCTCGACTACATTTTAGAAAATGAGCTTTGAATGCTTGTGCCTAATGCTAGAAATAAAACTAAAGTATTGGTTCAGGACCAAGAACGACTAAGAGAATGCTTGAAGTAATTAGCATTTTTAAATTGGGTGATTGCAACCCAGGATTTGAGAAGAACTCTATGGACCATGTTGGATACTCAAGTCCATATTCTTACCTGTATAACTTACATTATCAAACACAAGTTAATTTCAAAATAGTGAGGTTCTCTGGATTTTCAGATATCCCAGGTCGCGAATGAAATTCGGTCAGACCGCTGTGGTTGGCACATAGTGGGTGCCCAGTGTTACATTCATGAAACAAGGAGGCCATCAGACTGAGGTGGCTCTCACGCTCTAGTGGCCTCCAAAAGCAAATAAAATCTAAGCCTGTAAGGCCCTCAAGGTTATGAAATTGAAACCTAAGAACAGCCAATCACAAATAGCCAGCTTGGCTTTAAGCTGCAGCCAATCAGATCATGTCTTTCTTTGCTTCAACACCTTCTCTGTGTAAGCCTGTGCCCGCTCCCGGTTGCCAGAGCACATCTGCCCACTTGGGTTCGGCACTGGCACACACACAGTTTTGCTCAAATGAACTCTTAAAATGTTCAATATGCCTCCGTTATCTTTTAACAGTATTAACGGAGTATGGAACTGCCTACTCAAAATGTCTCTTATCCAGCTTTCACTTGATCCAGCTTTTTGAAAAGATTTCAGTTTTTTTAGAGCAGTTTTACGTTTACAACCAAATTGAGCGGGAGGTACAGACATTTCTCATATAATTCCTGCTTCTGCACACACATAGCCTTTCCCACAGGTGTCATTTTTATTGTGCTGTCATGAGATTAAAATAAATCTTGGAGGGCTACCCTGGTGGCTCAGTCGATTGAGCATCTGACTTTGAGCAAAGGTCATGGTCTCACGATGTGAGCCAATGATTTGAGCCCCGCATCGGCTCATGACTGTCAGCCCAGAGCCCACTTCAGGTAAATGTCCTCCCCCGTTCTCTCTCTCTCTCTTTCTCTTTCTCAAAAGTAAATAAGCATTAAAAAATATAAATCTTTGCTCTTCAGAAAGATTTTTCAGGGAGGGGTTGAGAAGAAGGAAAAAACGGTCTAATTGAGATCAGATGAGATTCACTTAATTTCCTTTACTCACTGTGTCTCTCTGTTTTCTCCTAATGGACTTTGAGAGAGTTACCTTTTTCTTTGTTTCCTCCAGTATAACAAATATAATCTTTCTTTTTCTTTCTGAAGTAAAATAACAGCTCCTTTAATTTCTGTTTCTATGCATGTAGGAAAAAAACCAAAGATAACAGTCCATTCCACTTTCTGTTCTCATCTTATATGGGCAGCCCCATCCTTCTCTTCCTTTTTTATTTTTATAGGGAAGTTTGAGGAAAAGAATGATAGTGCCTAGTTTACTAGTTTCATGTACTTGTTTAGGAAGCATTCTTTTGCTAGAGAACAGGTAAAACCCAATCCATTTTTTTCTGAGTTTTGATACATTAGGTCAACGTAGATACTTCATGTCTTCTATGAGCAGCCGAGGGCCTCTGTCCATAAAAGTCGTTTCATGGCCTCACTTGTGGCAGTGGTCACATATTTTCCTGGTCCTTAATACTGACTAGAAACTGAGCATTCAGCAGTCGTGATGCTTTGTGTTAAAGCAGTGGGATGGTTCCATTGGAATATTGGTAATGGATGAAATACTTTAACATATTCCACCAGGTTAGTTGTGTTTACAGAATTTTTTTTATATAATTTTTTTAATTTTGTTTATTTTTGAAAGAGAGAAAGAGCATGAGCATGAGCAGGGGAGGGGCAGAGAGAGAGGGAGACACAGAATCTGAAGCAGGCTCCAGGCTCTGGGCTGTCAGAATGGAGCCCAACAAGGGGCTCAAATTCATGAACTGTGAGATCAAGACCTGAGCCAAAGTCGGACGTTTAACCGACTGAGCCCTCCAGGCGCCCCTAAAGAATGTTGAGAGACTGTATGTGTTTAGAAGGCTCGAGATGTGCTGGAGAAGAGACACAACTTACCCCCCTGAGGAGCATGAAGCTGCTGAGGATCGTGAAGGGGGAGTGGGCAGGTCTGTGAGAGCTCGTGATGAGGACCTGGCCCAGTGTGATACCCTAGAGAAGTGCAGTGTAAGCTGAGGTCAAGTCTCAAGGGGAGCAGCAGGAGAGTGTTCTAGGCAGTGTGGAAAGAAATTGCTAGGTGGACAGCTTGGGTTGTTCTGGAAAGGCTGTGTGGCTGATGAGCAGAGAAGTTACAAACTGGTTTGTGGATTTCTTTAAGTGGGGGCACAGTTACCATGTTCCATCCCCCATATGACCTTCATTCATCTCAGTTCTCTTACATGATGTGTATTAGAGATGCCATCCTAGTTTCACTTGTAGATTCATGTGCTGTGTCACAAACAGTAGGGCCACTTGTGGTGTGAGGTGTCATGGGCTGCCATTCTGCCACCTCCTCAGGCTGTGTCTGATCCCCTTAAGGTGGGCACAGGGAGAGCGTGGAGTAAGCCAGCAGTAATAGCCAGACATGCCATCTCCTTCCATCTGTGCACTTTTCCGTGTTAATTTTCCTTTCCTTCTGGCCCCTACTTTTCAGGACACCATAAATACCTTGTTATAAACTAAAGAAAAGGCCACTGTAGAAACTTTTATTATTTTAGGAAGTGTTTAGCACAGAGACTAGAAGAGGTTACAACAGGTTTTTACTTCTGACTAAATGACTTTCAGATCTTCTGACTGTGGCCTTGCCTGGCTCTGTCTCCTACCTGTACAGAGATGGGCTGAGCATTCCCTGCCAGTCCCTCTTGAGAAGAAAGGCTCCTCTACTAGACCTGAAGTTGGGGGGTCTTCAGTTTGTTGTTCTCTGAGCTGCTGCACTCTCCCCCCAGAGGTGCGGAGCCAACCAGAAGTCCCTGGGGCTGACTTCATGTTGAGAATGCCTTGCCTGTACACCGAATAGAATTCTTCCTCTTCTTCTCCTTGTTCCTTTCCTTGTTGTGTAGGTAGGTCCTGTTGATTCCCTTGTGCTTTTTGGCTCTAGGTCTGATTGTTCTTCTTGCATTATTTCTGGCTGATGGCTGTTTAAAGCTTGTGAAAAGCAGGTTTATATAATATACCGTTGGTAGCAGCGTTCAGACTCAGCCATCCCATCCTGTTGGAGCAGACATTAACCATGGCTCCACCCTTTAGGCTGTAATCTGCACACCATCTTCAAATTCAAGACCTACTCCAATGACTAATTTGAAGAAGAATGCCTCTTTAGTGTTTCAAAACTGATAGGCTGTTCCCTCTTCCTGCTCTGCCAGTTCTTTGTTTTTCCTGTAGTTTGAATCAGTCTCTATTCCTTGACAAAGAAGTCTGATAGGACAGATGACTGCTGTGTGCCATCTTGTTAGACTCATTCCTTAATACTGGATGTGAACTAACAATCGCATCAGGCTACCCTCTATGGGATATCAGAGTGTTGAGTCTAGATTACTATAATAGTTTAGATATACATTAAAACCAAATAACTTCTGTCAAAGGAGATAATCTTGGCGCTAGAAGAGTTGGTGAGAAGGTAGCCTGGGAACTTGGACTGGTGCGAGGTTATAATAAGCTGTGAGCCTACCTTTGATCAGGCTTTCCTGAAAATGAAAAGCTCAATTGCTCACTGCTCACATGGTTCTGGCCACTGTCTTCTCATGCTCCCTGGAAAAAGTCTTCTCTAGTAGCTTCCTAGTTTTGCTACTATAACAAGATAACATTTCCTGGATATTTATTACTCCATAGCCACATGGAGTGGCTCATTTAAAAGTCTTATAACCAAAAATAAGCAAGTTATTTTTTGAGGCATTTTACATGTAGTGGAGGCAGATGATATGTAACTCCAGTTTAGACACTGTTGCAGAGCTTTTAAAAAATTGTTTTCAAACTTTTTTGACTATAATCTCTCACTAAGAATTATATGTGTGTCTGAAATAAAAGCTTCATGGAATGATACACTTGTCGTATATTTTTCTATTCCAAGCTATGCAATTAAAAAGACCAGCTGACTGACTCTGATTCTCTATGTGGATTTTACTACCCACTAATGGGTAGTGACCTGCAAGATTAATATAAAAAATAAGAATGATGTTCTAATGTCACCTGGGGAACCAGAAACATCCAGACAGCACTAACTGCTGTACTTACTTGATGAGTATAGTTTATAAAATTTGTATGTACTTATATGCTTTCCTTTCCAAATAGAAACCTAGAAAAACCTAATACTCCAGATGTTTACTGAGCATCTCCTGTGTGCTAAGCACCATGCTAGGCTGAAGACCAAGACTAAACAATTGTTGGTAATTGTTGGGGTGATTCACTCCCTTCAAAAAAAAAAAAAAAAAAAAAGTAGTCGTCTTAAACTGGCATTTTTATCTAGGGATGCGATTTTGAAGATCTGTATTAAACCAGACAAGCCAAAACTAAGGTGGAAATGAAGCAATCCCTTAGCTAGAGATAGACCAGACTTGATCTCCCTCATGGTTTCCTTTGTCCTCCCCCCTTCTTCAGTGAGCATATCCGTACGAGCCCAGAACAGACTGGGCAGGATCCCCAAATAAATTCATAACAAAATTTAATCATCTTTAAGGTAAAGTATGTTTTAATAAAGAGTTCATGATTCTCTTTAGGAGCCGAGTCAATAGTGAATACTACTAGCTATTTCCTAATGGGAGTCTCTGCTGCTTTCAACGAGGTGACTGTCTCACTAATTCCACTTAGACCTCTGGCATGCCTTCCTCTCCCCGGCCCTCAGGTCTCACTGTGGGCTGTAATAAGAGGAATTTAAGAGGAAGTCGATTATCAGTTAGTCTCTGCCATTAAAAAAGCAAACACCCTCCTTTTCGTTCCCCTTCTCATTCCACCAATAGAAAATAGTCTCATGAAACTTTTAAACAGCGAAGGCACTCTTAAGTATATGGAAAGCTCCCTTATTACACATCTCCACCCAAGATTTGTAGCTACATTCTACAGCCTACATCCAGTGCTCTGAAATCTAGAGTATGGGGTGAGGACTGGCCTAGAGCTGATACAAGTTAAGCGTTGCCTTTACTGATACGTTATCTTTAGGCTGCTCGGCCTGTTCTTAGAAGAGAGGACTTTCTGCTCAGTGGCTTGCTGACACTGTTCAGTTTACTGGAATCAAGAAAGGGGGGTAGCCCTGCTTGTGCATTAACTAGCTTTATGTCCCGGTGCAGGTCACACAGTGCCCTCCTCTTCCTTCTCGTCTGTGAGATGAAAGGTTGGGCTGAGGATTCTCAGGGGCCCTTGGAGCTCTGTGCTCTGGGTCTGTACTCTAAAGCTTTCTGCTTGAGACCATGCAGTCACAGCAAAGGACTCATTATGAACTCATCTTTATCTGTGGTGGCAAAAATAATAAAACATTTTACGTTATCAACAGTAGCCTGCCGTGCCCACATTCTGGCCTCGTCACCTTTTTGTTTCATAATGACTTAGGGAAGGGACAGTAGAATCATTGTCAGTTTCTCCTTTGGAAGTTTTTGCTGGCGTTTGTTGGCTGTTTTGGTTATAGTTGAATATCATTTGAGTCACGAGGACCTTTGTGCTCTATTTGGGACCTTTACGACATAGGCCGCCGTGTTGCAGGCACGTGGTAGTGCCTGTAGTTCAGGTCCTCCCTCTTCAGGAGGAGGTTTCGTCAGATGGAACAAGTTAAGCTGTCAGTGAAAAGAAAGGATTTTATATGCGCTGGGGCTGAGAATTTTCTCTCTCTTTGGTCATTAAAGAAGAAAATTAGGAGAGGGTTAGAACGGAATCCGGTATCAGTGTATCAACGATCTCATGGGTAGTCTCATGTTTACCAAACTAGAAACCCAAACTAGGAGAAATTTCCGCCCATATTATTAATTAGCCCCTTATCTGTGTTTGTGGAAAGTTTATTTAAAAGTCTTTTTGAACCCACCTAAAGTGCTAATGCCTCTTAAATTTTTAGAATGATTGTTTCATAGGAGATAAGTGTTGTTGGTTTCTGAAGCTGTTTTCTGAGGGTAATCTTAATCCTCAGTCGTTTCTACAGTGTCAGCCTTGAGCCACTCAGAACCGTTGGGCTTTTCTGAGGGATCAGTGATCTATACCGTCTGCCCGAGGGTCGCCTCAACAACAGCAGACCCCGTCCTCGGGAAGAGCCACACAGTTATGCACTCTTCCACACACCCGTTACCATCCACGTTTACGTACATGAGAAAGGAAGCCCTCTTCCTGCCATAAGCCTCTCACGTCCTGTCAGATCTAAAAGTAATAAGAACATGATGTAACTGGTCAGCCATTCTCCTTCATATGAAAGCTTTTGAAGGTGGCTTATTCTACCTTTGCTTTATAAATTATGTTCATTCTTTAGAGTCCTGGGCTGAGTTTGCCAAATGAAATTGTTTCTCTTCTTCCTCCAACAGGGTTAATCATCTCATTTTGGTGGAGCCTTGGGGTTTTCCTGAGCGACCGGACCTTGCCGATCAAGACAGACCAATCCCAGTGTGGATCAGGGCCCTGGGAGCAGCACTGACTCCCTTTAACCCATTAGCTGGCCTCAGGATTGCGGGCCCCTTTGGTGAGTGCTCGTCTCTGTATCTTAGGAAAGCAACGTGTTCATACATTGGTACTAGGGGAATATTTACTGATCGCCGCTGTTCATCAGAATCTAAGAAACAAACTGAGTATTTTTCTTCTCCTCCTCTGATTTACTAATTTACTAAATTACTTTTTTCCTCTTTCTCTAAAAAGTACCAGTCCTTTCATAACGAAAATGAAACCAGATCTTCTCAAAGGAGATTTATAGATAGATAGATAGATAGATAGATAGATAGATAGATAGATTTGCATATGTAACATATTGTAAGTAATCTAGGTACATAGTGGAACCGAGAAGGTTAGCCCAGGGCATGGGGAGAAGTCAGCGTGTTGACCTGTTGGTGACATTAGAGAGCCTTGGCCAGTTGGTGACACCCAGCTGGCAGATCACTCAGCCTGACCTGATTGCCCTTGGGGCAAATCGGTGTGATCACGTGCTGACATTCCCTTCTTGCCCCGTGATGTCCGAGTGTTAAGAAGATAAAATCATCCTTTTCCACAGAGATTTGGGGGACTCTTGATTTGTGTTTCTGGTCCTATTTTGAAATACCAGTGTTCAGCGTCTCATTTAATTTCATTTGACTCTCAGCGCCTCCATCTCCACCCCAAAGCCAAGGCAGTTTCCTTTCCTCGTTGTCCCCGATGGTGATGGTCTGGACCTCTGCTTCCCCTCTTACCGCCCGTATCGGTGAGGAGCGCTGTTAGCTGCAAGCAGCTAAACACCTAAGTGGTCGAAGCCACGAGGCCTTGCTCTGTCCCCTTACCAAGCAGGCTGGTTTCAGCACTTGCTCTGCCAGCGGCCTCATGGACGTCGGGCTTTGGGCCCGCGGCTGTGGTTCTCCCGACCGTTCCCCTCACGGGGTCTGAGGGCTGCTGTGGGGGAGGCCCCGTCTCTCAAAGCAGCACTCTGAGCAGGAAGGGAAAGCATGGAAAATGGTCTTCTCTCCGTCTTGCTTTGTCGGAGGTGTCTTTCCGTGGAAGTGTTTCCGTAGGCCTCCCCTTAGTCCTGCCCACGCCTACTTCTTGCACCAGCAGAGAGCAGTCCATTTCTGTAGTTGATCAATCATGATTTGTTGCCAGGGGCTAGGGTGAGGGGCCCACTTACCTGGGTGTGTTGCTGCCTAACTGATGGATGGGAGTCAGCTTCTGGTAGCAAGGCGAGAAGAGAGGGGTGGGGGTGGGCAGGGTGTGGAAATACCTGCTGCAGAGGTGACAGTAGATTCTGCTCCCCTCTTCCCAGGCCTGGCCCCTCTTTGCCCTACGCCTCTGGGATGGGTAGAACCATGGGACTGCACGGGGTTTGGGTCTGCGACTGCACGACACTCCCTCAGTGCTCTGACACACAGCCCCCACCCCCACCCCCACCCCTTTCACCCCTCCCGAGGAGTATAGAGCCGCGCCTCTTAGGTGCCTGGTCCCCCTTTGATGGACTGTTCAAAACTTCATTTAGTCTGTACAGTCCTGAATTACAGGTGGATTCTGCTTGATTGCGGTTCCACGAGTAGCGAGGTGGGAAGAGTAAAGTATGAGAAGCAGCTAGGAGATAGCAGTTGGGGAGGGAGCGTTCCTTAGGGGTGGCCCTCTCCCGCCACGCCCTCTGCCTGCCCTTTGCTTGCACGTGGTCGGGGTGGGGTCCCATATAGAGTGTCAGCCACATCATCAGAGTTCTCCATGGGGCTGTAGAGTTCTTTCCGAGGTAGGAAGGAGGGCCGGTGAAGAAGACCTTACTCAAATAATGGGCGGTGACAGCAGAAAGGGACACTGACTGGCCCCTGGGGCCTGAGAAGGGAAAATCGTGGCCAGAGGGAAGCTTCTGCTCTTCAGCCTTTTTCCTCTGGGGGCCTTGCGCCCACCCGTCACCTCAGGAGAGGACGGCCTGAGCCGGAAGGTTGGCAGCGTCCCAAATCCAGCAGGAACTCTGCGTTTATTTTTCCACAGAAAGACTTGTATATCCCAGTTTGTTTACTTTGTTTAGAGGTTAATGTATTATAATTGTGGGAGAAATGAAGATTAATAAGTTAGCTTGAGCCACGTTTAATAGAAAATTAGCTCGTACGTCACCTCGAGCCCCTGAGACACATCTGTAAGTCAGCGTACAGTAGTCTCTACTCCTCATGTTAGTCCGTAGGGAACTCGGGGAGAGCAGCTACGAGGACCTGTGCTCGTTTCCACCTACAATAGACGCTTGGATACGTGTAGATAGGTCTGCATATAACACTCCTATAAGCAAACTCTTTCTCTATTTCTCTATTAGTCTGGCCGTTAACTGTAATTGAAAACATTCATTTCCCGTTACATAGGCTTAAGTCTAGTGCAGCGCTTAAGGCCTGATTTCAAGCGGAAGTACTCCTCGATGTTTGAAGATGACACTGTGACGGAGTACATCTACCACTGTAATGTGCAGACGCCCAGGTAAGGGTCAGGACTCTGATGTCCTGTGCTGGGGTTTTACGCGCTGCTTCTCTGAAGGCCTGTGAATGGTCCAGGAGACTGTTACAGGAGTTGAGCGATGCACACCTGTTAGGGTCCTCCCCGGCTCGCGGAGTGTCTACTCTGCCAGGCGTCGTTCTGGGCTCCAGGGAGAGCTGAGGCAGCAGGGCGTGCTGCCCCCCCCCCCCGAGTGCTCATGGGTAGGCCCGGGGGCTGTGGTCCTGGGCCCCTGCGGGAGGTGGTCACAGGTGAGAGATGAAGAAGAATTTCAAATCAAACAGCATTTCCAAACTGAGCAGACATGTCATGTTCCATAAAAAAGAAAAAAGGGCTGCCGGCACAAAGACGTAAGTAGTTTTCTGTACGTGGACCCCAGAGGCTTGCTGCGCCCAAGGGCGGTGGGGCCGCCCAGTGCAGGGAGGGCTCTGCAGCATGGCTCCGGCGCACGTGGGGGCCCCGGGCCGGCGGGAGAAGCCCTGCTTCAGCGGGTGAGGCGTGAGCGAGGCCTGGGAGACGGGGAGGGGCTTGTGCAGGCGTTTGGACAGGGAGTAGAAGAGGGGGGGCATGGGAGGGAGAGCGCGTGGGCACGGTAGCCGTGGGCGCGAGGGGGCCAAATAGAGGTGTTGCTTAGTTTTTTTTCAATATAGGACTTACGGGTGTTGGGTACAAGGCACCAGCGGACCGAACCGCCTAAAGATAGTGGCGAGCCAGGAGGGCCCCGGGAGACAAGGCCCCGGAGCTGTAGGGAGCAGGCCAGGCGCACGGCGGGCAGAGGAGAGCTTCACGGCCCCCCAGAATCGCTCTGTTTCTAAGACTGGCTCAGCGGCCGCAGCTTCATGTTAACAAATATGTCAGCTGACCCCGTGTAGCTGGGCCGTGAGCCACGCTTCACAACCTGCAGGCGGTACCCCAGCCTTCCCAAGGTTGAGGGGCCGGGTGCAGAGACGGCCTCCCTCACTTCTGGCAGAGAACGTGCACACCTCCTCTGCTAAAGGGGTGAGGCCGGGCCCGCTATTGCGCTGGGGACTCGGTCCTTCTCATAAAGTGGGCTAGAGGTTCTCTGCCAGGAGTGAGGGAGGCTGGGGAGGTTTGGGGTCCTGAAGAGACTGACGATTTTGTGACCCACTGGGCCGTCAGTGGGTGGATCAGGACTGTGCACTTTACTGACTTGTTACAACAGCGTTTAGTGGTCAGTCCCAGGGACGTCATCTGTCCTGCTTGGTGTCCCTGCTTTACTCCCTTAAATTTCATGATCACATGTGCCTGTATGGTGCCATTTGTTGTCTGTCTTATGGTGGAACTTGAGTTCTTCACAACAGCAGTTCAGAGGTTTGCCTGGTGCTGCAGGGAGACAGAAATGACCACACAGTGGGTCTGTCCCGGGAGTCTGCAAAGTGTTCCGTGTTCTTTTGTGTGATGGTCGGTCAGGTGCAGCCACAAGAGAAGACACAGAGGCTCAAGAAAGCAAAGTTCATTATACTCACGAGACCTGGAAAGGGGGTCACTGAAGGTCATGAAGGGTCACAGGGAAGCACCTGATTTGGGTCGGCTGGCAGAAGACCAGAGCGAAGGGACAGTTGAGGCCAGAACTTTCATCGGCTTCTTCAGGAAAGGCAGGGCAGCGCGGCGGACGGTTTAGGATTGGCTAGTTGAATAATTTCAGTGGGTGCTCAGATGCAGGGGTGCGCTCTCACTGCCTGGCACGTGGCCTGATTTCCGTGGGTGCTCAGATGCAGGGGTGCGCTCTCACTGCCTGGCACATGGCCCTGGGACGATTGAGACAGAGGACAGTTGCACCCCGGATGTGTGGGCAGAACAGAAGGCACATGGCACTGGGTTGTCAGCCGGCAGATGACCGCCGTGTGCCCGTTGAATCCTTTGCTGTCCCCAAGAATGGGCTGGCTCCAAGAGGCACCATCTCTCCCTAGCCAGAAAGGATTTTTTAAACATCACATGTCAGAATGTGCAGGAAATAAACCGTCAGACATGAAGAATACTTCCTCTGCATTTCTTCTTGGTATCGGCTTTTTACTATTGCAGGTGAAGGGTTGGTGCTGTGCCCATGTTGAAAAGCTGTGTTCTCCGTTTCAAATTAGTTACAGTGGAAAAAACATTGTAACTCTCCCATAGGGAATTTAATAATTTAATGGTAGGGAACCAGGGTTGGATGTTTGATTTAGAAGAGGGTGACTTCTAGTCAACTAGAGTTGAGAAAATCCTATTTATCTAACAAAAGCACGTACCTTCTGTGGGGTTTGTTTCTTACACTTTCTAGTGAATCATTTTCCGTGTAAACTGAGGATTTTCTTAGGGAGGAGCTAAGCAGGGGTGTCCCGACAGAGCCAGTGGGAGTGCGATGCACGCTTCTCCCCAGAAGTCATGCGTGTGTGGTTTTCCTCTTCCTCCAGCGGTGAGACGGCGTTCAAAAACATGACTATCCCTTACGGATGGGCGAAAAGGCCAATGCTGCAGCGCATTGGTAAAATGCACCCCGACATTCCAGTTTCGGTGATCTACGGCGCCCGATCCTGCATCGACGGCAATTCTGGCACCAGCATCCAGTCTCTGCGACCGCACTCATACGTGAAGACGATAGTAAGTGTGCAGCATCGTTTGGGTGTTCCGGTGTCGGTGAGGCTGGCCGCACCAGGTTTGCCTTCGGTGAGGTCTCCCATCCCCGCCCCCGGCCCCCCCCGGCCCTCCCCCGCTGTGCGTTCAGAGGCGAGCTAGGCCTGCAGCCCCCGTCAGGCCCCGCTGTCACTCGTGAGGAGACGCGGGGCTGAACGCACCCCCCCTTCCTGCCCAGACAGGCCGTGCCTGTCCCTAGGGCTGTGGCATCTCCGAGCTCGGTGGGGGAGGGACGTCCCAGCGGCACCTGCCCCAGTCCCCCACGAGGCAGCGTGTTTCCTGTGGTTCATGTGGTCCGCTGTCCCCATCAGTAGTGGTCAGTTTAGAATGGCTTCTTGCAGATGAAATTGTAGCAGAGTCCAATAGATTTTTCTCTTTATTCTCAGATTCTTTTCTGATGGAAACACGTAAAAGTTACTGCAGATCAGTGTTGCTCATCCTTTTATGTGTTATTTCTGCAAAGCTGTTCCCACTTCCATTCCTAAGGGGCTTGTTTATGTCATCGTTTTGTAGTAAATGCTTTTGCTCATGGGCCTCCTGACTCCTTCCATTCCAGGCCATTCTTGGGGCAGGGCATTATGTATATGCGGATCAACCGGAAGACTTCAACCAGAAAGTCAAGGAGATCTGTGACACCGTGGACTGAGCGCACTGATGAGGCTGTGGGGGCCCTGCGGACCGACGGACACCGGGCCCCAGCAGGGCGCACGGTCTGCCATGCAGAGGGAGGGTGCAGCAGAGCGCCGGGCGGCTTCTGACTGCCCTTCAGACATACTGTCTGTATGAAGCTCACACATTGAAATCAGTAGTGCCTTCTAGAAGAACAGCTTTCCTTTCTCCTACACAACGCTGAAATATTCAAGAGTCTCCAAGTCTGATAGCTTTAATAAAAGGTTATTTGTCCCTCTGCTGTACTGAAAAATTGTAATTTTTCAACTGAAACTTTTTTCCTTTCTATCTAACTTTGCTGTGTTGGGTACTTTTTGTATTTCAGTCTATATCGGCAATTAAAAAAAGTGACTGTTGGGTCTATAATTTTATATACTGTAAAGGTGCACTTTATTTCCTTTGCTTTACCATGTCTAATAACTGATCTAGTTAATCACAATTTCGTGTGTTTTTGTGTAAAAATTTATCACTTGTTTAGAATCCTTCAGTTTGTTTTTGAAATGGAGTGATGGTGAAACAGCATTTTGGTTAAAAAGATGGGAACTTATCACCAGCGTGAATTTTTCTGATGCTCCTCTATTCCCTACTGAAGGCTGCACGGTCACGTTCAGCATTTAAGTGTGGCTCATCCTGATGTATCTTAAACAGCGCAATTCCTTGAAATCTCTTATATGTGATATAACTGTATACTTACAGGGAAACATGATACTAATACTTAAGTGATTTAAGTACTGCAAAGCCTTAACTAATTCTCTCCTTTCTTAATACTCTTTTCTATGAGCCAGCTGCAGCACAAGGAACAGACTTCCTTCTGAGGGGATGTTAAGACTTACCTTCCAGTAAGCCATCATATATTGTCATTAACATCTAACTCTTGTAGATGGGTGCTAAAACTGGATTACGTTTTTAGCCACTGAAAGAGACAAATAGGTGGTTTGTCTGCACAATAGGTGTATCTCATACAAATGAGATAGCATGCGACTGTTGGGGTTTGTTTTCGTTTTTGAGGTTTGTGTTGATGAAATCATACACATACTTGAAGTTATCTTATAAGAATTATGTAACGTTGATTGAACTATTTGCCAATAACTACCATCAAGTATAATGACACTTTTCTTGCTGTTTTAAAACGAGGAAACTTTGAAACTGTGAAAATCACCATGTGGTAACTGGCTGCTGAGAAGACCCTCCGAAAGAGAACGTTGAATCGAATTGTCCGCAACGAGGCGTAGTTGCCTTATGTTTTGGTGACATTGCTTGTCTAGGAGAAAGGTGGCTGTGTAAATAGAAACAGTGAACTGGAACCTTAATAAAGGCTTAATGGTTTCGACTGTTGAAGGTTTTAAATGATTAATTAGGAAATCTGTAATAGGTTAGGAAACGTAAGGTTGCATCACTTAGATTAACTGCCAGAAAGACCGAATGTTCTATTTTCAACATGACCTTCTCTACAAAGGAAGAGGCAAATTATACGGAAGCACAACAGGTAATTCCCAGCCAGCCCTGTGTCTGACGAGGCATCTAAACCAGGTTGTGCAGGAGGGCACCAGAGGGCCAGGGCCGCTGTCAGACCTCTCTTCCTAGCGAACAATAGTCGTCTGTAGTTTTCAGTTCGTGTCTTTGAGGGCTAGCTCGAATCCTTTAAGTGGTACAGTTTGGGGAGTATTTTTGACACACTCCGCAGGCCCTCTTAATTGGTAAATGATAGTTTTATACTGTACCGGAGGCTTTCTGTGAAGGAAACTTGGTCCCAACCCTTGGAGGCAAGTTACTAGTTCACTTCATGGACGGAGTTTCTGGCCACAGATGTGCCAAATGATTCGGGAAAAAGATGTTCTCAGACGTCAAGAGGAACTATCAACTGATTTTGCTTTATTTGAAAAATACTGTCATAATTCTTAAGAGGTAAATCTTGGGGTCTACACTATGTAATCTTGTGAATACTGAGCTGGCAGAGAAGGTCATAGTCCTCAAAATTCCTGAAAATACAGTGGGTGCTAAATGTTCTCTAAAAAAATCCTGTTACAGTATTTGATCTCTGCTAAATTATGCACAATGTACTTTAACTTTATTTTACAGAATAAATTTTAACTGTAATAGTTGCAATAAGACAGCTGCTCTATATTTTCTTGGGTTTTTGCCGTGGCCTGGACTGCTTATACTAGTTACTGGGGACCGTAGTTCAGTGGGGGTGCAGGAAGTAACACATGTTGGCATCGGAGGCAGGGCTCCGACCTCTGTGCATGGCTGTTCTGTGTTCATGCCTCCCTTAGTGGGAGGTCTGTTTCCTTCAAGAACGAAGCTTCAAAACAAAGTTTGCCTCCAGTTGGTTTCAGATTATTATTTAGAAAACGCTTTTGAAATGTCTTTATATAGATATATATGTGTATATGTTTTTATCATATATATATATACATATATAGTTTTTTAAGGGACATATTAGATCCTGATAAAACAAGTTTTTTCCTATATGAAGGTATTGGAAAGAATAAACTGTAATAGCCAGAAGAACCCTAGAAAAGAACAGTGGAGAAGGAGGGAAAGCCCTACTTGATATTATAACATTACTAAAAACAATATCCAGTCCAGGAATTTATTATATGATAAAGGGAGCATCATGCTGATGGAGGAGAAGACTTAAACAATGGTGTTAAGACAGATGTGGTTAACTGTACGGAAGAACACAAAGTAGAATCCACTTCGCACACTGTCCCCAAGGATAAAATCTGATGAATGGGTCAGAGACCCATGAAAATGGAGCCTGCACGCTACAGGAACGCTGGTGTGCCTTCCTTTATACTCTGAGAGGAGGGAAGCTTTCCTATGACTGAAAATCCAGAAGCAATAAACAGTAAGGTTGGTATCTTTACCTGAAAATAAGAGTTTTAGATGGCAAAAAAAAAAAACCCAAACCTCAAAAAAAGGAAAGTCAAAAAGTAAGCTGGCAAAAAATTTGCACTGTTACAAAAGGCATATCTAGCTCTAATATATGAGGAATTTTTAAATGTTAAGCAGAATAGGCAAAAAGATACAGGAACACACAGTTCACAGAAAATAAAACACACATGGCCCTTAAATATATGAGGGCATGCAGGAGAGAAGTGCAAATTTAAACCATCACAACAGCATTTCTTACCGTGTCAGATGGGGAAGGCTCCAAGCTCCATGATGTGCTCTGCTGCGTCAGCCGTGGGGGACAGGCCCTCTGAAAAGGGTGACATCTGTGGATGGAACTGGCTAATAACTAGCAAAGTAAGGTCTGAGTTTGTTCCTCACCTTGGGCAGCAGTCTCACTTCCGACGACCTGTCTGGGATGCACTGGCGAAGATACGCCCTGCAGAACGCACACACACCTTGCTGACGGCGCTGTTTGGAACCACTGAAGCCTGGAGGCCGCCTCCGTCTCCCCTGAGAGGGCACTGGCCGAAGAAACCGTGGTGCAGACATACCGCGGAGCGCCCCACAGCTGTAAACGGAGAGGGGAACCATTCCTGTGTGCTGTTCGGGATGCAGCTCTAGAGTGGAGGAAGTGGAGAATGGGGTCCCGTGTGTAGGAAAGGAGGAGACAAATGAAAAAACAAATACACATTTGCTTCTGTTGTTAATGCGATGGAAAGTGGTGTTTTAGCAATAACTAGTAAATCAGTTTCCCTTGGTGGTGGTGGTAGAAAGCTGGACAGGAAGGGCAACCAGATCTGTGTCTTGTTTTGTCTGTATCTTGTTTTGTATGTCAGCTTTTGGGATCCTTTCAGTGTTTTCTATAATTAAAAAAAAAAGCAACCCTTTTTTAATGTCTTTATTTTGAGAGACAGAGAGAGCGGGGGAGGGGCAGAGAGAGAGGGAGACACAGAATCTGAAGCAGGCTCCAGGCTCCGAGCTGTCAGCACAGAGCCCGATGTGGGGCTCGAACCCACGGGCTGAGAGATCATGACCTGAGCTGAAGTCGGGCACTTAACCTATTGAGCCACCCAGGCACCCCTAAAAAGCAACTCTTAAAACTAAGACAAACTTAGCTATCAAGCTGGAGGTAAGACCACGCATAGAATTTCTTCAAGTGACTTTATGATCCAGCATTTTGTCTGCACTTTCCTACAGACCAAAGGATCACGAAGAAATCTTAAACTGCATTCAGTATTTATATTTTTAGCAATCGTACTGGTATTATCATTTTGAAACTATAAATTGATAAAGCATGTATTTATTATGTCAGTGGAACTAAGACCATGATTTTTCAATGCAAAAGAGATACTAGAACAGAGTCAAGTAAAAGCTGTGTGATTGTATATTTCAATTGGAAATACCAGTAAAATACTGTGATTTATTTTTCTCTTTCTGAAAAAAAAAAAAAACATACCACATAGTATTGTGCATGGAAAGTTCTTGAAGCAATCACAGCCCAGTGGTGAGGCCCTTCCTAACACGAAGACAGTCCCACTGAAGGGGCAGGGAAAGGCTAAGATGAGCCTGGATGATCTCATGTCTGAAAGCAAGGAAGCAATCAGAGTAAGGTCATGTCACAGGACCCAGGAGCCAACACAGGGCTCCCACTGGCCAAAGATGGAGCAATATAGACATCGAAAAGGATAGTGGATTGAAATATGAAATATGTAAAAATGCCCAAGTTCATGATAGTTTAAAAAAAAACTATTTGCAGAGTACTAGAGCACCAATCCATTATTTTGAAAATTGCTAACTGGAAAAACAAAGCATTTATCCTGAGCATTTGGGGTATCACGTTGACCTGATGAGGGAAAGTTCTTCACTTGAGAATCATAACTAGGTATCGGAGAAAGGAGAGGATTGAGAAAGCACCATTTTGTCGCTTCTAGTGAAATAATAGCCCCAGGCTGCTAAAAATATTAGGTGAAAAGTTGATGGGAAACGTTTTGTTGAATGGCTCAGGTTGATAACATGTGAACCCAGTGATCCATCTTAGTGTTACTAAAAAAGGAACAGCCAAGGTTAATGCCTCCAATGTGCTGCGATAGCAAGGACCCAACCCCAGCCGTGTTGAATTCTTGGCCAAAACATAACCTGAATGTAATCAAGCCTCCACGTCACAAGATCAGTTTGTAAAGGTGTGAGATATTGAAGATCAACATGTTAAACAGCTCACTGAATCCAGAATGTGGGAAATTCCACAGGACAGATAACCCAGTTTCTTCAACCAATTGCAGGTATAAAATAAAGACAATGGATGGTTGGACTTAATGATTAGGGAACATAAAGAACTTGTTTGCATCCTGAATTGAACAAAACCATCTTAGACTTTTCTTTTGATGTTGTAGACTCTAAAGTTCTCTCTCGGCCAGTGAGAGAGTAAGAGAGCAGACGCAGGATGAAAATAGGAGAGATGGCTAATGTCCGGGAAAAGACAAGAGCCGGAATAAGGGGCCTTGACCCGTTTTTATTAGGATCAGAAGGCTTACAGTCATGGTGATCGACGTGCACAGAGAGACAGTGAAACTGTGAACATTAACTTGTGGACGTTAGAGAAGAGGGTTCTTGAAGATCTTCAGGGTTAGGAGTTCGGGTTAATACAAAACAAAATCCTGGCACCAGGCGGGGGCAGTCGGGGGAAGGTTGTTTACAGCAGAAGTGAGGCACCAGCTCTGTTTATCTTACCTAGCCTAGAGGATGAGACAGGTAGGACACGTGACCTCAGGGTTAACCAGGCACCTTTTGTTAATCTTCTCTGCTCTAGGCAGCATCACCCACAGTGCTGTGCAGCAGTCTATAGCTCTATTTACCTGCTTACCTAATTTGGTCCTTCCTTCCTGTGAAAGCAGCTTTCTGCTGTAGTACTAATTGGGGGGCATTTTTACCCTGAACACCTTATCTTGCTTACTTCATGTATCTTTGCCCCTCTCTATTCTGGGGGCTCTGCACCTCCTTATTCTTGATGCCTTTGCACCTCTCTATTCTGGGATGCTAATCTTGTTTACTCAAACTCGGTGTGAGCATTCTATGGCTTTGTACTTCTATATGCCTTGTTAACCCATTGGTGTAAGCCCGGGGGGTTCCTAAGCTTATTCCCCACACTTTGAGACAAAATTTTAAGATGGCTTGCATATCAGATGATATTAAATAATTGTTAATTTTTGGGTGATATAATTGTGATAATTGATAAAATTGTGATATAGTGATGACATTTGTTGTTTTTAAAGCCCTTATCAGGGATACAGACTAAAGCATTTGTGGTTGAAATTATGACTGAAATTATTTAGGAAAAAGGCAGAGGGCAGGAAATAAATAAAATGAGCAGAATGTTATGTTGAAGCTGAGTGACAGATATAGAGGGGCTTATGGGGGGGGTTAACTCTGTTCTATTCTGATGCATGGTTAAGAATTTCCATAACAAGAATTTAAGGATGGAGGAGAATGGGGAGAGATGGGGACTGCCAGTATAGACAACTTTTTTTTTTTTTTTTTTTAAGAGTAAAGAGCAAGCAGACGGCTGGTTAATAGCTAGAGGCAGAGCCTGATGAATGACCCAGCAGAGAGGGGTGGGGGAAATGGTACAGGAGAGAATGGTACTCCCATATCCTTTTGGTAGGACTATAAATAGCTATTACCCCTGGGCAAGTAATCTACATGGTAAAATTATAAATGTCACCTGACACAGCTATTTTGTTTCCAGTGTTCAATCTCACAAACACGCCAGCACCAATGTGCAAAAGACAGTTACAAGACATTTATTGTAACATTGTAACATTAAAAGTCTGGAACCCCTTATATATAGCTTAAATTCTAGTATAGCCATACACTGGAATATTACACAGCCTTAAAAACGAGGTAGGTCTTGGGGCGCCTGGGTGGCTTAGTCGGTTAGGCGTCCGACTTTCGCTTAGGTCATGATCTCGCGGTTCGTGGGTTCGAGCCCCGCGTCGGGCTCTGTGCTGACTGCCGGCTCAGAGCCTGGAGCCTGTTTCAGTCTGTGACTCCCTCTTTCTGACCCTCCCCTGCTCACACTGTCTCTCTCTCTCTCCTAGAAATAAATAAAAATATTAAAAAAAAAAATGAGGTAGGTCTCAATATAGAAGTATATCAAATGATCCCATTGTATACCTTAAACTTACTATGTTATATGCCAATAACATCTGAATGAAGCTGAAAAATATGAGGTAGATCTGTAATGTAGATCTCTGAGTGAAAATATGGAAAAATTTCAAAATATCTTTAATGAAAATAATGAAGAAGAATTCAGAATTGTGTATATAATATACATATATATTACACACGCATACATATGTACACACATATAAGTACAGATAGTGTATGGCTCTGAAGTTACATAGACATATACTTTCATGCTGATATAAAGAGACATTTGGGGGGAGGATAAACATGTACATGACAGTGGTTAGCTTTGAACAAGAACAAGACTCTTTTATATGTTCTTATAAATTTTGGAACCTGGTGCATTCTTTATGTTTTGGTAAAAATATATAAATAGAAAAAAAATCCCAATACCTTGGCTAATGCTAACTAGGTAAGAAAATAACGAAAGGGGCTTACCAGCTGTGGGGTTATCCATGTGGATGTGCAGACCCAGACTGGGAGAAGAGGGACAGGTGTTTAGAGTTTGTAAGGCTCTAAGCCTTGGTGATTTAATTATCAAAAATTGAACTATAAAGTCACAATTTGTCTGTCTCTGTTCTAGAATAGAAACATGGTACCAACACGAAACTGCCCTCTTAATTTGTTCAATTTTGCATACACTTGTAGCAAGGGTCATCTAAATTAGAATATACATAGTTCTCTATACCTCTAAGTCTCTCTACCTTTCTTGATGTCTCTACCTTTCTTTCTCTCTCTCCCCATCTCATATGCACCACCACATCTCTCCTGCTATTATAATGTCAAATTAGAACTGATTAAAATGTATTTGTCTGTTTTCTGGCTGTAGCCCGGCTTTGGGATCACCTAATTAGGTTAGCTCCCAGATTTAAGATTGAAACACAGTCTTAGCAAGTAGTTTTCTAAATGAATGGGTAAGGAATTTTATTCCACCCTATATTTTAATCCTTAAAAATATCCTATATACTCAAGGCTTAACAGGTTTCCATGAAGAGCCCATTAGTTGAAAATTTAGAATATCCCACGCCTACTTTTTGCTTATTAAACAGTGCATTCATCCTGAGAGAGGGGTCACTTGGCTGACAGACATGGGGGCTGAGATTTCCAAGTCAGGTTTGCCGCATCATAGGACACTGGACACTTGTCATGGCAACAGGGATGGAGAGCTTGATGACAGGACCCATTTACTCCTTGGAAGTTAAGATCAGACACGTTAGTCACAATAACCAGGCTGAGGAGATAAGTGCATTACAAACACCACTGTTGTGTTCATCATGTTGATTACGAGCTGCTTCCTAGCTTTTTATCTATGAATGTTTTTATAATCAGACCATACAGCAATGGGAACAATTAAAGGTGGAGACCAGGATGCCAGGGGCAGATAGATGACTGGTGTTTCACCTTCCTGTGCCAAGCAGCTGCTGGTCTGTGAGAACCCCAGCAGATCTTTAACATATACCTATCCAAGCCTTGGAAAAGCTGCTTTCCGTGAAGTGGGCGGGACACCAGAGGCAGACCGCTGGAGGACCGCCATCCAGTCCCCGCACGGCCTTTCTTCGATATCAGAAAGTTTTCAGTGATGGTCTTGAAGGGGAAGCATCTCCTCTGTGCTTCTGAATGACCTCTCAGCTTCATGTGACCCACACCGAGGATTTAGGCAGCTGACACCTCTTCCTTGGCAGCCTGCTTTGGCGAAATCTAAGCATGAGATGTGGACTGTGCCAGCTCTCAGAGCAGCTAAGCCCAGACTCCCGTGTGTCTTGAGTCATCAAGGTTGCTCGTTATACATGCAGTGTTGAGGCACTCAACCCAAGAGATTCCGGTTCCGCAGACCTGTGGACAGGGACTGGGAATCTCCATTTTCAACGGGCACCGCGCCCCACCCCCACCCCCAACTCCTCAATATGTCTGAGAGGGATGTGTCGATGTTTTGTTTGGTTCATCAGGCAGTTAATTTGGTTGGACCCAAATTACAAATACTATTTCTTGATGGCTGCAGAGGTCTCAGTTCAACTTTATCCTTAACTGTAGTCTGCCCCCTGCACACAGCCAGAAACTGGGGCCAAGGTGATAGTCAGACTTTGCAGCTCCCCACTGTGGGAGCCCTCTCCTTTCCAAGACTGCCCCTCATTTTGCAGTGGCTGTGCTTGCCCTGAACTCTGTCTTCTGTTTTTGTTTTTTTTAACATTTATTTATTTTTGAGAGACAGAGCGACAGAGTGTGAGCAAGGGAGGGGCAGAGACAGAGGGAGACACAGAATCTGAAGCAGCCCAGAGCCTGACGCAGGGCTCCGATTCACGAACTGTGAGATCATGACCCGAGTTGAAGTCGGCCACTTAACCAACTGACCCGCCCAGGCACCCCTGTCTTCTGGTTCTTAAAGCCAAAAAGATTCCTGGTTTTCTACAAGAGTTCTGGGCCCCTCCCCACCTCGTGGCCCTAAGTTATGGCTTCTTGTAGGCTAAGAACTATGACTTAGCTATTCTCTGCTCCCAGGGTTAAGCCCCTTCCAGAATCTGCTTACTTTTTGTCATATTCTCTGGGGACTTCACGTTGTATTTCCTTCATAGCGTCCAGTTAATGGTGGCTCTCAGCAGGTGGGCTGGTCCCCGGTCAGATCTTCCCGGCCCTGCTGCCAGATCAGACTTTGGGAATCACTGTTCCTCGTGTTCTTTTTGCACAAGCTTGAGACCTGGCTAGGTGGAGGCTTGTTTGCTGTAAGACGCGCTCACACGTTATTTCTGTACTTAAGTTCCTTACCATCAGCCTGTTGTGGCCACATCCTGCAATCTGTGGATATTCCATTTTACTGGAAGAATGTAAATAAGAATTAGCGAAGGCAGGAAAAGTGGTGTGGCATTTGCACTGCTTTTAGAGAATGAGGCCCCACACTTAGCTGAGATGAAAACCGAATATAGTTTGCAGTCAATATCCTGTCTGGAAGCCACCATTTCTATCTTATCTCTCTAAGGCTGCCTTTTTTTTTTTTTTTTTTTTTTTAAGCCCATCTATCTTTAGCTTTCACTGGCCTTACAGGCCTTGTTTTTCCTGCCCATCAATGGCTCCAGAAACTTCCAACATTTCACCAGTACACTGTTCCTGAGGCCTCTGCCCTCTCTGGAATTTATTTCTCATATTTATGGTTGCAGCCATGCCGGTTTGTGGTCATCTAATAGCCCTTGTGCTATAAATTTTTACTAAGCCAACAAAAGCAAAAATGGTTACATTCTTGAGAAATGCCGAATTCTCATAAATCAGGAAGGTTCTAACAACTTCAGTTGGTAAAGTACTACAATGTCCTGCATTACTCAGCACCTGTGGCATCAACTACAGTATAAGATTAGTGAAATCTCACTAGTCTGGAAGTCAGTAAAAATCTTGAGGGGTGAATGCTTTTAAACTTTTTCGTTGCAGACAGAAACTATTCATGATCCCCTAAAACCAACCCCAAAAGTCCTCAAGGGTGATGTTCCTGACACATCCCCTCCACATCTCCACTGTCCAATGCTGATCACAAAGGAATTTGAAAATAATGATCTGATCTGAGAAGCGGTTTGTTTACTATGCTGACACTGACGGGGGAGGATCTAGAATCTTGATAATCATAGTCCTGTGACCTGTGAATTGGTGCTCTGACATCTCCCCCGTCATTAATCTTTGGCCTGTGGGGACAGGAGCCAGCCATTAAGTCAGATGTCACACACATGCCTCCCCTCCCACTACTGGAGATGCTGCGGAGAACCCAGAAGAGAAATAAGACCTGAGTGCACAAAACAGCCAGCACTGAGCCTTGCATGTAAAACCCCGGATGCAGGAAGATGCAGAGAGCCTCCCTCAACATGTAAGCAGCTGGCATTCTCACCACAGATCTAAATTACTCTTTTTAATCCGCTGGGTGGCTCAGAACTGCACAAAGGAGCAAGGGTTTCCTGGCCCCTGAGAGGGAGATGGAGCAGCAGTGAGCAGCAAGGGATAAGCGGGTACCTATTCTATCCTCATTACCCCTTCCGCGTACCTCACAGAAGCGCTTGGGTTTCATCCTAAAGACACCAAACTGATGTAGAAGGTGTAAATAAGGAGGGTGGGCCATGGGACAAGATAGACTTAAAAGGCATCTCCAAAGACCACCTCCATTTCACAGAGAAGGAAAATGAAGCCCACAGAGAGGTCAGGTGACTTGCCCAAGGTCACCCAGCTAATGACTGGTCAGCCAGGACACTCAAAATTGTTCTGAGATTCAACACAGGCTCCTCCCCATTACAGTTCTTTTCATTCAAAGTCTCCCTTCTGCGAGGTTGGCCAAATATTATAAATCATAGTGGAGGGCTGGTCTGCCAAGGGGTAGAGTGGGCAGGGTCTTTCTAGAAAATCACAGACATGACGAAGGTAGATAACTTGGTTGTCTAGCGAAGTTTTCATCCAGATCTCCCAAGTTTTCATCCAGATCCCGCCAGCACCTCAACAAGGCAGAACTAGGCATTTTCAGAATGATTACAAGTCGCCCTGTGATAGAAGGTGTTCAAAGAAATGTCCTAACTTATAGGCCAACCCTGGACTTGACGCCTCAGGCCCTCCAGTCAAAAAAAACGAGCGAGGGGTTGGCTCTCCTGGGTCATAGCTATTTGGGAGTCTGCTGTTTCTTTGTGCAGTTTCGGCAGTTATACTGTCAGATAAATGCAGTGTTGTAAAGAGGATTTGCCTCTGGCCTGGTGTAGGGCTCGGGAAAGCCCAAGCAGGCAAGACAGTTGAACCAATGTGTCTTATAAGATGCTGGCTTTGAAAAACATGGAAACCGCCTAAGTGTCCATCAGCGGACGAATGGATCAAGAAGATGTGGTTTATCTATATGATGGAATACTACATGGCAATGAGAAACAATGAAATCTGGCCATGTGTAGCAACATGGATGGACCTTGAGGGTGTTATGCTGAGCGAAATAAGTAGGCAGAGAAGGACAAATATCATATGTTTGCACGTATAGGAGGGTTAGGAGGAACTTAACGGAGGACCGTGGGGGAGAAGAAGGGGGGAGATGGGCATGGAGGAGGTTTCTTGTGGGGATGAGCACTGGGTGTTATATGGAAACCAACTTGACAATAAACTATTTGTAAAAAAAAAAAAAAGATGCTGGCTTTGAACTACTATTCTTCTTTTGTAAGAACAAAAACTCCGGGGCGCCTGGGTGGCTTAGTCGGTTAAGCGTCCGACTTTCGCTTAGGTCATGATCTCGCGGTTTGTGGGTTCGAGCCCCGCGTCGGGCTCTGTGCTGACTGCCAGCTCGGAGCCTGGAGCCTGTTTCAGAGTCTGTGACTCCCTCTCTCTCTGACCCTCCCCTGCTCACGCTGTCTCTCTCCTAGAAATAAATAAAAAATAAAAAAAAAACTCCTGAAACTCTAATTGTGTGCTATGAGCTTTGCAACATTATTTTATTTAACCCTTGTAACAGCCCTCCTGGAAGGTACACCTGCTTTAGAGAGAGCAGATGGTGTGGGTGGCCTGCCCGTGGCGCCTTTGTGGGACACTGGGTTCTACTGTCATTGGTTGCAGCTCACGCTGACCTTTCTCCTGAGGACTGCTCTCCGCTGGCCAGTGGCCTTACCTGGAGATGTCACTTAAAGGAAAAGTCAAGGAAACCTCCTGACAAAGAGAGAAAATAGGAGAAACAACTGAAGAGAGACATGAATGTTGGATTTTCTGGACCTATCTTCCATCTAATTGACATTCCAGAAAGAGAGAGACTCGTGAAAATTTGCATTTGCATAGGGAATAGAAAATAGTCCATTTTTATCTTTTTTTTTTTACATTTTTTAATGTTTTATTTATTTCTAGGAGAGAGAGAGAGAGACAGCGTGAGCAGGGGAGGGTCAGAGAGAGAGGGAGTCACAGACTGAAACAGGCTCCAGGCTCTGAGCTGGCAGTCAGCATAGAGCCCGACGCGGGGCTCGAACCCACGAACCGCGAGATCATGACCTAAGCGAAAGTCAGACACTTAACCGACTAAGCCACCCAGGCGCCCCAAAAAATAGTCAATTTTTAAAGTGAATTTCCTTGAGGTGCCCTCCGGTGGTGAGAAGCAATAGTGGGAGCTAGGGTGGGGGTAGGGCACAGCCTAATGAACTGTCAACCTCTTAAAGATGCCGAAGATCCTTGGCTAAGGAAAAAAGAGAGAATTCTACAAGTTCCAGAGAGAGATAGACACACACAGTTTCAGCAATCAGACTGGCCCCCATTATTTATCTTCACAGTGTGAGCTATCTACAAACTTATGAAGGAAAATTATTTTGAACCTGGAATTCTACACCCCGTTTATTACCATTAAGAGTGAGAGCAAAGTAATAATGCTCTTGAACTTGCAAAATCCCAGCTGAGGCTGGATGTATAATTTGTGGGGTGCAGGGCACAATGAAAAGGTGGGGTCCCTAGTTAAAAAATACATTAGGAATTTTAGGGTGGCAACAATAGCTGAAGAGTCAGAGTCATTGTGATACAATGAGGGAAAGACTTGACCAGCCATTGCTGGTCAAGATGAAAGGGGGCCCAAGTCAAGGAATGCAGGCAGCTTCTAGAAGCTGGGAATGGCCAAGAAATGCATTCTCCCCTAGAGCAGCTGGAGGGAACACACCTTGATTTTAGCTCAGGAGATGCCTTTTAGACTGTGGGCCTCTGAGACTGTGAGATAATAAATCTGTGCTGTTTTCAACTCCTGACTTGGTGGTAATTTGTTACAGCAGCAACGGGAAATCATTTCACCCTCAGTGAAAAAGACAGACTCTCAAATAATACAAAATCAAAGCTAAGATAAAACAAATACTCTAAAACTATGGGGCTGAAGTTCAGTTATCAACGATTTACAAGAGGAAAAACAAGACCAAACAGGGAAGCTTTATTTATTCGTTCAAAAGTATGTGTTGTACATTTATATGTGCCAGCCAGGGAGCTAACTACGTGAACACGACTTGGCCGTGACGTGTCATTGGCACTTAAAGTTGGGGAGAGGAGCAGTTTAAAAGGAATTCATTTCGACATATGTAAATAATTACAATTCCTAGGAGCACTATGACACACAGGGTGCTGACATCGAGACTCTGGCTGGTGGCTGGGGATGTTGAAGAGCAGATCTTAAGCTGGGGCGAGGGTGCAGGAAGCGGCCTCACTTCTCAGAAAAGGGTAAGGTAGGTGACCATGGAAGGCGCTGCTCGGAGCTTCTGCTCTGGGGAAAGATGGACTGACAGCCCCAGAAGCTTGCCCCTCCAGACGCACCTCTGTGTCCCCTCAAGGCCACACTTCTCCCAGTCAGCCCCAGGCAGTGACTGAACATGGCCGGGGGCCTTAGGAGACAGTCATCCCTGCCTGATAGGGGGCTCCCTCAGTGGGCACTCCCCGGCCCACTGGAACTTCACCGTGGTCTGTGACCTTCAAGTCTAATTTCTTTCTTCTTTCTCTCTTTTCACACGGGTCAGCATAGCCCTCCCTCTGCCTCCTCCAGCTCTCTCTCTTCTGGAGGCATTTTCCTCAGCAAATGCCTTGCACATCTACTGCTGTGTGACAAATTACCATAAAATTAGTGGCTTAAGGCAACACATATTATCTCACAGCTTGTGGATAGCGTCACTCATCCTGTGCCTCAGGATCTTTCCCGAGGCTGCCATTATGGTGGCGCCCAGGGTGGGGCTCTCATCTGAAAGCTTGAGTGGGGTTGGACTTTCCAAGCACCCATGGTGACTAGGGGGGATTCAGTTCCACTCAGCCTGATGGATGGCCTCCATTCTTACCTGGTTGTCAGCTAAGGCCACCTTCAGTTCTTTGCCATGTGACCCTCCCCAGTGTGGTCACTCCCCTCATCAAAGCTTGTAAGCCAAGAAGGCGATGGAATGTGCTACCAAGACACAAGTTACAATCTTAGGTGCTAGGATCACAGAAGCAATGCGTTCTCAGCTGCCAGGTTCTATTGGTTAGAAGAAGTCACATGTCTCCTCCACACTCAAGGGAGGAGGTCACCCAAAGGCATGAGCACTAGGCAGCAGAGGTCGCTGGGACGACTTACAGCTGGCTCGCCACCACACGCATTCCCAGTAGGGTCTGTCAGATACCAGAGATGTGGTGATGCACTTGGTTTACAAAAAGCCTTGCCTCTCCTCCCTGAAGTTGACAGAGGCAATGTCTTGCCCATAAATACCAGTGCGTGGTTTCAGATGCAATCAAATAGTCACTGTTTGTTGAATGAACATATCAATTTATTGCAAATGAGAGCAGTTTTGAGAAAACAGAGTCTGGCACTGCTAATAGGTGATTTTAAATTTGCATTATAAAACCAATTTGGCAGTTCTGTGTATTAAAAGGTCAAAATTTCAAGCCATGTGATATTTAAAAAAAAAAAAACAGCCTCAACATTCAAGAACAAAATTTTCCACAGCACACCCTTGTGTTTGCTTTCCACATCTGGACCACTGTTGTACTCCTGCCCTCCCCAGCCATTTACATTTGAATCACGTTTCTCTCGAAGAAACTGGAACAAATATAGCACTTCCTTTTAAATGTCCTTTACGCAGAGAGAAAACATATTTTTGGATACATAGATATTTTTCCACAACAATAGCGCCATAAAATTTTAAAGTAACTGTGTGCAAAGGGTAGTGACTGCGTCGTGTTAACCCCCTGAGTTGGTGCCTTTTAGATGACATTAATTGAGAATTGATTCGTTAACATCGTTACCTTTTTTTTTTCTTGGCACAAGAATCAGGCCAGTGCTCCCCCTGCAAAGCCACATCGGAAAGTCAGGGAGTGTGGACTTTTGTCCCAGCTCAACCACAGATGAGCTGAGTGGCCCTGGCCAGTCACCTCCCCCTCTGTACCACGCTTTTGTTGTTTGTGGAATGAGAGGTTCAGATGAAAAATCTGACCCTTTCAGGGATCTGTTGGTCCACAGCGAGCTCTCAGGGGTGAAATCAGCACGATTAGTGCTCTGGTGCTCCCCCAGACCCCCTTTACTGGGCTTGTGCCAAAGTAGCCATAGACAATATGTAGACGCATGGGTGTGGCTGTGTGCTAACACAACGTACAAAACCAGCCACCCAGTCTGCGGCCCAAAGTTTGCCAACTCCCGTAGAGTTGTGCAGTGCACAGACTGCAGCATCATCCATGACAGTCCTGAGGGTCAGATGGAAAGAAAAACAAGCCTTATAATCTAGACGGTGCTACCCTGGGAATGGCTAAGCACTGGGGCCCTGGCCCGCGGCACCCTGCTCCTCACCGGGGTGGGAGTGACAGCATGTGGGAGGACCTTGGCCACTTATCCTCCCCAAAGGTTTATGCCCTCCAAGAAAATCAGGTTCTCCGCAGTTGTCGAGAGGGTGCAGGATCCCCCGAGGCCCTGTTTCCCAGGGTGTGAGGAAAGCCGATGTACCCAGGGACCTGATCTCACGGAGTCAGGCCACCCTGCTCCGTAGCACCAGTGCACATCCGTGCCAGCGCGGAGGCAGGGTGCGGCCGGGCCAGCATTACAGAAGGAAGCCCTCATGTGGCAGAACCACACAGATAAGAACGGACTAGAAAGGTCTTAGTCCTCGCTTCCCTGGAACTCCATTCCTGGACTTCCAGGGCGGTGAGCTACGCAGTGTAAAGCTGCTTTAACCTTTGGCCATTCCCAGCAGTAGCTGCTCCCGCAGATCAAGAACAGGACAAAGTGCAGGAGAGAGATGGAAGCAGGCGCTGCTCTGAGCGCATGGGGCCGGGATGACACAGGCAGGTGGGACGGCGTTTGCCTGACAAGCTCCAGGCTGCGGGTGGACCCCATCTCGAGGAGTTCTGCTCCGGACGGGGGCGTTTGCCCAGCAGGTGCTGGGAGACGGGTGCCGCGCTTCGGAGTTGGGGGCGAGTGAAATGAGCCTGGAGAAAGGGACTTGGGGCCAGATAGGGAGAGGTCTGGAGAACGAGAGGGTCCTGCTGGGAGCTGCGTAAGGCCACTGCTCTCTGGGGATCCAGTCTGCTCAGTGGGGTCAGGGGCGTTACCTTCCAAAGGAGATTCACAGGCCCGGTTCTGGTGAGGACGGCGGCACCTCCATGTGCTACTTTTATTTATTTATTTATTTTCAATATTTATGTTTTTTATTCATTTCTGAGAGAGACAGCGTGAGCAGGGGAGGGTCAGAGAGGGAGGGAGACACAGAATCTGAAACAGGCTGCAGGCTCTGAGCTGTTAGCACAGAGCCCAACGTGGGGCCTGAACCCACGAATCGTAAGATCATGACCTGAGCCGAAGTCAGATGCTCAAGCAACTGAGCCACCCAGGCCACGTGCTGCTTTTAAAAGCCTGATCTTGCTGTGGAGCTGGGGACCCATTATGTGGTAATATCGTTCATACTGCTTGCCCAGAAATTAAACTCGAGCAAACTTCTCATCTCTTGCTTTTACTCCAGGTGCCCCAGGGGTGTCCCGCTCAGAAGCTGGCTGTGTACTCAGGAGCTGATGGGGAATCACTCGGGAAAGTTTATGGATTGATCACTGCCACGGAGGGGAAACCAAAAATAGTTTTCTTTTCTTTTCTTTTCTTTTCTTTTCTTTTCTTTTCTTTTCTTTTCTATTTCTAGGAGAGAGAGAGAGAGAGAGCGTGAGCAGGGGAGGGTCAGAGAAAGAGGGAGTCACAGACTGAAACAGGCTCCAGGCTCTGAGCTGGCAGTCAGCACAGAGCCCAACGTGGGGCTCGAACCCACGAACTGCGAGATCATGACCTAAGCGAAAGTCGGAGGCTTAACCGACTAAGCCACCCAGGCGCCCCCCAAAAATAGTTGTCTACAAAACATCTCCAGGGAAGGGAGCCCTCTCTCGGCTTCTGAAACCCTGCACACGTGGGTGGCTTCTTGGAGGCAGAGGAATGCACTGCACTGAAGCTGGTCATGTAGCAGAGGAACCTTGGGGTTCTTGTGAAAACTCCCAAGGGCCAGCCTGCTGAGTCAGACTCTCTCGGCATGGAGGTCAGGAGTCTGTCTTTGCCAAGTTTCTTGAGTTGCCAAGTTTCTTGTATGTAGGACATACAGCCTGGTTTTTGGAATTCTGGCCTATGGACCTCTCGAGATTTCTGCTGGCCCTCGAGCTGAAGTGACTGCCCCTAAACTGTGCCCATGGTGCCCCCTGGCCTTTCTGCCCAACTCTGCTATGGTCTGAAAGAGGGAGCTCAAGGTAAGGACATGGTTCTTGCCTCCAAGGGTCCCCAGTACCATGTTTAATCATGGCACCAGCCGCCCGCCCGTCCACAGCCACAGACAGGAAGGAAGGGAAACATGAATGGTGTAAGCATGACAAAGCAGGAAAGTGATTGAGCTGTTCCACTGTGTTTTGTTGCAGTTGTTTTCGTTGGTTTATAGGCCGATGGAAATTCAAAGGAGCCATGTCACACTGCTCTCAAAGGCAATTGATGCAAGGGGTCCTTCGTTTCTATCAGCACGTTTAAAATTCTATCAGCAAAGTTATAAAGTATATAAAGAGAAAGCAAAGTGACTCCGAACTTCAAATGAAAGAGTGGGAAAATATGCTAAAATGTGAAGTGCACATGGTGATTAAAAAAGTGTGCAAGGCAGAGTGACTGTCACCCAGAGTCTAAGGGTCAGCACTGAAGACAGATACCTAACTAGACATATAAACTGGAAATGCATTCTAGGTTAAAATGAAAATTGTAGTCATAGAGGATTAGGTCTAGAAAATCACTCAGGCAGAGCATTTAAAGAAGGTATAGAATGACTCAGTATTTGGTAGACTTCTCCAGTGAAACCATCTGGGCCCGGAGATGTCTTTTTGGGAGCTTTTTAATTACAAACCCAACTTCTTTCATGGTCGAACGGTCCTATAACCATTAGAGAAATTGAATTCAGAATTTAAAAGCTCCCGAAGAAATAAGTCTCTTCTGGTTTCAGCTTTGACGTGTAAAGAACAGAGCAGTCTTTACTCCCGCCCTTAAGAGAGAGCTAGAAAATGTGGAAGTGCAGGATTTCTCTGGGACCCATCACAGAACGGAGGCCACAGGGCAAGCTGCCACTCTAGGATCAAAGACTCACAGCCAGAGGTAGGTTTACTTGGGGCAGAAGCTAATGTAAACGGGCAAAAGGATTTTCAAGGACAAAACAGACAAAGGGATGCTGTGCTTGGTAGATAATGGACTTGCAGCTGCGGGGGGTGGGGGAGTGGTGCACAGATTCCAGAGAGAGCATGCGCCAGTTAGACATAAAAAAGAAAAGCTCCAGACAGTTTTAAAAAAATGTTCAGGAGCACCTGGGTGGCTCAGTCAATTAGGCGTCCGACTCTTGATTTCGGCTCAGGTCACGATCTCATGGTTCATGAGATCAAGCCCCGCGTTGGGCTCCACGCTAACAGTGCAAAGCCTGCTTGGGATTCTCTCTCCCTCTCCCTCCCAATCTCAAAATAAATAAATGAACTTAAAAAAAAGGGGGAAAACTGTTCAAATTAACTTACGTTGCAAGAAAAGCAAAGTATACCAAGGAGGTAGGTTTCTGAAATTCTTGCTAAGCTGACTGGCACACACATATTTTCTGATGGCCACAACACAGGGTCACATCCTTTCTAGAAGGCAATTTGGCAGCTGGTGTCAGGGACTTTACGCACTGGGTGCCCTTTCCCCTGGTAACTCCAATTCTAGAAAATGCTTGGAGGAAACAAACACACTTCAGGTCAAAGATACACACAAAGATGTTTGTCTCAGCACATTCTAAATGCTGGTGAGGAGCGGGTGTGTAAACAATTTATGGAATATATACTATAATGAATGTTGAGGGCCCATTAAAATTCTGCCTAGAAAAAGTTCTTAAAAATTTGATAAAATGCTTATGGTACAGTGTGAAGGGGAAAAAAAGAACACAGATTTGTGGCAATCAAAGGAAATAAGATTGCTTAAAAGCAATCAAAAGGAAACATAAAATCTTAAAAGAGTTTGTCTGGGCAGTGGCGGGCAGGATGATTGGAAAATACAGATACATGTTTTACAAATGACAGGTTCAAAAATAAACATGCATTTTTATGTTGACTTCTAAAAATCTTTTTTGTTGAGCTTTAAAACCCTTTTTTTAACTATAAAAGTAAATCAACCCAGTGAAAGTTAATTAACTCGAACAATGTGTCGAAATAATTAAATTGATAAGAAAACTCATTGAAATTTTAAAGAGCACTAAGACTACTTACTGTAATTATATAAATTCTATATACACAGAAAGTGATTTAATGATGGGAAGAAAAGGAGGAAGGTGGGCAGTTAGCCTCTGTAGAAACTGGTGTGTGTGTGTGATGGAGAAATTGCCGGATTCCTTTATGCATGTAGATCAGAGAGCAGGGCTTTGTCCATTTTTCTATTCTTTTAAAAATATTTCAAATGCAGAAAAAGTGACCGATTATAACCCACTCCCAGATTCAACAGACGTTGGCATTTTTGCCACGTTCGGGTTCTCTTATTTTTAAGAACAGATACATCAGGGACACGTCTGAATTCCCTCCTTACGCCCCCACCCCCTCCAGTTCATTCTCTCCACCCCCCTGCCTCCTGTCACACTCACACCTCCTTTGTTGGTGCTCTGCTTTCCCACCCTGAGAAGCCGTCAGAGTTCTGGCTGTGAGCTCCATTCATTTGTGCACCCAGTGCAGCAGGGGTGGGGGGGGGCGGGGATGCGAGGATGCACAGGTGCTGGGCACCCAGCCCCACCCCCACCAGCCCGTCAATGCAGCCTGGCCCAGCGCCTCCCTGTGACCATGTGCATCAAAAATCACCCCCACCCAGTCAGAGGACCCGGAAGCTCTCCCTGACACCCCACCCCCGCCCTGTGACTAAGTGACCTGGAAAAGTCTTCACCCATGGGCTGCCTCTTCCTTGGTACCAGAGGCATCTGGGCTGCAAGCTGGGGCCATTTTAGGCTGGCCGAGGTAGGATGGGTGGCCCGCCCCCCACCAAGCTCTCCCGAAGCTGCAGCAGGTCTTCCTAGCCTTCCTTCTGTTGTCTTTTGCTTAGGAAGGTTGAGGGCTGGTTTCTCACGTTACTTCCTTCGGGCGCTGGACGACAAGGAAGCACACATGTGCAGGGCAGGGAGGAGCTGGGGGCCCCTACGCGCGAATGCTGTGGTCACTTTTCGTTCATCAAAGATTTGTGGAGCCTTGGGGCGCCTGGGCGGCTCAGTCGGTTAAGCGTCTGACTCTTGGTTCTGGCTCAGGTCATCATCTCACGGTTCGTGGGACTGAGCCCTACGTCAGGCTCTGCACTGAGCATGGAATCTTGCTTGGGATTCTCTCTCCCTCCCACCCTCCCTCTCTCTGCCCCTCCTCAACTCATGCACGCACTCTCTAACTCTCTCTCTCTCAAAATAAATAAATAAACATTAAAAAATAACAAGACTTATGGAGCCTCTACTATACAGGAAGCTCCATCCTGGGCTCAGGCGACACCGTTTTGAGTAGATGTAGACTCAGCTCCTGTTTGGATGGGTTGCCTATAACCCTCTGTAATAAGTTACCACAGACTTGCGGCTTAAAGCAACACAAACTTACCATCTGGTGGTTCTGAAGATCAGAAATCCAGACGTCGGTAGGCTGGTTTGTTCCAAAGGCTCCCGAGGAGAACCCGTTTCCAGCCTTCTCCAGCCGTAGAGGCCGTCTACGCTCTTTGCATCGTGTACCTTCCTCCATCTTCAGAGTACCTCGCTCCCGGCTGCCTCTACTGCCGTCCTCCCCTCTCCTCCTCCTGCCCTCTGGCTCTCTGGCCTCCCTCTTACAGGCACCCCTCTGCTGACCCTGGGCCCGCTTGGCCGATCTCGGCTAACCTCCCGATGTCAAGAGCCTTAACTTGATCCCACCTGCAACGCCCCCCTTCGTCAGCAACGTTCTGTATTTGCAGGCTCTGGGGATTTGGACGTGGGCATCTCTGGGAAAGGGGGCACCCTTCTGCCCGCCACACTGTCCCCATGGCGGCTTTCACCCGAGTGGCCGTTACACACATCATGGCAAATGAAGGAGTGGAGAGGCGGACAGAGTCATCAGGGAGGTGAGGGCCTTCTCTGAGGAAGTGACCCTTAGGCCACAGCCCGGAGCCGAGGAAGACTCATCACGCGGGGCGGGAAGAGAAGGGAACAGCCCTTGCGAAGGCCAGGTGGCAGGACAGAGCCGCGTGAGGGTGAGGGACTAGTTGAAGCTGCAGGTCAGGAGGAGGGAGAGGAGGCAAGAGAGGTTGGAGATGAGGCCAAAGGGGAGAGCAGGGGCCAGACCGCTCAGGTCGAAGGGATCCGGTTCAGGATCTCTTCCTGAATACGAGCGGACAGGTGCAGGCAGGGGGTGACTGACTGACGCCTTTTGAAAGCTCCTCCTGCTGCTTGTGTAGAAAAGATGGCAGTTGGGCATGCGGGCGGGACCTGTGTGACGGACAGAATAATGGCTCCTCCAGTGACATCAATGCCTTAACTCCTGAAACCCGTGAACACATCGTGTCCACGGCAAGAGGGAATTAGGTTGCTAATCAGCTGATCTTAAAGTAGGGAGAGTTGCCTGGATTATCCACACGGACCCAATGGAATCTCAAGGTTTTTGAAACGCCGAAGAGGGAGGCAGGAAGTCAAAGTCACGGGGGAAGGAAGGTGGCACAGAGCGCTGGGCCAGACGCTGCTGACTCTGAAGCCGGAGGGGCCCCGGGCCAGGCAAAGCGGGCTGCCCCTGGAGGCTGGGAAATGGCAGGAGCCAGACTCTCCGCCTGAGCCTCTGGAAGGGGGCAGAAGCCTTGTGATCTTAATTTAGAGACACCCATCTTGGAGTTCTGAACCCCAGAACTGGAAGATAGCGAATTTCTGTTGTTTTACACTATTAGGTCGTGGTTGCTGGTACAGCAGCAAAGGAAAGCTAATGCATCCGGGAGGTTTTGGGGCACCATTGAGAATTTAAGTGGGGACGTGGGCTGTGGGCGGGGTCAGGGTGGCCATTGTTCTTTTAGAGAACTGGATCCTGGAATTTTGGAAGCTGAACGGGTGCTTTGAAAAGAGCCCCCTCAGCCAACATCGCTGACAGGAACCCGGACCTGGAGGGAGTGAGAGAAAAGAGGGTGAACAGTGTGTGATGCAGAGAAAGAAGAGAGGAGGATCTTGCTGCCTCATGGAGGGAGGGGAGGAGAGGCAGGAAGTGAGGGGACAAAGGTACACACGTCTGTCTGCCCAGGGCTCCAGTGCCTTGAGCCCATGGAGTCCTCACACCCCGTTTTACAGAAATGGAATTGGAGGGGCGCCTGGGGGGCTCAGTCGGTTAAACGGCCAATTTTGGCTCTAGTCATGATCTCACAGTTCATGGGTTCAAGCCCCGCGTCGGACTCTGTGCTGACAGCTCAGAGCCTGGAGCCTGCTTCAGATTCTGTGTCTCCCTCTCTCTCTGCCCCTCCCCTATCTCTCTCTTTCTCTCTCTTCAAAATAAACATTAAACATTTTTTTTTTTAATTTATATAAAGGAATCAGAGGCTTCAAGTCAGAAATAAAGTAGCAGGCCCAGGCCACACAGCTGGAACTGGTTCAGTGAGTGTTTAAACCCTTCTTGGTTTAAATGCAGATAAAGCCCTGCTGAGACCTTCAGCCCCGCACGTGGCACCAGGGTGTTCCTGTTTGTGTGGCAGACACGAGACAGGGCTGCGGGGTCCACTGCCTCTGGCGTAACTGCCTCCCATCTGCCCGGCCCAAGGTCGCAGCGTACACTTGGCACCCAGGCCAGCCCAGGGTCTAAAGCCCAGCCACTGGGGCCACACGTGGACGCCGCCCACCCTCCCTTGCCCTGCGCAGAACCAGAACGCGTCCCTGGATGGTGAGGACAGTCCTTGCAGAGAAGGGGGCTGTGGTCCGGGCGGAGGGAATTCAGCCTCGCTTTCTCGGTTAGGGCCTGCTCCGTGCGGCTTTTGTTTCTTGCACAGAAAAGGAAAGATGAGGCAGGGGACCCCTCATCTTTCACTGCTTGTTTTTGTTTTCATTCCGGGTCTTCTGAAGGGGAGGCGTGGGGGCTTCCGTGCACGCGTCTCGATAAGAGAGAAGAAGCCGGACTCGGGGGCCTGGTGGCCGTGGACTCCTGGGGCGGCGGCGCCCTCCTGCCCTGCGGGAGTCACGCCAGCCTCTCCTTCAGCCTCTGCCTGGTTGTCTGTGTTCTCGTCCGGACCCTCCAGCCCCCCCACTGCCTGCGGGTCGAGTAATGAATCCAGTGCAGGGCAGGGGGCACCCCGTTGTCACCTGATTCATGCTCCGAGAGGGAAATGGACGTCGACCCTTCAAAGGGCAGAACGTCATTTGTCCCCACCCAGCAACCCTCCCTCCTGGCACCTGCCTCAACCCTCGGGGAGGAAGAGGAGCCTCTATCCACACAGCAGCTTGTGAGGCGAGGGGGTGGGGGGGCAGGGGGCTCAGGCAGCCGTGAGCGGAGCCTCAGGAAACTGCAATAGGGATGTGGGTACCAGCCCAGATCCTTTTTCTCCATTGATCCCGGAACTTCCCACCTCTAAATATGCAGGGATTTAGGGTTTCCGCTAATTTAGCTCCTCACGTGAGGAGCTGGGAAGTCGCCATTTCATCCCAGCAAGCGAAAAGCTACATGGGCTCAGATCGACAGTTCATTTTGGATCCATCCAAGGGAGGAGGACACGGGCAAGTCACTGCCCCCAAGACCGGGGAGGCAGGTGAATATGGGAGCCTTGGCCTCCCTGAGCAGAGGTTCAGGACGAGAAAGTATGAGGGGGGCCAGCGCGTGGGTAGGAAAAGCCTCAACTGTAACCTTCCAGTTGCTGAAGCTCAGTGTCCACAACTCAGACTTAACTCCGGGGGGACCCCATGAAGGGACCCCTACAGGATCGTGAGACTGACGTCCAGTGGCTCCGCTGGATTCCCACCGAAAATATCTGGGGGGAAAATGCAGGCTCCTGGCACGGGGAGGGGAAACAAGACCCTTCTGCAATACGTGGAGCCTCTGCTTTTCTAAACAAGACCTGCTCTCAGGGGAAACTAGTTAACCAGAGCCCAGCTGACTCGGGGGAAGGTCAGTCCCCAACAGCAGCCCACTCTGGCCATCTGTTCCTCCTCAGGGTGGGGGAAGGCGGTGCAGAAACTGAGAGACTCTTGTGAAGTTCACATTCCAGAGGCCACGGGCTCCCCGGAAGACTGAGCCTGCCTCCCAGGACTATGGGGGGCTTCCTCTCCCCCCCACCTCGCCACACATGGCTGAAGGCTCACTTACAGTTGTTCTCATCTAGCACCTCATTTCCGGCTCGAAGTAAAAAATACAAGGTCCACCCAAAGACAAAACCACAGTTTGCAGAGACAGAGCAAAAGCATTCGAACGAGACACGACAGGGATGTTGGAATTACTAGGCCAGGAATTTAAAACTATTTAGCTAAGGGCTTCAAAGAATAAAGTAGGCAGAATGCAAGAGGGGATGGACAATGGAAGCCGAGAGGGAAATCCTAACAAAGAACAACAAAAACACAAAAACACAAATAAATTGAGTAACAGATACATTTGGTCAAAACAATACCAACAGTGTATGTGACAATGTGCATATCTGCTTATATATAGGTGACGTGAATGCAGACAATGAGAGAAGGGGGTGGAGGGGTAAATCCGCTGATGATCGTCATAATATCCCCACACTGCTTGTGAAGCGGGACAGTATTATTTGGAAGTGAACTTGGATTAGTTGCAAATGTATATTGCAAACTCTAGGGCAACAACCAGAAAAAGGTGGGAAACGAAGTATTGCTGCTATGGTCACAAAGAAGGGGAAATGGAATACTCAAATGCTCAATTAACCACAAAAGGCCAAAAAAGAGTGGAAGGCAAAAATAAGAATAAAGGACAAGAGCAACAAATAGAAAACAGTAGTGAATATGATGGATATTAATCCAACTATATAAAAAATCACTTTGAACATCAATGGTCTAAATGCCCCAATTAGGGGCACCTGGGTGGCTCAATCGGTTAAGCATTTGACTTCGGCTCAGGTCATGATCTCACGGTTTGTGGGTTTGAGCCCTGCATCAGGCTCTGTGCTGACAACTTAGAGCGTGGAGCCTGTTTCAGATCCTGTGTCTCCCTCTCTCTCTGCCCCTCCCCTGTTTGTGCTCTCTCTCTCTCTCTCAAAAATAAATAAACATTAAAAAAAAGTTAAGTGCACCAATTAAAAGACAGGGGGGGTCAGGCTGGATCAAAAAAACAGACCCACCTGTATGTTGCTTACAAGAAACCCACTTTAGATATAAAGATACATATAGATCAAGAGCAAATGGATGGAGAAAAACGTACCATGCTAACATATATCAAGAGACCAAGAGTAGTTATGCACCAACTCAGAGCATAATCCCAAGCAAGGAAAGTTACCAGGAATACAAAGGGCCTTACCTTATGATAAAGGGGTCAATTTTCCCAGAAGACACGCTCATCCTTAATGTGCCCATGCCTAATACCAGAGCATCCAACTATGCAAGGCGAAAACTAATTGAACTTCAAGTGACCATGAACTGCTGTTAAACAAAATGGTGTTAAAAAAATGCAATCAGGAAACTTTATTCTGCAGGTCTTTTTTTTTTTTTAATATGTTTTATTTATTTCTGAGAGAGAGAGAGGGGAAGATACAGAATCCGAAGCAGACTCCAGGCTCTGAGCTAGCTTTCAGCACAGAGCCCGACATGGGGCTTGAGCCCACGAACCGTGAGATCATGACCTGAGCCGAAGTCGGATGCTCAACTGACTGAGCCACCCAGGCGCCCCCTTCTGCAGGTCTTTTTGATGAGACGCCAGAATGCAGCAGGGAAGGGAAAGAGGCAGCCCAGCCTGCTCTCTCCCAGTCACCCCACCATCATTACCTGTGCACATATATACGGTGACGTGTTCGTGAGTGGCTTCACTGGTTTCTGTATTGCAGACATTCTCCCATCCAAGGCTGATACCGAGTTACCAAAGAGGCATGACTGAGCAGAGTTGGCAGGAGGCAGGCAGCAGCTCACTGTTGCATGATGTTCCCACCATACACATAGCAACCACCAGGAGTAACCCCAAGAGCACCCAGAAGATTAAAATGGAGTGAAATAAGTAGAAAGTGACAGATTTGAGTATTATCTTTGTTTTTCATACAATTTCACTGTGAATGTGTAGAATTTGATTTTATAACGGTGGTGTTTACCAACCAGCTTGTGAAATTCCTGACAAGTGGTTCTCACAGGACTCCAGTGCACGCCACACGTATGGCCGGTTAGCAGCTTAAAGTTGCTTCATAGCCACCATCCCACGTGCCCCTAGGGTTGAGTCCGTGGGCTCAGATCCAGTAAGAGATGATACTGGGCAGCTCCACCTCCTGATCCCCCAGCCACTGTTCTCTTGGGCAGCGTCTCCTCATGAGGCATCACATGAACTTCACTTCTTGGAGGGAAGGAGCACGTTGTACTGGAAAGAGCACTGGCCGTGGGTCTGACATGGCAGTGTTTGTCAGGGTTTCAGGTTTGGGTGAGTTAGTCACTCTGACCCTCAGACTTTTCTTCTCTAAAGTGGGGTAATAACTGGTTCCTCCACAGAGTTATTATGTCTTTTGAAAGAAGGATAAGAAGGATTACTAACTATAACCCAAAGTCCATTCTCCCTCTTTTACAGAGTAGTAGAATTTTTAGCTGGACACATCCCTGTCTGGATGAAAGTATACGTTTCCCAGGCTCTGTTGCAGCTGGATAAATACCATCTGATTAATGGGATAAAAGGCAAGTTGCATGTACAATATCCAGGCCATCACTCCTAAAGGGAAGGAACATGGCTCTGATGTTCTCTCCTCTTGCAGGATGCGAGGCTGGTGAAATGGTAGCCATGCAGACCATGACGGGGACAGCCCATGCGCTCGTGGCATGGTACGCAGGTAGAAGAGGACTTGGCCAGCAACCCAGAGTCCCCTTGCCAGCCCCAGACCACCTCTTCAGCCTTTTGTGAGCAACAGAAGGGTGTTTAAGCCTCTATTATTCCGAGTACTCTCTAAAACTTTTTATTGTGGTAAAATACGCATAACATAAAATTTACCATTTTCAGCATTATTAAGCGTATACGTCAGTGGCATTAAACTCATTCACACTGTCGTGCAACTATCACCACTATCCATTTCCAGAACTTTTCATCATCCCAGACAGAAACTCTGTGCCCATGAAACACTAACTCCACATTGCCCCCAACTGCGCAGCCCCCGAGAACCACTGTTTTACTTTCTGTCTCCATGAATTTGACTACTGCAGGTACTTCATGTAAGTGGAATCACACAATGTTTGTCCTTTTGTGTCTGGCTTACTTCACTTAGCCTCGTGTTCAAGCCTCATCCCTGTTGCAGTATGCGTCAGAGCTTCATTCCTTCTGAAGGGTGAATAGTATTCCTCTGTACACACAGACCAGCCCGTATTGGCCCATTCGTCTGTTGATGGACATCTGGGTTGTTGCCACCTCTTCGCTCTTGTGAGTCAGGCTGCTATGAACATTGGTGTGCAGGGTATTTCAGGTCTTTTGTTAAATCAGTGGAACCAATGTACCAACCAATCCCAGTCTTAACAAATGCACACAAGTGTTGTCACAGTGACTGGATATATGTCCTCTCCCCATTCTTTTTCAGGAGAGTAGGTCAAACGGTGTGATGAAGGAGTTCAGTGTGAAACCAGGACTGTGCCAGAGCTGGTGAAATCTTCGGCAAATTTGTGAGCTGGTTGGGAGGTCAAGGTCGGTGAAGGTCAGCCACAGCGGGGGGTATGTACATCACGGTGATTGGCAAACAGTTCGAATCAGGGCTTTTGGGTTTCTGAGAAAGTGGATTGTCAAACACTCAGCAGCACCCAACTGGGGGTCCAGCCCTTACTGCCCACAAGACTGTAGGGAAGTTTGCGTAAACATTAGCTCTGCTGCTTGTGGAAGTGAATTGTTGCGCGTGAAGTTTATGGAGGGGACGTTTATTTGTGTATGGATGCGTGTCTGTGTGTACCCTTTCTGGAAACTGCTTAAGGTAACGACCGAGAGGACAGTAGTTAGACATGCCAGAAGGTGGGGCTTCGGAAAGCGCGTGCTTCTCCATACTCTAGTCCTTGCAGAGGCACCCCCGGGAGCTCTGTGTTGGCAGGGCTGCTCCTAGGAGCGGGGGGGGTGAGGGGGGTGGGGCGGGGGGGGGCTCCGCCAGCCAGGAGTTCCTGAACCATAAGAAGAAGTAGAAGCCCCGGCTGACTGTGGTGGACAGCGAGCGCAAGCAAGCGTACATCGTGGTTGTGTTAAGCCACTGAGATGTTGGAGTTGTTTGCTCAGCATCATAAGCTAGATTTTCCTGACCGATAAGCCTCCAAGTGGATGTGTCGCATGTGTTAGGAAAGCATACTGGGCTGCATATAGATAGCATCTAAATCTGTGGGATTAGATGAGGTCACCAAGGGAATGTGTGTGTGTACATATATATATATATATACACATATAAGCACATATATATATAATATAAACATGTGCATATGTTATATTTTTATATATTGTATATTATATTATATATTTATTTTATAATATATTTTATATGTTTTATATTTTATATGTTTTATATTTTATATATTATATATATATTTATTATATATAATAAATCCAAAGGCTGAGTGCTGTGTGTTCATTCATATATTTCAAATCCAAAGACTGACAGCTGGGTGTTCATTACTGTGTTGATGTTGGGGAGACGAGGAACCAGCTGGGCGGGGGGGGACGGAAACCAAGAGTACTTGGGGGTGTTTGTACCTGGCAGGAGGGAGGCACACATTTATCAGACACCAGTGTGGGTGGCACCAGCCAGATAGGGGTGGGGGGCGCTGCTGAGCTGTGGGGCTCACAGCTGAATGGGGGGGGGGGAGAGGAGGTGAGAAGGGCGGCGAGAGCTAGAGACCTGCAGTCCACACAACTCTCCAAAGTGTCGGCTGCAGAGAGAATGGGAGAATGGCAGCACCTGCAGGGAAGGGGGCTTTGGAGACGGTCTTTTCCTTTAAGATAGAAGGAACAAGAAGATGCCTGTGTGATAGTGACAAGGTCGCAGAGGAGAGGGGAGAGGTGCCAGAGCTGTTGAGCCCTGCGATAGGGAATAGGGTGTCGGGGGGGAAGGATAGAGCAGGGCAACTGAGGCAGAGAGCTCAGGCCATGGGGTGGGGAAGCCTGCAAAGCTCTCCCGGCGGCTTCTGCCATCCCCACGCATTAGGAGGCAGGTGCTGGTGGAAGGCAGGGAAGGGAGGAGCTGGGGTGTGGAGGGATGAAAGAGCCAGCAAAAAGGAGAGCCGTTAAATAAGGTCCAGACTGAAGCGGGGCCCTGAGTGGGAAGAAGGCTGCCCTTTGGGCCATGAGAGTCCGTGCACAAGGTGCCCGTACCTGCTGCCTTTCCTCCAGCCGCTCCCTGGGTGCAGCGGCCTCAGAGGGAGGAAGATGCAAGGTCCTGGCTGCTGGCTGCCCAGCCCAGCCTCAGGAGAACAGGGTTTCAGAAGGACAAATGCCAAGAGCAGAGGCTGAGGCTAGAACGCCATGCACCAGTCAGCCAGCCAGTCAGGCAGCATTCGTTTTATTTACTCAGCCCAGGCACTGAGTGATTGCTGAGAATATTAAAATCCTGTCTTCCCTACTGGACTACGAAAGGCACCCTGGAGCCAGCCAGATCCTTGGTAAAACTCATCCACATGGCTAATTCCATCCCCTGCTTTTATCTTTTAATACACTCTGCCATTGGTTTTTGCCCTTCTTTTGTACTGTTCATTGATAGACACTTTTTCCCTAAGGATATTCCCTCATATTATATATGTAGTTATAATGTATCTACATTTCTTAGAAAATATTACATCGATGACAGATAATAGTGTGTATCAAGTCAGGATCGGCTTGGTTATGCTGCAGTAACAAAACCCCAATCTCAGTATCTTAAAGCAACAGAGATTAATTTCCTACTGGCTCGCATGTCCATCGTGGGTCATTATGGATGTGGGAAGGGTCTGCTCATAGTTATTCAGGGAGCAAAGGCTGATGGAAGTGTTGCTGTCTTGAACATTGGTCATCACACCACAGGGAAAAGAGGGTTCTGGAGGACCTGGCCTTGGCAACTAAATGCCAACTCATTACAGCTTATTGGGTAGAGTTAGTCATGTCCTCAAGCAACTATGGGGCCAGGGATGCAACCTCATCATATTCATGGGGGGAGGTGAACCAGAAGAATCTGGGAAACAGCAAACAAAATACTCGGTGTGTGTAGGCAAGGCCAGATAAGGGGTATGTCTGGTTGAAGTTTACTTGTGTTGCTCTTGGTGCAAACTTCCACCAGGGAGACAAATCTGTAGTGACAAGTGCTCTGGAAGGGAGTCATTGTCCCTCTGAAAGGTGCTTGCATCGAGTTGGCATGAGCAAAGAGAAATCTACAACCTGGCTTTAGCTCTACAAGGTAGAATTTCCCCCAATTAAAATAAAGAATGTTCTAGACCCCTACTTCAGTCAATTGTGGATATCCTGTTACCTCACATAATCCCTAGAGCATCTCATTCAGGAATCACCTCGAAACTCTTCCACGGAAGTTCTCTGGCTGGGGGTGGGGTGCGCAGTGGGGAAAGAGTAAAGCATGAGCTGGGAGAGAGTTGGAGGGCCAGGGAAGGGTTCAGTGAGAGCATTCTTGAGATTCCCGGACTTCAGCATTTCCAGGAGACTCTGGATAGGTGGGGTGTCAGTGACAGCCACGGGACACTCTCCTTTCTTTCTGTGTGAGATGATATTAACAACGATGGTATTCTGTTTTCCCTATTCTAAGATGATTCCCCGAATATGGTGAGACAGACAAAGCGCTCTCCTTCCCACTCTGACCTCCACCCCCAGCTTGAGGCATTCTGCTTCCCTGCCACATTAGTGTAAGAATGTGTGAACTGCAAGTGCCCTAGTGAGTGTCTTTCCCTTCTCTCCATGAGTGGGAGGAGCTGCTGAAGATATTAATTCACACACATCAAAGATGCACACTCATTTGGCTGTGGAAAAGAGAACAATGGAATGCACAGAGCTGTAGGCTAATCAATTAACTTAGACTCTTTGCAGAGAGGTTTGAAAGAATTAAAAAAAGAAAAAAAATTAGCAGGCTAGCGAAAGCCCTCTTAGCTTCCAAAGCTCTAATCCCTTTCTCCGCCATAATGATGAGGGACATGTTGACGGAGGAGGATGTACCAGAGTCTGCAGACTCCCAGGGCTGGGGTGTGAAAGCTCCAGGTGGTCCACAGGCGGAGCTTTCCACGCCTCGCACTGGTGAGAGTTCTAGTTTAGGTCTTCCGCCTTTCTATTTGGAAGTTTACTGTTATGTTGTTATTGTTTCTGGTGGGGTGGTACTTTTTTTTTTTTAAGCTTATTTATTTATTTTTGAGAGAGGGAGAGAGTGGGAGAGAATGAGCAGGGCAGAGAGAGAGAGGGAGACAGAGAATCCCAAGCAGGCTCCGCACTATCAGTGCAGAGCCCAAGATGGGGCTCGAACTCATGAACTGTGAGATCATGACCTGAGCCAAAATCAAAAGTTGGACACTTAACAGACAGAGCCACCCAGGAGCCCCTCAAGGTTTGAGGCTGCTTACACAGTAGATAATTGAACTTGAATCTGAATGGACGCTTTGGAACTTACAGCCAAGTGATGTCCCAGGTCTGGTTCCCCTGAAGCAGACTTCCAGATGAGGCTTTACATGCAAGTGTTTCCTTGGGAAATGCTCCCAGGAAGGGCCAGTAGGGAAGGGATGTGGGATCAGGCGGGGGTGAAATGTGCAGCATTAAATGACATCCCATGGAGGAAGGCTCCCACTTGGCTCAGTTCCGAGCTCTGGCCTCAGGGTCAGTCATACCTCAGAGTTCCCTACCAGAGGCAAGGTCACAGAACATTTATACTCCTGCACCCAACAGTCCCAGCCTAAGTGTCCCCCCAGAAGACCTAAATTCCCAGGCACCAGAGACATTCCTACAGGTGGACTCTGGCAGTGTGAGTGCAAGGGTCCCCCACAGTGACACAGGGGCTGGCTGTTGCATAGTGGACAGGCATGGACTATGTCTGCTGCACATGACCTCAAGCAATCCACTTAGGTCCATGAGACCCACCTGCAAAGAAATGGGGTTAATAATGTGCCTTCTTCACAGGATTGTCCTAAGGTTAAATGAGATGGTACATAAATGAAAAGCATCTAGGCTACTGCTCAGATATGGGAAACACTCAGTGAAAAATATTATGATTGTGCTGAATGATGGCACGAACTTAAATTCTAGGTCTGTGGCCTAGTAGGTTGACCCTAGAATGGGGATGGCAGATGTGAGCTCCCTCCCTTCTCCGGCCCTCATGGAAGATGTGTTCATCAATGGCAGTATCTCTCCCTTGAGCCAGCATGTTGCCTCCATCTCCTTACCACGGCTGGAATCCTGCCCAGCAGCTGTCACCAACCTACCTGAGCTGGGTGGGAGATGCAACCATTTGCCAGCTCTGAAGTAGACGGGACAAAAGTTATGCCTCACTTGGCCCCTGGGGGTGCAAAAACGGCCAGAGCCACCACCTGCTCTCCGTCCCACACCAGCCTCCTTCCTTGGCCATTGATCAGTCTGGGTGTCTGTCTGCCGGCCGACAGCCACCAGCCCACACCTCGGCCACTCTCCTTTCTTCTCCTCTCCATCCTGAATACCAAGCATTGAGATGCTGCACTTTCTCAACCCTGTGAGAGAGTTTTCCAATGAACTAAAGCCCATGTGGCAGAGACCCTATCTTAGTAAGCACTGTAAGGATATAATGACGACAGGATGTGGCCCCTGCCCACCTGGAAGGCAGGTTTGCTGACCAAAGACCTCACTCCTGTACCACAGAGGCCAGTCAGCAAATGATGCTCATGGAATTCTCTGGGCCTATCATGTTCCTGGTTATTCAAAAGAATCCTGCCCTTCAGCAGAGGCTGGATGAGAAGGGCCGCTGTGTGCCATGACATTATGAAATTTTCTGTGGACTACGGGACAATGTAAGGTGCTGTCCTTGAGACAGACCTGCCTCACCCCTTTCCAAATGGGAAAGTGTTTTTGAACTTGCTCTGTTTGTATTTCATTACTGTGCGTAGGGTATATGAGTGAAAGGGAAATCCACTGCTAGAATCCTTAGGTTACACAGCTCTGGGGAGAAACACTGGGCTTGACTGCTTTAGAGCCCAGAGAGTGGCAGATATTACTGGAAATCTTGGACTCTGAGAACAGTGGGGAGTGGAATCACCCCCAGCTATACTCAGTTGGCCATGACTTTTTCCCTCGTTGGCAAGTGGCAAGGAGGTACATGTTGGTGCATCTGTGCCCTTTGGTCATGGTAAATGGAAGGTCCTTTGGAAGTGTCATGTGGGAGAATGGGGTGTGAGACTGGCAGGCAAAGGGGGGGACCACACTGGGCAGGTTTCCTGGTCTGGACCCCGTGGGACAATTCTAATGAAACCATCCTGCCCACGGAACAAAATGAATCAATCAGCTCTCAAGAATTTGAGGCAAGAGACACTGACTTTGTTGTTGGTGGCTGTCATGTAGTCGGACTGGTGTGGCCTCATTATAGGGCCTGGGCAAGGTGAGCCAGCCCAGCAGAAAGGAGGAGGGGGTGAGAGGGCCAGCTGTCTCTTCAGTGCCTTTTCCTCCCTGGCCCTGGGCTTCCACTGCTGTTTTCCCCTGGCGGCTCCTCCCCTTGCCATTAACTTCCCCTCCCTGCCCTGGGAGAGGGCTTCTGCTGCTGATGACCCCTGACTTCGGCTCTAGGCAAACCCCTGATCTTCCCAGCCTTGTCCACCCAGTTCACCAAAGGCATTTCCAGAAAGACTTCAAGCTCCCGGCCACAGGGTGCATTCATCCTGGCCTTCCTTGTCGCGACAGTCCAGGGTCTGGCTCATAGCAGGAGCTCTGTGGTTGAATAAACCATGTGACTCTCAGGCCACATCATTCTTCCTGTACATCCGCTGCCACCTGACCAAGGCCCAGAGCAGTCACTGCCTGAGTCATCCCAAGCAATCTTGTGTTAAAACAGTGGATGGCAGAGGTGCGGAGGAATTTACTCCACAGTCTGCTGTGAACTCCAGCCTCTGTTGTGTGTGTGTGATGACATATGCCATCTTTTAAAGCCTGTAGACCCCTAGTGTCCCTAAGTACAAATGAAAAGCTTTAGGGTTAGTGTATCTAACAAGCTCTTGGGTGTGTAAGAAGTGGCTTAGTGACCATTAGAACCAGAACCACTCAGTGAGAGGTGAGGACCAGGAGCCTCAGACGACCCAGGAGCTTGATGGAAAAGCTTGCTCTCAGGTTTTCCCAGACCTACTGGATCAGAATCCACATTTTAATGTCCACATCCCTCTCCCCACCTTGCAGTATTTGGAAACATATTCAGCTTCATCAACAGATTTCTATAGTTCCAGATACTTTTTTGGATTGAAAGTCGGACTTGGTAAGCATATGTGTTAATGATAGAAGGGTGCCAGATGGCAGTTCAGAGTGTGAGCCTGACTGATCTCACTACGTTACCCAGACGGTCTCCTAACCTCCCCGAGACTCAATTTCCTCATCTGCAAAATGAGAATAATAATAGCAATTGACTCGAGAAGCCTGCTGTGGACATTGAGAATATGCACCTAAGAAGTGTGGGGCCAAGTCCTCACTACACGTGAATCATTATGATTTAACCTCAGAAAAAGAACAACCATTTCTTGGGTATTTACTGTGTGTTAAATACTGGGCTATGCACTTCAAACCACACTGGGAGACTTTTTTTCATCCTACCAAAGAGGAGACAGAAGGTCAGAGTGGGTGAGGAGCTTGGGTTGAGATCTTGGCTCCCCAAGGCGGCAGAGCTTTCATTAAGCCACATTTCCTCCTGAGAGCTGGGGCAGAAAGTTGAGATGCCAAGCAAGCAGAGCACACAGTTTCTGTGGGTTGTAATAGTAACATAATGTCACACAAAGTAACCCAAGAATTGCCTGTGGGGTTTGCCTTGGCTACGAATTGTCTTTGCCAGTGTGCATTTTTCTAGTTGCTTTCTGTTTCCTCCACCCATGTTCAGTGCCTTGAGCAGTGCAGTGCCTGGCACTTTGTAAACAGTCAATTGTATGCAATAAATATTGGCCATTATTTGGAGGAGTTTGTATAATCTTTATTCCAATCCATTTTCAGCCTCCTGCATTCCAAATATCTTCTCTCAGTCTGTGGTGTGTCTTTGCATTCCTTACATGGTGTGTATTGCATGAAAGCCTTTAAATTTGAATATCGCCAGATTTAGCAGTCTTTTTCGTTAAGGTTTATGCTTTGCATAAGACATTTTTTCTTACTCCCTGGTCATAAGAATCTTCTCCTGTGTTATGTTACGGTTTAAAATTTTGCTCCTGCCATGTAAGTCATCTTTGAACTTCTCCATGCTGCTCTCCGTCCCACCCCACCCTCAGCCGTCCTTTGAAATGTGCTCGGTACATGTCCTTGCATACGTATATAGCCTTGCGAAACAGGCAGGACGGCCGTGCATTGGTTTTTAATTTACATAATGGAATTTTGCTGTAAATCTCATCCCGGTTCGACTTTTCTCACTCTGCGTGCTGCTCTGCAGATGTCTGTTTTGCTTCAGAGCGCTGAATGTGAGTCTAAAGAACGCATTGCCACGGTTTCTGTATTTCCCTCGTGCAAGGCACCAGCCGGCATCCGGCTCCCCGGCATAAAAACACCACAGTAAACCCACCCGGCATTTTGTGAGAATTGCCATGGGACTTATGCGACCAGGGGCGGGGTTGTGGGGTGATGGAGACAGGGGATTCTGAATTTTGCTGAGCGCTGCCTGAGGGCTGTCCAGAGAGGTGGCTCTGGTTTCTAGCTCCCAGCACCATACGGGTCCCACGGCACCAGCTTTTAAACAATTGCCCCCACGGTGATTGTAAGAAGACACGTGGTCTGAATTTGAATTCCTCTGATTGCTGCTGACCTAGAGATTCTCTTCCCATACTTGCTGGCCGTCTGGCCTCCCCTTCTGTGCATTACCTGATATTGATGACCATTTTCTATTTATTCCCTCTTTAAAAAAAAAAGTTTTATCTATTTATTTTGAGAGGGAGAGGAGCAGAGAAAGAGGGAGAGAGAAAGAATCCCAAACAAGCTTCCCGCTGTCGGCGTGGAGCCCCTTGTAGGGCTCGAACTCACAGACCGTGAGATCATGACCTGAGCTGAAATCAGGAGTAGGACGCTTAATTGACCGAACTGCCCAGGTGCTCCTATTTATTTCCTCTTGTAATTGTGGTTGTTGTTGATTTGTAGTAGACTTTGTATATTTGAGAGTCTGGATAGTTACACTTGGACACAAGTCTGCAAATACTTTCTCACAGTTCATCGTTAGCCTGATAATTCTCTCCTGGGTCCTTTGCTTAACTAGACATGAAGCATTTTATATATAATCAAAAACATTAGCTGAGCACATATTGCTCCAACCCTGGGGTTGCTTCCTCCGGAGCAGACCCTGAGTCAAAGGTATTGGTGTGAAGTAGTTAATTCGGGCAGTGAAGACCATGCCTGCAGGGGAGTGGGGGTGTGACCGGGAAAGGGAAGGCAGCCAGTAAAGGGTGTGCTATCTAGCAAGGAGCCACCCAGGGGAGGTGAACTTCAACTTGCCACTCAGTCATTCTACCCCAAAGGCAAGGGAACTGAGGTGTTTATACAGTTCCTGTTGGCCATTGGTTGTGGGGGGTGGGGAATGTTGAATCCCCAGGGCAAGGTCTCAGGCAAAGCAGTGAGGTGCTCACAGCCCCCCAACCCCACCAGGCATGCACTGAAAGAGCGAGGGGACATGGGCAGGGCACCTGCAGGGCCCACTGCTGCGCTGTACGTACATCACCCCTAAACCAAGGATCGACAGAAAACAGAACACAAAACAAAACAAAGAAACAGAAACTCTCATAAGCAGGCATGATTATGCCCATTGTTAAGGCATGGAATCAAGGATAGGAAAGTAAACTGCGTGACGTTCACAGCAGAGATGTGATTCAAATCAATTCAAATAAATCAATTCAAATAAAGAATGCTCATCGGAATTGGGGTGCTTGGGGGGGCTCAGCCAGTTAAGTGTCCAACTCTTGATTTTGGCTCAGGTCATGATGTCATGTCTGTGGGATTGACCCCCACGTTGAACTCTGTGCTGATAGCGTGGAGCCAGCTTGGGATTCTCTCTCTCTGCACCTCCCCTGTTCATTGTCTCTCTCAAAATAAATAAATAACCTTAAACATAAAAGAATGCTCATCAGAATTGCCTGGGAGAGTTTGTATAAGGCAGGTTCTGGGTGTGGGGGAGGCTCAGCGACTTACATTTTTAACAAGTGTCTGACACAGGCCTTTGTATTAATTATTTTTTTCTGTTAACAAATTACCTCAATACTTTGCAGGTGAAAACAACAAAATATCTGTCACCGTTTCTGAGGGTCAGGAATCCAGAGTGGCTTAGCCGGGTGGTTCTGACTCTGGGTTTCTCCCAAAATTGCACTCAACATGTCATTCACTTTCAAGTTCACTCATGTAATCCTCACTGACTATTGGTCATGGAACTGTTCAGTGTCTTGACTGGTAGTGAATATACCTAAACTAGTGATAAAAATGTATAGAGTTCACACACACACACACACACACACACACAAAGTACAAGTAAATGGGAAATCCGAGTGAGATCTGTGGTGGATTGTATCAATGCCAACATCTTGGTTGTGATGTGGTGCTAATAGTCTTGCAAGATGTTATCACTGAGGGGACCCGGGTAAAAGGCATGCCAGGTCTACCTGTACTGTTTCTTACAACTGCATATGGATTTACAATGGTCCCAGAATAAAAAGTTTAAATAAAAAAAGACTAGGCAAGGGGTGCCTGCGTAGGCCAGTTGGTTAAGTGTCCGACTTCAGCTCAGGTCATGATCTCGCGGTCCGTGAGTTCGAGCCCCATGTCAGGCTCTGCGCCGACAGCTCGGAGCCTGGAGCCAGCTTCAGATTCTGTGTCTCCCTCTCTCTCTGCCCCTCCCCTGCTCCCACTCTGTCTCTCTCTCAAAAATAAAATAAAGACAAAAAAATTTTTAAAAAGACTAGGCAAGAATATTCATAGCAGCTTTATTCATAATCGCCTTGAACTTAAAACCACCTCAAGGCCCATAAAACCAAAGAATGGATCAATGAATGAAGGTATGTTCACACAGTGGAACAGTATAAAACAATGAACATGAATAGAGTACAACTATATGCAGCATGAATGAATCGCACAGGTATAGAGTTGAATGACTGGAGCCAGACACACAGCATGGGTCCATTTACGTAAATGCCACACGGAGCATACATGTCTGTGCTATTAGAAGGCAGGAGAGCAGTTACACTGTGGGCGAGCACTGGCACAAGTCCACAGGAAGGGGCTTCTGGGGCCCCAACAACATCCCCCTCTGTGATCTGGGTGCTACTTCCCTGGGTGTGTCGTTTGGGGAAACTTCTGGAGCTGTATGTATATGGTGCGTGCACTTTTCTGTATGGGTGCATCAATAAAAGATTTTAAAAGACCTAATATATATTATATCAATACCTAGTATTAATCAAGGGCTGCATGTCAGGCCCTTTCCCCACCACTTCATGTGCATGGTGTCACTTAAGTTTTTGAGGAAGTTCCTATTATCCGCATTGCACAGATGAGCAAACTGAGGCTAAAGGAAGCTGTTTTCTAGGGTCACCCAGCTGCCCTGTGAGGGACTGGGAAGTCATCAATGCCCTCAATCACCTTGGGGCTCATAGACAAGGCCAAGTCATTAGCAACGTCACTGAAAATAGGCCCGTTCCCTCGGCGGCAAATGAGTGTCCTTGTAACATCAAACACGGTCCTTTGCCCACATGAGGGGGGGACTTCCTAAGAGAACACTGGTGACATTCAAGCACTTTATCTTTTACTGAAAGCCAGGGCAGGCCCAGGGCAGGGGATGAACCGTTAATTGCTAACCACTATAATTGAGTAGGGAGGCCTCAGTCTAAAGCACCAGGCTTGTAGTTGACCATGGAAGTGTGAAAATGACCATGATTAACGAATCTGCGGAGAGTGTTTTCCTGTTAATGACATTCTTTTATGTTTCAGAGGGAGTGCACGTGGTGATTGCAAATCAGCCGGTGGGCACACCCGTGTGATTTTTTCTTTCACCGTTTCCCATTCCTGTCCCGGGGCCCCATGCTGCCTGCTGGGGGAAAGCTCAAGTGTTAGTCAATTTGGGGCTTCCTCTCTTTCCTCTTGTTCCTGGGGAGGGTGACAGGGGTGACGGTATGTGGTGCCCAAGCCTTGGTGGTGGTAAGGGGCAGGGGGGCGTGTGGTTCCTTATTGTCATCTGTCCACACTGGTATCCCTGGGATGCCACCTTCCTGATGTGACAATGTGTGCTGACCTTGCGCCACACTGGCATCTGCCGGGATGGTCTTGTTTCTCTGCAGCCTACAGTCCTCCTCTGATCTGCTGCTATGTCATGGCCACAAGTCTTTGCCGCAAGTTCCTCTTGTCACTTCCTTCAATGCCTTCTCGGAGGGAATAGACCATACTGTACCGACCATACCGGACGCCATTGATGTCCTACCCAGAACCCTTTCTCTGGGCACCCATTCCCCCGAGGGCTTGAGCATTGCAAGCTAAGACTTCACAGCTGCCTTCCTCAAGAATCGCCCTTGGCCAGTGGGTGACTCCTCACTGGGTCAGGTCTTCCTCCCTAGGGCAGCCTGGACTGATTGATGATGGTGCACAGAAGACCACCCTCTGCCTTAAAGGTGGTAGAATGTTCTTCCCCCTGACACCAACCACCAGTCCGTCTTTTCCAACACTGATTCTGCAATTCTCCTATACCAACTGTGTGTGCAACAATTCAGTTCACTTCTGGCACTAACCATCCAGAGTTAACATCAAACTGCATGGGCTTTAAGAGTTCATTCCCGGGGCGCCTGGGTGGCTTAGTCAGTTAAGCGTCCGACTTTCGCTTAGGTCATGATCTCACGGTTCGTGGGTTCGAGCCCCGCGTCAGGCTCTGTGTTGACTGCCAGCTCAGAGCCTGGAGCCTGTTTCGGTCTGTGTCTCCCTCTCTCTCTGACCCTCCCCTGCTCACGCTGTCTGTCTCTCTCTCTCTCCTAGAAATAAATAAAACATTTAAAAAAAATTAAAAAAAAAAAAAAAAAAGAGTTCATTCCCACGGGATTGCCCTTACTTTGGATGCCTACTACAGACGTGTTGCCCAGACCACTCCTACTTCTGCCTGGCCTATTACACATTTAGGGGCTCCCACAACTCCCTCAGATTCAGTCATTTGCTAGAATAGTCATTCTAGAAAGTTCTAGAGAGTGCTTTACTTACTATTACTGATTTATTATGAAAGGCACAGCTCAGGAACAGTCAAACAGAAGAGATACACAGGGCAGGGAATGAGGGGGAGGGCAGTTAAGCGCTATGGTGCTCCCATGGCCTCTCCGGGCCAATGCCCTTCCAGGACCTTGACATTCAGTAGCCTGGAAGCTCTCCACCCACCACTGCAGAGTTTTTATGGAGATTTTATTACATGATTAAGTAATTGATCTTTGGTGACTTAACTTCATCTCCAGCTCCTTTCTCATCCCGGGAGATGAGGGGGTGGGGAGGTCCCAACCCTCTAATCACAGCTTGGTCTTTCTGGCCACCAGCCCTATCTTGAAGCTACCTAGGGGTCCCAGTCACAGTCATCTCACTGGTATACAAAAAGACACTCCTATCATTCTGGGGATTTCAAGGAGGCCAGAAGCTCTCTTCCAGGAACAGGGACAGAGATCAAATATATATCCCTGTGTTATACCAAGATGGCCCCAATTCCAAGGTATAATCATACTTCAGAACTCCCTGTGGGACCACATCCTGGCTTTGCTCTTTCTTCTGTCCCTTCTTAATCCTCTCACTTTCTTATAGGTTTTTCCTAGGGCCTGCCCTGGAAGTATGACTTCTATAACAATTCCCCTCTTAGTCTCTGCCTCTGGTAACCTGACCTGAGACACGGCTCTGACCCATGAGTGCAGGCAATGCAGGGAACTCTCAGGCTAGGAGTCCTCACTGCACACATTTCAACCATTTCTCCTCTGCATCTTCCTCACCAGGCTACTACTGTGTGTGTGTGTGTGTGTGTGTGTGTGTGTGTGTGTGTGTGTGTGGCAGGGGGCAGTGGTTTCCGTGAAGCTTAGGACTGAGGCATAGACTCCCTGGTCTCTCAAATCCCTACAGCTTTCCAACAGCTTCTATTGGTTAGGATTCCCCAAAGCTCAGGTAAGAACATCTAACACACACCAGCTTAAATGATTTCTCTGTTGCTCATCTGGATGTCCAGAATATGGGCACACTTCAGGGTTGTCATTTAAATCCCAGCTCTAATTTCTGGGATTCTCTTTGCTTTACTCTCTTCTACATATTGGTATTATCTTCTATAGGATGTAAGGCCCTGAATACTACAGCCATTCTATCTACAGCTTCCATTTGAGGGAAGACAGAGGTACAGAACTGATTCTGGAAGCTAATTCAGCAGAGTAAGGAAAAACTTCCCCCAAACCTGCTGACAAACATTGCTTTGAATCTCAGTGCCATAAATCTGGCCATGTGCCCATTTCTGAACCAATCTGGCCCAGCCTTGGGCCCGGGGAGGGATGGCATCTGCTTCCTACCCCAACACGTGAGCTGTTTACGGAAGAGGAGTACACAGACAACACCATCTCTCATTTGTAAATGAGAGACGGGAGAGCCTCGTGAAGGGCAGACCATCGACAGTGCTCACACATAACATTGTTGTCCTGTTGACCGGGATGGGGTTGGGCACAGGTGGCTTTCCTGGGAATTTCTCAGGCTCAATATCAGTAATTTCATACTGCTGAGCCAATATACCCAGGGTACTCTGCAGAATGGTTATAGGAGTTGATACCCTAAACTAATGGTTTGCGGGTTCTCATTTTTTCCCATCTTCACCAGCACTTGATACTTTCTATCTGTGAGAGACTCTCAATATTGTTTTAATATGTACTGTTTTGAATTCTGGTGAGATTACCCATTATATCATGTATAGTTAGCCAGTCTCTTTCTTCTCCGATGAATTATCTACTTACAGATTTGCAAATTTTTTGTGTATTTCATGCCATTCCCTACATATTCTAGATTGGAAGTCAACAAACATTTTCTATAAAGGGCTAGATATTAGCTTTCAGGCTCTAAGGGCTATACAGTCTGTCATAACTGCTCAACTGTGGTGTCGTAGCACAAAAGCAGCTACAGACAATACATAAATGGATGTGGCTGTGTTTCAACAAAACTTTATTTACAAAAACAGGCAGCCAGCTGCATTTGGCCCTGGGGGCTCACCAACCCTTATTCTAATATTAATCCCTTGGTTTTAGACAATGCAAATCTTCTCCAAGGCTTCACCCAGCTGTTAGTTTTGTCTAAAGTGTTATTTGTTTTTTAAAAGAGATCCTTAATTTTGATGTAGCGAAATTTATCCAATTATTATCTGAAGTTTGTGTTTCTGGGATTAAAACATCCCTTCTCATCTCAACAAGACAAATTGTTTATTCTGCTCCTTTCCTTGTGACTAACTCCTTATTTCCACTGGCTTTCACACCAAGCAAGCCCTTGGATCTGTTGGCTGTTACCATTCGTGGGTGATGTGAGAGGCCACTTAATTCCTCCCCTCTTGGTGAGCCATCTCCTCTCAGAGTGGCTGGACCATCATCCTTTCCCCGTGGGTCTGTAGCAGATGAAAACTTTAGTTGGGGTGGGGGTGGGGGAAGGCCTAACTCTCCAACCAAGTGCTGGTCCTCCGTGCTTGCCCTGTTCACCGGTCCCAGCTCTGCTGGTGTCCTTTCTGTCCCCCGTGCCCCCACACCCAGGGTCTCTAGGCTCAGGGACTTTGAACAGGCTGTTCCCTCTTCCCACGGTGGGGCCTTCATCAGGCTTCACGTCTCACCTCACCTTTCAACTCATGGCAGATGCCTTATTTAAACACTGTCTCATGGACTCTTTCTCAACCCCATTGGAAATTTCTGCTCTGTTCGGGGCTGTCATGGAGAAAGTGTGACCACCGATTGGCCTGTGACCTGAAGCTGGCTGATCTGAGGCTCCTCACCCCCTCTCCGTCCTTGGAATGTGGGCTCCACTTGCCTTCCTGCTCCCAGGGGCTGCTCCAGGGCCATGGCCGTGGGGTCGTGTTGTGCTGAGACCACCCTGACCGTGTATGTGACTGAACCAGCTCAGTCCTCTGTGTGAAGCCTTTAAGATGTGGTGTGTGCATCCGAGATCCACTCCTCTTGGTGCTGCTCAAGTCGAGCCTCACAGGTAAGTTCCTCTGCTTATAAAACCTGCTGCCTAGCACCCTTGAGTGGCTGGCCTCCCTCCCCAGTCTCTCCCTGCCCTCTGAGTATGGAAGCCACTTTCAGCTTTCACCTGAGATGTTCTCCAGAAGCTTGTAAACCAACACACTTCCATTTGTGTGCCTGCTTACTGTCCCATTAGAATGTGAGTGGGGGGGGCGGGGGGGGGTCCAACCACATTATTCACCAGTCACGGCCTCCCTGGTGCCTGACACACAGCAGGCCTGAAGACGTTTTCAGAAAAACAGAACAAATGAGCAAGTTTAATTGATTTTTCAGAGGCCATGGGTCATTAGATAGCCTAAGCATCGTCCAATAAATTCTCTGACAATGCGCAGAATTAGAATTAAGGTTTGTCCTTCAACCCACCCCCCACACTCTTTATCATTTATCATTTGATAAAGCATCTCAGTAGCTTGAGTGTATTTATCACACCTGCATTTATTCACAGTTCGGTACGAGAGCCCTGTTAACTCCCTTAAAATATCTGCTTGAATTTCATGGGGAAGTGAATGCCGCAGATTAAATATATGTTGTGTTAAGAAGCGTCCCGTTTCATCGCAGCCTGTGCACTGCTAGAAAAGCCTTCTGCATGTTAATTAAGATAGCTGGGGATTTTAAAGAGACTGCTTTCTCTCCCTTTAACTTTATAATGCATTCAAAGGATGGGGACTGAGGCAACTATTTGCAAAGCTGTGAAAACCAGGGTTGAGTCAGATGGCTCGGGGGTCCCAGTGAGCCGCGGGGATGGGCCAGAGCACCGTGTGCGTCAGTGGCAGACGGATCCTGTAAGCTGGCTCCAGGGCAGTGATGGATGCTGCAAGGGAGAAGGCGCTGACTTCTGGCTTCAGTGGGAACAGTGCCCTTGTGGCTAAGACTGGAAGTTCGCCCAGGGAACAGTGAAGCAAGAGGCAGGGCTGGGAAGTGACCAAATCGGAGAATCGAAGTGGCTGGATGAATTGGGAGACTGAGAATGTGGAAAAGCCTGACCTTCCTCCCAGAGGAACGTCAGCGGAGCCAGGGCAGTGTGGCAAGATCAAGAGGCTGCCACAGATGCCTGCCTTGTGGGCAGTGAGATAGCAGCACCCTGGAGTCCCTGATGGGCCCAGATTCAGAGACCTCAGGATGATGCGAATAAAGCGTGGGTTGAACAGCTTCAGAGCTGGGTTAGAATCGTGGCTTAGCCTCTTGCTTCGACCAGCCACTCATTGAGCCTCAGTTTCCTTATCTATGCAGTGAGTGCAATGCGGGATTCAAAGGGCCTCGTACGGTTGGCGCATGGCAGGCCTGAAAAGTAGGGCCCTTACTGCTGTTGTGCAAGCACGTGTGCCCACTTCTTGCTGGCAGGGACTCAGGGCCCTGCTGATGGATCTGAACACCCTCTCACTGACTCTGTTTCTCAACCCCATTGGAAATTTCTGCTCTGTTCGGGGCTGTCATGGAGAAAGTGTGACCACCGATTGGCCTGTGAGCTGAAGCTGGCTGATCTGAGGCTCCTCACCCCCTCTCCGTCCTTGGAACGTGGGCTCCACGTGCCTTCCTGCTCCCAGAGGCCGCGCCAGGGCCATGGCCGTGGGGTCGTGTTGCGCTGAGACCACCCTGACCGTGTATGTGACTGAACCAGCTCAGTCCTCTGTGCGAAGCCGCTAAGACGCGGTGCGTGGGTCCGAGATCCACGCCTCTTGGTGCCGCTCTTGTTGACTGATGTGCCTTTCACCTGCCTTTCCCACAGCCCCAGCCTGTCTGCGTTTGAAATGCAGCTGGCCCTTTGGAGGGCAGAAAAGATGGCCGGGTGATTTGCGCAATCCCGGTAGGCTCTGCTTGGGAAAACACCCTCACGCAAATAGTTCCAGGACAATCCTGCTGTTTGTTGGGGGGAATCCCTGGCCCGCAGTATAGGAGTCAGGCAATATCAAAACAGGGGTGCAGCTGGGGTGATGCTGGAAGCAACCAGCAGCCGGCTGCCGAAACCAGGGCGGGGTGCCTCCCCCTCCTGGACACCTGGCCTGGGCTCGCCCTATGGGGTGTCCTTCCCGGCTCCGGCCAGCAGGGGGAGGCGCCTCTCGCTCTCCGCCCTTTGCACGCGCCTCCGGCCGGATCCGGCCTCCTCCGACTCCGCCTCCCGGGGGCCCCCCAGCCTCGCCTCGGCCCGGGCTCCTTCCTCCTGGGGCGCTGGAGGCTGGCGGAGCCGAAGGGGGCGGCGGGGGGGGGCTGAAGGCGGGGCCGGACCTCCCCCCAGACCCGCGACCCACGCGCTGGCGGCCGTGGCCTCTCCGCTTCCTGGCTCCATCCCAGGCAGCACAGGCCTCCGGAGAGGCCCAGGCGGGCCACAGAGGGCATCGAGGGACATCCCTCGGAGACGTGGCCTGTACCAGCGCTGGCACATCCCTCGAAAGGGTCATGCACCGCTCGGGGGCGACATGGCTCTCAGAGGTGACGCGTCCCGCAGCCGTGACACGGCCCACGGAGGTAACACGCCCCGCAGGGGTGACACAGCGACTGTCGCTCCACTTCAGGGGGCAGAACCAGGCCATGGCACGGCCCTGCGGCGACCCCCACCACCGCCCCCTACCGCCTGGCTCTCAGAGGCCTGGGCCGGTCCAGCTTTGGTGCCCGCCCCAGGGTGCCCCCCGGTCCCGTGTAGGGGCACGGGCCCCAGCGCCTGCCCTGCCTCCTGCCGGCAGGAGGCTGTCACTGTTACAGCCCCGCAGATAGACCAGAGCCAGCGGGAGCAGGAGTCACTTACGATTTACGAACAACGAACTAATTTAATCCTGGGTTTCTCTGGTGCCTCCCATTTAGTAATTTGTTCCATTTCTTAATGGCCCGGGTTCTTTATCAGGCTGTGACAGAGGAGAGCGGTGAGTCATCAGGCCAGGGATCTGAGGGGTGACCTATATACCCGGCCTGGGAGAGCAGGCCCTGCGAGCCGGGCCCTGGGGGTGGGGGCGGCTGTTGGCCCGGGCCCTGTCCCTGCACTCAGCCCTGGGCGGCCGCAGGCGGTGCGCAGGCGGGGGGGGGGGGGGGGGGGGGAGACTAGGCCCTCCATGAAGAGGGAAGGAGGGAAGGTGGTCTGTGAACCGAGGACGGGAGGGCGGAGGCTGAGACGGTGGCGGCAGGGGCGCCAGGGCGCGCTCTGCGGTGCCTCCCCTTGCCCCACCGAGTCTGACCCCGGAGGTCGGGGGGCGTGGGGGCTGCGCAGGCTGCTGGCTGTTCGGTCCGGAGGCCTGCGGGAGAGGGAGGGCGGGCGAGTCCTATGTGCATCCTTAGCGCACCCCACTGGCGTTTACGTGTGAAGCAATGGTCCCCGCACCCACTTTACAGAGGTCCCCCCACCTGGGACAGAGAAGTTAAATAAGAGAGTGAGTGACACGGCAGGTGCAGACGGAGCCTGTCTCCTCCCGCCTCCTCTCTGCCCACTGCCTCAGGGCCCCTCGCCACAACCGACAGGTGAGGCTGCCCCTTCCCCGGGATAATGGCTCTTCTTCCACTGGCGGCCCAAAGGTCACAGGTGGTTGCCATGTCCATCACCCCCTTAGATTCTCCCTGGAGGCAGGTGGCCCAGAGGTCACAGGTGGTTGCCATGTCCATCACCCCCTTGGATTCTCCCTGGAGGCAGGTGGCCCAGAGGTCACAGGTGGTTGCCATGTCCATCACCCCCTTAGATTCTCCCTGGAGGCAGGTGGCCCAGAGGTCACAGGTGGTTGCCGTGTCCATCACCCCCTTAGATTCTCCCTGGAGGCAGGTGGCCCAGAGGTCACAGGTGGTTGCCAAGTCCATCACCCCCTTAGATTCTCCCTGGAAGCAGGTGGGGACAGGGACGTTATGAGAGCTCAGTGCACAGCCAGAAGAGTGTGCCTGCTCTGAGTGTATGGCTCTCTGGAGGGTCATGTGGATGATTGTTCTAATCCCTTTTTGCCTGAAGAAAACGAGCTGAGAGAGGTTGAGTGGTGTTCCCAGGTCTGCTCATGCAGCCAGCACTGGAGGGTTGCTTTTCTCTCTTCCTTTATTTCTCTCTCTCTCTCTTTTCTTTCTCTCCTCCTCTTTTTCCTAGTGTGAAGTGAAAATTCAAACCTTTGTCTTTTTTTTTTTTCACTTTGGAGGTCTTTATTACTGACACACAAGGTTCTATTAGTTGCAGGTGTAGAACGTGGTGGGTATACATTACTCAGTGCTCGTTACCATTCGTGTCATCACCATCTGTCGCCACACAGAGTTAGGACAATACTATTGACCACATTCCCTCTGCTGTACTTTTCATCTCTGTGACTTACTTCTTTTCTTTTTTTTTTTTAAATGTTTATTTATTTTTGAGAGAGAGAGACAGAGTGCGAGTGGGGAGGGGAAGAGAGAGAGGGAGACACAGAATCCGAAGCAGGCTCCAGGCTCTGAGCTGTCAGCACAGAACCCGGCATGGGGCTCGAACTCCCAAATGGCGAGATCATGACCTGAGCCGAAGTCAGACACTCAACCGACTGAACCACCCAGGCGCCCCGGACTTACTTATTTTCTAGGCGGAAGTTTGTACCTCTTACTCTCTCCACGTAAGTCACCCCCCCCCCCCCCCCATCTGGCTACCACCAGTTGGTTCTCTGTAGCTTGCATTTCTTGATGCCTGTGTTTTGAAATGGATTTTTTATTTAACGTTTTGATTTTGACTTCATTTGAGAGTGATACGATTTAATGGAAAACGGCAATGCTTTTATCATACTAACATCATTACCACAAGTGGTTATAGGAGAAAGGAAATCGGTACGAAAACTCTTTATTTGGAGGATGAGAATTCTGAAGTGTCTTAAGCAGACTTTGTTAAAAAAAAAAAAAACTTGCAGGATAGGCTTCATGGTCAAGCCTAAAGTCTGCAGATTCGGAAAGGCTTGAGGAAGGCAAGTGGACTCAAATCACTTATTTTTTTGCAACATTTAATTTATTCATTATTTACTCTGCACGCTTTCATTGGACCCCTGGGTGAGGGCAGAGGTTGGGGGTACATTCGAAGGCCCCTTCCAGTCCCTGGAGAGCCGGATTTAGGACATTTACAACTCATTCTGCCTTTATCAAATTTCTCCTTCAAAAAGATGTGTGGGGACTTTCCCAACTGCCTTGGGAGCAGAAGGGACAAAAACCCCATCCATCAACCAGTATCCAGTGACCGAAACAGACTGTGTCTCTGTCTGGGAAGGGCCGGGCAGGCAGAGCCGGAAAGGCCATCCACCGGGCAGGACAGGGCAGATGAATCCCCCAAAGCCGGAGGGCTGGACTGGCCCGGGGCTGCGCAGACGGGGGCACGCATGTGATCCAGTCCTGCTCCGGGTCCCGCAGCCTTGCTCAGGGACAGCCAGCCACTGGAGCCAGGAGCCAGGGGGCTCTGCCAGCAAAACCTGCAAGTCATCCTGCAGCTGACGGCCTGCGGAGAGGGGCGGGCCCTGGGCGGGGGTGGGGGGGGTGGCGATGCAAGGAGGAGCGTTCAGGGTTGTCAGTGTCAAGCTAGACCTCCCACCGCGGTTCAGAACAGTCTGGTCCACCGGCTGCCTCTCTCCATCACACCCTGGCTTCCTGGCTCAGGGCTCGGGCTGGTGGCTCCCTCCAGGGATCCCAGCGCCGGAGGGGCCCCTCTCCTGCAGCCACAGCATATTTGGGGGGCTCCCCGATGAGCTGCTCAGCTGATCTTGCTCTTTTAATGGAACTAGTTGCCAACTTCTAAAAAGTAGGGAATTTTACAGATATATCCAGACTTCCGGCTTCTCTTGAAAGCTGGCGACGACCTTGGCAACACTGAGCCTGAGTGCCCACCTGGGCATGGCCGAGTGTACCTCTAACAGCCACAGGCCTGTCTCTCCCATTTTCATACCCCATTCGCATGCCTGGCCTTTGGGGGCCCCTGAGTCAGGGCGCGCTGGCTGGACACCTACGTGGGTGACAGCATTCTGCTCCCTGGACTCCCTCCCTGGGCAGAGTGGCCCTCCAACGCCCCTCCACCCCCACCCCCACCCCCCATCATCGTGGCCTTTCTCCTTCTGTTCTGGAATGACCTGTGTACTTCACAGGGGTTGTGGCCATTTATGGGCGTTGATTTAAACGGGGTCGGAATGTAATCACCTTTAGAAACAAATTTTCAGATGTGTTCTCGGCCTCCCTCACCCAAGGAATGCTGATAGGATCCAGTGACCTATCCTGGTTTGAAGATGAAGAAAGCGAGTCTTGCAGTGGTTTTCCAGGGGCCGCTGTCACACACGCGAGGGTCACTGTCCACGCCAGGGGCCGGCCCTGCATCCCGATCCCTGGGCGCACCCCATCCCTAGGCACAGGCGCATCACACCCAGAACCCAGCGTACTCTCACAAGAGGGGTCACCCAGGCTGTGGCCCTGCGCTCAAAGGGCCAGGATCCCGGTTAGCACACGAGCTGCATGGCCACCCGATTGAGTCACTCACCGCTGAGACAGCTCTGCTGGAGAGCGACTCGGACACTCGCCCTCACGCCCTGTGGAAGGCTGTCTACCTCAGGAGCCGCTCCTCTGCACGCCTGGACGTGGGCCAGGAATAAGAGGAAATGGATATGGACTTCCTTTCCAGTCTATTCAGCATCCTGGGGCCAGAACCAGGCCCCCCAGCTCTGGGTGGAGGCTCTGCTGGCCTGGATGACACTAGGGACGGGGGTGAGAGAGGCGTTCCCGAGGGCAGGCCCAAGGGAGTAATGTGTGTGTGTGTGTGTGTGTGTGTGTGTGTGTGTGTGTGTGTGTGAGGTTGGGAGGCGGGACCCCCTCAGCAGGGCTGCGGGTGAGTTGTCTCCAGGCCGCGTGTGGATGGAGCGGTAGAATCCCTGCCTGGGCGGTACTGGTTGACCAGCTGTCTGATAGCAGAGAGCTCCATGTACTAGGAAAGTTCTGCAGGTTTTCCAGCACCGCCTCCGTAATTTTCGGGTTATAGGGCCCCCGGTAGCCCAGAACCTCTTCATAAAATGAAGTTAATATCTCCTGTTCTCCCTGCCCATTCATTTCGTCCCGACCCCAACTGAGATGAAATTCACATTGCGAGGGTGTTTTGTGAGCGGTCAAGGGCTCTGCTAAGTGCTCTCTCCTGTACTTAGCGATCAGCATTTCAGCCTCAGACCTCTTTTGTGGAGTGATGGGAAGTGGTACCTCTTCCCAGGTCACTAGGTGGGCCGGAAGACTGGGACGGGCAAATCACGACTTTTGTATAAAGTAAATATACAGGGGCATCTGGTGCCTCCGTCGGTTAAGGGTCTAACTCTTGAGTTCGGCTCAGATCATGATCCTGCGGTCGTGAGATTGAGCCCTGCATCAAGCTCCTCACTGACCTCAGAGCCTGCTTGGGATTCTCTCCCTCTGCCCTCCCCCACACATGTCTCTCTCTCTCTCTCTCTCTCTTTCTCTTTCTCAAATAAAGTTTTAAAAAAATAAAACAAATTATAATGACTGTGTGGAATGCAAACGTCTATACATTTTAATGCTAAAACGGGAGCAAAGAGCTGCTATGCCCGTGGAGAGAATAAAGGCTGTTCTGTGCTGCTTCCCTACGGGACCCAGGGGACTTCAGCCTCGTGCCCCGCCACTGAAGATGTTTTACTGGCGGATGTGAGGAGCACTGTTGTGTCGTGTGGTGGGGAAGGCGCTGTGCTGCCTTCGTAGGAGGAGCAGCAGCTTTGAGGAGAGGGGTGGGGGAGGGGGGTGGACGGCAGCTTCCTTACCAGGCTACCTGGGAACACAGAGGTGCCGTAGGAAGAAAGCTTATGTCTGGCAGGAGGTGATCATGGGAGATTTCCTGGAGGAGGAGGTGAGATGTGAGGTGCCGAGGAACATACACTCAGAAGTATGAGCTTGGTCACTGGCTGGAGAATCAAATCCGGGTCAAGGGTTTGGACAGAGGGGATGTGGCCTGTGGCAGGGACCCTTGCTGGGGAATTTGAGATGCACACAATAAGTTTTGGAAATCCTGGAAATCATGGGAGCAGCAAAGTGACAGCGTCAAAGGGTTGCTCTAGGGTGATTAATTTCATGCTGGAGATGGATTTCAAGTTGTTGTCTTTTGCTTGGATGAGGGGCTCCTTTAAGGGGTTTCTCCTCCCAGCAGAGAAGAAAGTCATCTGACAGAACTAGTCTCTTAGCTCAAACACAGCCAACATTTTATAAGAATTTTTTTTCTTGCTGCTCAGATGAGGAATTGTGGCCTAGGGAGGTCAAGGGCCTTGCCTCATGTAGCCCAGCAAATCAGAGCCGATGTTGAACACGAGAGTCACAGACCACTGGGGAAGATAGGTCCCAGCAGATCCTTCAGAAAGGTGGGCACTACGTATGGTATTCCCATAAGGTATCGTGCTTCTTTTTATGCACCCACCGTCCACAGGCACCCTCGGCCCGTGGATTCCAAGGGCTGAGCAGCTCACCGCCCCCTTCCTCACTGTTCTTGACGTGATCCGGGCCCTTAAATCCTTCAGACCAGCACGACATCACATTTCAGGTGTTGCTGAAGAATGATATCCACCCCGCACCTGAGCGCATGTCTGGTCTTTCCTCCCAGAATGGAACTTGAAGTAGACTCTGCAGTCGCAGGTGTCCAGGTGGAGGAGAGAAAGCCCTTCTGCATGGGACAAGTGGGCTCCAGGGGGCTGGGAGGGGAACGCTTTCAGAGAAGTTAGCACATCCACAGCAAGAGTAGCCTGGAGCCTTCTCCCCACTGACCTCCAGCCCAGGATGAGATCGGCTGGCAAGCGGGACCAGCTCTTCCCAAACCGCCTCACGTGCAAGGTGCACAGTTATCACGCTAACGTGCAGAGGGGACTCGGTGGGGCCCAGTGGGGCTCGGCGTCTGTGCAAGTGCCTGGGCGGCTCTGCGGACTGGAGTTTGTACAGTTGTTTTGGGCAACACCTTCCATTTACACTTTGCTAAAGGATGGTGGCATCCTCTGCAGTGGTCTAACCTGCATACCCACTGCCTGCAAGTTCCCTTGTAGACCTCGCCAACCATAACCGTCTCCATCCATTCCACGCGCGTCTATGGAGCCCTTCCATATGCCAGGTCCTGGGGTCCAGGTTGCCGGCTAGGGAGGTCCCAGGAGCTCAGGCCCCAGTATATGAGGGAGATGGGAAGGAGCAGCGAACAGGAGTGAAGGAGACGGTGAGGCCGAGGGAACGGCTCTCTTCTTCCTCCGGCCTTGTTGGCTGTGGGAGGAATACGTTGTCAAGATATCTCATCAGTTGGATGGAAGAGCTGAGTGCACAAGCGGGAGGTGGGGGGCAGGGGAGAGGTGAGCAGGGCACAGACAGGACCTCATGCTGAACCACCTGGTCACCATATGTGTCCTTCACTAACAAAGCCCTGTGGTGGTGACCAGCCGGGGCTGTCTCTACCGCTTTCCACCCTGGCTCTTCCGTGGCCCTGAGAACGAGGCTGTCGACATTCAGAGCCTGAGAGTAATCCAGCCTGCCTTCATCCTTCATTGCTTAGGTAAACCCCACAGGGAGCTGAGGGGCTCTGGACCCTCCTGCGGGCCACCTGGCTCAGGACTTCCGGGCTCTCTTGTTCTCTGTCCTGTCTTTGCGACTCCTCTGTTACCTTCACCTTTGTCTAGCCACCACGGAGCACGTTTCCTTCTAGATTCTTCTTCCAAAGCAACCACAAGCATGGCGGTTGCTTACAATAGGGAACCTTTATTAACCCTTCGTGGATGGTGAAGAGTTTTGCCAGACGCTGCTCTTTTTTTTTTTTTTAATTTTTTTTAATGTTTTATTTATTTCTAGGAGAGAGAGACAGAGAGACAGCGTGAGCAGGGGAGGGTCAGAGAGAGAGGGAGTCACAGACTCTGAAACAGGCTCCAGGCTCTGAGCTTGCAGTCAGCACAGAGTCTGACGCGGGGCTCGAACCCACGAACTGCGAGATCATGACCTAAGCGAAAGTCGGACGCTTAATCGACTAAGCCACCCAGGTGCCCCGACGCTGCTCATTTTTAAGGACCTAAACTCATGGACCAGTTATCCTGTCTTCAGCCGGCAACTTATCACTAGCTGGTTTGTCCCATTGGCTCCGTGTGTGTGTCATGTCCGGCTCTGCACTGTCTCCATCCTGTCCGGGCTCCTCACCCCGGTCCTGAGAACACCCCTGATCCCAGTCGACACGGGGCTTTAGAGTCTGCTGTCTGCCCAGATCCACTGTTTCTCGACGGAGACCCAGAGCCCGGAGAGACAGGGAGACTTGCCCTAGGCTCCTGGCTGTGGTCGGTGCTAGGACTGGAAGGCAGAATCCTCTCCAGTGGCCGTGCCGGGGTGTGTGTGGGACCCTGGGCCCTCTGTCCCCTGCTTGCTGTGGACGCCCTCGGCAACGGCGAGGTGAGGTGAGCAGACATGCTGACCTGTACCGTTCTCTGCCCCAGCCCTTGGTCCCCGTGGTAATGCACACGTGCCCAGCCCATAAATATCTTATTTTGTGTTCCTGCCAGCCCCCTCTAATAGGGCTAATGCTTCCTGAGGAGTAGCCCCAAGCTGCATTAGTCGCAGATGTTTGATTGATTTAAAACAAAGAGCCTGACCACCAACCTCTCTCTATGGTTTCTCTTCCTGCCACTTTGCTTGCAGGGTTATCTCTAAAATGCAATTAAGGGGCTTAAAAGTACATTTTCAGGAAGATGCAGAATTGATGAGGGGAGCTGGCCCCTGCGGGTGCCTCGAGATTGTTCTAGTTCCAGGGAAGGGAGCCGGACCCCGCCTGGCGCTGCATCCACACCCACCCAAGTCTTGGCTCTGCCGGGCATTATCCGCCCCCAGCAGCCCCGGAGGAGGGAGGGAGGGAGGTGAGGCTGTGGGCCACGCTTGGGGGTTGGCTGCTATGAGCCTCCCAGGTGCCTCCCTGGGGGGTGGGGCACATCCAGGACCAAACCCATGGCCCCAGGGGGGTGGGGCTCCTGCTTTCTAAGGGGGTCCAAGTGTCACACTAGCCATAGGGTCCAGGTAGGACACAGCGCTGATCCCCAGCACCCAGGTGTGTCACCCTAAAGCAGCTGCTCTCCCGAACGTGCCACTGATGTCCACACTGTATCTCTCAGGCACCCCTCAGCCATGAGGGCTCAGCTCCCTGGGTCTTCCAAACTGGGGAGCTCTCCAGCGAGAGGGTGAGAGAAACACAGGGCCGCTCGATGGCCCGACATTGTGCTAGGGGGCCCCCGCTAGCTGCAGCCTACCGTGCAGGGACCACAGGTGCAAAAGCAGACTCGTGGCGTCAAGTTCCCTCAGGGAGGGCTGGCAGCTCACAGCACGAGGGAGCAGAGAGAGGTGCTGGAGGGGCAGAGGTGCTGGAGGGGCGTGGGCCAGGCAGCTCCACCAGGGGCCGAGACTGCTCCGATCAGAGCTGCCACAGCACTCTGGGAAAACGGGGAAGCAGAAAATGATATTTACCAGAATGTCTTTTAAGGAAAGGCCTGCCCAGATGGGAGGAAGGGTCTGAGATGGCGAGTGTGTGGGCTGGAGAACACCCAAGGGCCGCCGCAGCTCACAGGAGTGCATTGTGGAAGGGCATCTGCTTTGCCAAGTGGTGTGTCGAGTTGGGAGCTGTCCTGATTTGCCTTGGCCACCAGTACGGTCCAGGCTGACCCCTCCTTCGGGCTGCTTTTCTCCTCCCTCAGCCACCCACCCCAGCATCAACAGACAGTTTGAAAATGTCAGGTTTAAAGAGATACTGCATTCTTAGCCTGTGCGGGCTATCAACTCTTCCCGGCCCGTTCTGGAGACACAGAGAGGAGGGCAAGGTCATCTTCTGCCAAGGTCATTGGAGAAGGGTTCCCCAGCTGGGCCTGGGAGAATGCACAGGTGTTAGAGGTGGAGAGAAAGGATCTTTCTGCTAAAGGCACATGGGAGGAAGTGAGCATTGTGGAGTGGGTGTGGGAAGCAGTAAATCTTTGGCTTGCTGAAGCATAATGGTAGGTGGGGGAGTAGGTAGGGGGCATGTGGTGATGGATTTCAATCTTGCTACGAAATTTGGGATTTACCTGCTTTAGATTGCAGGAGGACTGAGGAGAGGCCAAGTAGAAATAGGCTTCTTGCAGATGAATCCAGTTGGAAATGAGGAGAGAATGTAAGTATTTCCATGATGCTTGGTGGTTTCTTTGGTTTCCAGAGGGGAAATTTATCTCAAACTATAGAACCACAGCTTTGATGTTCAATGAGTCATCTCACCTTCATCAAGCGTATCCTTCACTATGTCTGCTGCTCTCCCCGTTTGGAAGATTCTAGACAATCACTGCCTTCCCTGGCAACCTCCCCGCTTCTTCGAGGTACTTGTACCTCTCTCTGCCATCATCAGCTGAACATTCAGTCCCTCTGGTCACTCATCCAATTACACTGTTCCACTCACCTCTGTCCTAGGTGATATCAGTGTCCACAGCCTAAACCCTCAGCACCTCAACCTTCCTACCAGCAGTATTCTCCCTCATTCCCCTTGGTCTCCCCTCACTATGCCCTGACCCGGTCCTCACTGGATGGCATCACTTCTGAACTCACCTAACTAGCTCTCCTCTTTAGTCTAATCCAGGGCTTGGCAAACGATGGCCATGGGCCCACCTGGCTTGCTGACTGTTTTTGTAAAGAAAGTTTTATTGGCACACCACCTGGCCCATCTGTGTATGCATTGTCTTGGCTGCTTCTAGCTACAAGAGCAGAGTTGAATAGTTGAGACAGAGATCACGTGGCTCACAAGCCTAACTATTGACTACCTGGCTCTCTGCAGAAAGAGCCTTTCCCATCTAACACCTTAACTCATCAGCTCCTCCTTCCTTCACTCCCTCCTTATCTAGTAGAGATTCACACTTTTGATGACTTTTCCTGCCACCCTGCTTCTGTGGCCCCTCTGAGTGATTCCAATGCCCACTTTCTCTTCACCTGCCTCAGAGCAGCTGAGGGCTGCTGGACAAGGTCACATGTCAGGCAGGGTGATTCATCAGGAATTTGTGATCACCAGCCACATGACCCTACATCTGCCTGGAAACCCTTCTGTTTTCTCTGCTCAAGTGATCATGTGATCTATGCCTTCCCTGTTCTCCTCTGGCAGATGACCCTGCCTCTCACATTATGAGGAGACTCATCACCTTATTGCCAAACATAGGCGCTTACCTAAACCCCCCTCCCCCCTCTGCTGTCTTGCTTCCCCTACATTTTCCATTTGGGCTCCTCTTCAGTCAGACTGTGAGACAGGAAGGGGGGTGAGCACTTATTGGTTTAGCGATTCCAGGAAGTCCAGGGAGAAAGTTGAGGGTGGGCAGGGAAGGGAGAAGAGCCGGCCAGCTGTGGGTCACTGAGTGAAGGGCTGCTCGGGGCAAGTGGGTTCAGCATCTTATGGGTCCTTCTGGAAGGCTGTTAGGATACAGCTAGAATCATGCTACACGTGGACAGGGAATCTGAGGTGCTTGTCCAGCCTCCCAACCCCCTGCGCTGAGTGTTGCCTCTGGGGCCTGGGCTCCCCACACTTTCTGGCTGCACAGCACAGACAAGCGAGCTCCCCGGCTGCCAGAGGACATGCCCAGAGAGACATACAGATGCACAGGCACATAGGTGTTTGCAGGAAACTGGCTGCCACAACGTCCTTGACACTAAACACTGTCACAGTTCTCCCATTTAAACAAACTAGTCTTAAACCTTCACCCTCCACAGCCCCTTCCTTCTCTCCCCTCCCTTCAGGATCAAGCCAGCTAGAAGTGAGCTCTGAGGCCACTGTCGCATTCCCTCCCTCCCAGCAGTACCTCTGCCCTCTGTAGTCTGGCTTCTTCCCTTCACTCGACGTGCCTGTCTTTCTGACACACCACACGCTGCGGAGCATCTCCACCTTCCCCACTCTCGTCTCTTGGATTCCATGACATCCCTTGATTTTGGGCTCTCTCCTGCTTCTCTGAAGAAGACTTTTCTGACTGCCGAGAGACTTCTGGGTGGGCAGCAAAGCCTACAAAGGAGACCAGCTTCCTCACAGGCTCCTCACCTTCCTGGACCCATCCAGGACCACAGCTTTAAGTCCCGCTGCTAAGGGGACAACTCATCGTTTTCTATAGCTTACATCTTTTCAACTGCCTATTTGACATTTCCTCTTGGAAGTCTCAAAGGCATATCAGAGTCCAGACTGAATACGTGATTCCCTCAGTTATGTGGGACTGTCCTTCTCGTCCTGACTCAAAGTCAGAAATAAGAAAGCCACTTGTCTCAAGGCCCTTTTCCCAGATTTTCAACCCCTTCGTTACTCCTTGAACAAGGTTGTTGAAGACCGACGTGGGAAGCTTTATTTCGACTTCCCCTTCTCGCCTTCCTGGATCTTGCTTGGGCCTGTCTGCCATTCTGCAGGGACTTCAGAGAGGAAGGTTGAAAAGATGAGGTTTTATTGCCAGAAGTTTTTGCTAACCATACGATTGGGTTTTCACTAGAGTGATTCATGGACATGCATTTACAGCTGAAGTTGTAGATCTGTTTTTAGAAATTATTAGCAGGCATTAAACAAAAACAGGCTTTATTAATAATTCACCAGAAAAAAAATACGGTGCAACATCCCGCAATAGTAATCTTTAATGCCGGAATAAGTATTCCATTTGTTTTTGTTTTTTCTTCTTCTTCTTCTTCTTCATTCGACATAACAAAGACCCAAATCCTTTGTAAACTGAGAGAAAGGCAGACCTAAGAAGGCACATTTATCAGCTCAGCAGAGCAGGATTCTGCCTGTCGAGTCTCCAGAAAAACAGGACAACTTCTGGGAGCCAATGTTTAGAAATAGAATGGAATCGTCTGTAACAAAATTAGGGCACAGGGTCTGAGGCCTCTGTTCTTGAGGCCTCTGTTTGGCTTGAGTTTCAGGGCCTCATTAATTCAAGGATGTAGTAAGACCCCAGTGGCCTTGCCCATACCCATCAGGCCTGCCCCAGGGGTCGCTGCAGACATCCATGCAGGTAGTGATGGCTTTCTGGGTCTTTCTGCCTGGGGCTGCTGTCCAGAGGACAAGCTCCCGTGTGTTGGAAGCGCCAGGAATTTGGCGCTCCCTCCATTCTGGTGGTGACATCCAACCAATAAGGGAACAAATGAGGTAGGTAGGTTAGTCCCCCAGCCTCCCTGGCTCTTTTCTGTGGGACGGCTCTAAGGTATGTGCTATACACACCCTCAAAAATCTCCCACCAGCCTCTGGAAGCGACTTGTTCCTTAACACACTCTATTTTGGGTTTTCCTCTTGATGGAGTTTTGGGACGGCGGGGGGCGTGAGGGGGGAGGGTCTGGAGCCAATGACCAAGAAAGAATTCTTGAAGACGTCTTTGGTGAAAAAAAGGTGATTTTATTAAAGTACGGGCCAGGACCTGTGGGCAGAAAGAGCTGCACTGGGGCTTGTGAAGAGTGGCTCTTTTTACTATGAAACTGGGGGAGGTAAAGTCAAAAGAGAGACCTCCAGAGGGACGTGGATACTAAGGAGAACTCCTAAGATACCTGAGGCCTTGCTGTGGTCAAGCTAAGGTTGTTTTTCCTTCTAGCAAAGCATTAACACGAAGACCGTAGGCTGCCAGCCTCAAGTATGTGTCAATGGGCTGCAGGTTATAAAGAAATTTAATTTTCCTGCCATTTCCTCCTTGCCTTTGATCCCCTACATCGCTATGGAGGGAGGGTGATGTTGGGGCTCCAGGAAACTGAGTCTATAGGTTTCTGGAAATCAAGTTATTGATAAGATTGCCTTTTCTTGTCATTAAGATATTTGTAAACTGATGGAGGCTCTATCAGTTTAATCATTGGGTCCTTTGTCCTTGGGCAGCCGGGAATGCCTGCATAGTGTCACCCATGTGGGGAGGGCGTGCTAGCCTGTGCTCTGCCGTCAGCCCTCCCCACACTCCCTCATCACTCTCCGCCCTTCCTTTCTTCCCCATTCCTTCTCCAGGTTTCCTGGAACCCACCAACGAACCAACCTCCTGCAACCTCAGAGTTTTCTGGAACCATGGGGAAGTGAAGACAGGGAAAGGGGGAAATCTAATAAAAGTGTGCTGAGGAGCAGGTCCCCATCTTGCTGGGGACCCTCTGCCACACCGAGGAGGAGAGGGAGCCTTTCTGTCCCAACTCCTATCCCCAGCTGGCTGAAGGCTTACCTTGGAGCCATTAAACCTCCCCCCACCTCCAACCCTCATTGCTTGGCCTTAATGACCAAGGTCCTCATGGCAGAAAGAAGCCCTAGACAGAGAAGAAAGACAGTTCCAGAGGTGGGAAGGCATTGGCATGCTGGAAACTGCCTACTGCAGCTGCTGAGAATTCAGGTGGCTAAACATAGGAGTGGTGCTTTGGACACAGGTGCCCTCTCCTGGCCCGGTCAGTGTGGCCAGAGAGCTGGCGGGGGCAGGGCAGGATGGAGATGGACTGTGGCCACCTGCGCATAAGGAAATGGCTAGGGCTGCATTCTTGCAAGGGAAGGTGTGGGTGTAGCTGGGACCTTGGTCACCAGCCCAAGCAGAACTCTCCAGGACGTAAACAGTAACACCGAGGCACAGAGCAGTCTGCAGCACTCAGGGCAGGATGCCCAGGCTGAACACGAGAGAGCTTTCGGTGGCCCTGTGCTTCTCAGTGCTTTGGGTGCTCTCCCCCACCCCTTTCTGGAATGCCTCTTTGGTTGTGACAATCCCTCCTCCCCCAGCCTCCCAGTGACCTCTGCATGGCCTCTGACTGTCAGAGCCTTCCGTCCCAGAGCCCTGAAGTGTCCTATGCCACAGTTAACCTCTCTCTCTGAATAGACATTCCCTGTCCTTCAAATTCACTCCTCTTCCTCAGACCCGATGTCCAGAGAAAGGCCATTGGCTGTAAGAGGTGAGCTAGTGTATTAATTCATACTGGACTGTGAAGAGTAGGCAGCTTCAAAGCTCTCTCGGGATATTTGTAGTTTAACAGGGGACAAAAGTTATAGTAAAATACATAAACACAAACAAAACCCCATAAAAGCTCTTATAAAACTTGTCTAGAGAAAGGCAGCATCAAACAGCAGAGGAGACTATGAGCTCTGAAGCAAGGATCCTTGGGTTCAAAACCTATTAGCCCCTCTTCCCAGAAACACACTGAACATTGGCGGGCACTCAAGAGTGTTCTTTGCTTCTCAGTGCCTCGGCGTTCCCCTTTGCAGAATTAACTAAAAAGACTTACCTTATTGGATTGTGGTGAGGTTAAGGAGCATAGTTTGTCTATACTGCATCTGTGACACACTATAAGCCCAATACTTGCCAGCCATTGTTAACTCTTTTGTCTTCAAAGATACCAGAAATGCATTTTTTTCTCTGAATTCAGGTGGGGGTCAGAGTAAGTTTTCGTGACGAGACAATCCAACAGGCAGTGTATGCAGCTACATCCAGCCCAGCTCTGAAGACTTCTGGGTGGGTAGAATAACTCAGACCTGAACAATCCTCCTTGGTCTCTTACTGTCTGTGTCTCTGAGTTGCCACAGCAGTGAGGCCTTGGGGAATCCCACCCTCAGAGACGTAGCAGAGAGGGGACCAGCTTCTGTCTGTTTCCCTGTGACCTGAGCAGCTGAAGATGGACTCAGAAGTCATAACTTTCAGGTGGTGTTCTCAAAGTCCACCCATTGCTCATAGCTGCGATTCAGGGAGGAGTTGCTAAATAAATCAGGCTGGCTGGACTCTAGGTATGGTGGGAGGCCTAATTTTTTACTTGTTGGTGTGCATGGGTAAGCACAGCTCTCTCTCGCTATGGGATGATGGACAACAGTCTTTTCACAGCAATTCTGCAGTTCCTTGTTTCTCTCTTCCCCATTCTGTCCCCGCAGAACACCGCTGGCTCCATCAATTCTCACGTCCTTGCCTACAGAGGGCCCCTACGAAGAAAGTGGCTCAGGGGCTGAGGTGGAGGTAAATCTGACACTTTTTTTTTATGTCTTTATTTTATATTTTTGAGAGTGAGAGACAAAGAGCGAGTGGGGGAGGGGCAGAGAGAGGGGGAGACACAGAATCTGAAGCAGGCTCCAGGCTCTGAGCTGTCAGCACAGAGCCCGACGTGGGGCTCGAACCCACGGACTGTGAGATCATGACCTGAGCCAAAGTCGGACGCTCAACCGACTGAGCCACCCAGGTGCACCCCAAATCTGGCACTTTTTAAACTGCACATTCCAGCTCATTACTTAGCAATTACACTTGACGTATTCTGAAGATAAATTACAATGTAATGTGCAGCGCTTTTCTTTTTGAGAGGGTTGGGGGAGAGCCCAGGCTCTTGCTTAGGCAGAAGGCCTCAGATAACTATCTTGGGATTTGTACCTAACCATTTGGTACTTGCCATGAGTTTATAACCTTGGGATGCAACATGGTCCTTCCTATACAATGATTAACCATCCCCAAGTATGAGGATGGGCTGCCCCAGGATTGGGGTCATCCCAGTGACAGAGCCACTGGACCATTGGCTCAGGGCTGTCTCTAGAACCAAATATCCAGGCACTTCCTGCTACAGGTATGTATACAGGCAGAGGCTCCAGAAGCCTGAGAGCTGCCTTCCAGGAAAGCTAGCAGGTGCCGTTGAATGGGAGTGAAAATATGCCACTGTGGGGGGCAATGGAGAAGCCACCCAACAAGATGTGAGAGGAACGCCAGCAGCATCCGCTGTATGAGGATCTCTGGGTGCACGATGGCAGCAGTCGCTGGGGAGAAACTGATTCTGAAAGGACTGAGCTCTATGGATTACGTTTCCCTAAATTACATGATGGGGGTGGGATGTCCTAGTAAGTACTGACTAGTTCCCTCATGGACAATCCTAGAAATCAGAGACAACATTGACCCTGAGAAGTACTAACAACTTCATACCAATCGATCCAATAGCAAACAGACCTCTGAAGCTCAGAACAAATGATAGAGCCTGGAAGTCCAAGCCAAAGATTAAAGGACACCCCAGATTGAAGGAGATTAAAAATAAGACATAAACAAGAAATGTTCTAAGCCCGTCATTGTTACAAGAATGAGAACTCTCAGGTCATGTTTTTAGAAAAGGGGACAGTGGTATAAGAATCTCTCTTCAATTCCCAGCTGCCACTCCAGACTCTATGGCTGCCCCAAGCACCCCCAAAGGTGAATATCTCTACTGTGTTTCTGTGCAGGATCTTGGAAGGTCTTCCACCATCTTGAGAGTAGAAAGTTTTGGATTTCCCATCAGAGAATAAAATGGATTTCTTGGCAGTCAGATAGAGAGGTTGGGCCCTCCTTTATTTTATGGGGTTTTTTGTTGTTGTTAATCACCCTAGCCTGACTCATGTGTTCTAAAAGACCAGCTGCCTGGACTAAATCATCAACAAATGTTCTCAGCCTGTCCTTGGGAGTGACCCAGTAATGAACTCAGCATTCTGCAGTTTAATTCCACAAACATTTATTGAAGACCTACTATGTGTCAGGCGTTATAACAGATCTTGTGGGGAGTGACATTCATAAGATTTGGATGCCACCCTCAAGAAGCTCTGTGTTTCAGAAGTCTAGTGGAAAGCATAGCAACAACTTTGTGGTTGGTTAATTGGACTCCCCACACTTTGTAGGAATTATTTGACCAAGGCTAAGTTTAGAATGAGCCAGAGGTTTTATATCTATCTGTATATGTGTGTTTAAAGTAAGGCAAATGGCACAAACTTACTGAGATCATAGGCCTTGGCAAGGCTGGGAAACTGGAACTCAAGAGCAGCCCTTAGGTCAGAGCAAAAGTGAGGAGAATTTTATTGAGCTGAAACAAGAACTAATGTAGGAAAACTCATATGCATGAGATCAGAAGCAATTTGAGGAATTAACTGACATATGTTATCTCAATGTTATTTGTGGTTTTCTCCGAGGGACTGGGTTTTGGTTGAGTTTAATTTTCTTCTTCTTTTCCTTAGTTCCTCCCTCCCTTCTTTCTTTCCTTCCTCTTTCTTTCTTCTTATGTTTTGTTAGTATTTAATACACTTTATACAATATGCCTTTGTATACTTTTGAAATAAAAAATGTATTACTTTTAAAATGATGTCAACTGAGAATCTAAGGCATGTTGTATTTGGGGCCAAAGGTCAGGCCAAATTGATGCCAAGTATAAGCGAAACTTGCAGCTGCCTCTCCCTTTCTCTGAATCTCTCCCGCATTCTCCTAGTACTCGGCTATGTATAGGTAGGTGGTATCATCTAGGAACTAGAGTCTACCAAACAAATCCGGTTCAAAATGTGTATTCATACCTGGTTTCTGGACCCAGCTGCATATTGTTATCATTTTCCCCTCCTTCGAGAGTCACAAATTACTGCTCTTGAGAGCAAATATAATTAGAAAACCAAAAGTTTACCTTGATCGATTGTTGACATGACTGACTTCTTAAAAAAAGAAACATTCCCTTCAATAACATTCTCAGTGGTCCACATGCAGCAACTGTAGTCTTGGTGGATTATCGCATTTTGTATCAGAGAGAAGGCGCAGGACATGGGGATAAAGGCATCAGCAAGTACTCTGTGTAGCAGATGTCCCCCCAAAGAGAGAACTAAAATCAGAGTTATTTAAGTTTGCTTAACACAGTATCTAAATAAAAATCTGACTGCTCCTGAGAATCAAGCAGAACAGTGGAGGAAGCATAGAATTGTGTTTATTGTTGTCTGTCCGACACCTGGGAGTGTGTAGTTTATGTCCCGGGCAAGTGCATAACGTATGAGCTACAAAATCGATTTAGTGGACTGGGACCACCAGCATTTACAGTGAAACAATAGAAAATGTCAGGGTACGTTTTATGCAAGTAAGAGTGAGTATTGTCTCTGGGGCGCACAGTGCGTGCGCGCATGTGTGTGTGGTTTTTCTCACTGTGGGTTGTGGAGATCACCACACTAGGCAGTCTTGCAGGTTGGATCACATTGCCTTGAGTTGCTTGTGTGGTTCGTGGAAAGGCCTGACCAGAATGGCCACCCTGCTGGGGTGATGAAGGGACTCAGTGGAGAGGAGGGTTTGGAATGGGTGACACCTTGGGCTCCCTCCAACTTTGTGGTCCTGATGCACTGCCAGCCGCCCACACACTCCTGCTGGTTGGTGGGGCCAGTGGACAGCCAGTCACAGACCAGAGGAGAGCTGTGGGCTTCCAGGGTCCTCCTCAGTCCTGTCTTCCGCTCTCGGGAAGTGCGGCCTCTATTCCACATCGAGGAGTTATTGCTTTGCCCTGCCCTTCCCACAGCCAGCTCTCCGCCCAGTCCTGTCCACCCTCACTCACACTGGGACCCCGATCTGCCCATTTATCTCCCTCTCACCTTGGGCAAAGCCACCCCACTGCTTGCCCAGATGACCAAGTCACCTTTGAACTGGTCTCCCCCTCCCCCACTTTGCACTCACTGGTGTGAGAGCGTTTTTTTCAAGGCAATTCTCATCATACCTCTCCCCTGTTTAAAGCCCACCAATGGCTTCCCATCACACACAGCATAACCTTCAGACTCCTGAGTCTGAGTCCTCAGGCCCTATGCACTCTACCCCCTAACTCAGCCCTCCCACTTCCCCCTCAACTCCGCCACACTGGCCTTGCCTCTCCTCAAAAGCAACAAGCTCGGGACATCATCAACAAGTAGGAAGGTCTTTTCTAGCATCACCCTGCTAGATTCTTCTCAGTCCTCAGATCTGAGAGATTACACTGACCCTGGACCCACCCCCAAATCAGTGGGGCCCCCAGCTTTTCTCTCCCTCTCTCGTAGTACTGAGCTTCCTTCCTTAAAACACTTAGAGCACACTGTAATTGCACGTGTGTTTGAATTGATTCATTTAATATTTGCTTCCCCTGCTGGCTTGTAAACTCCAGAAGAACGAGCAGTGTCTTCTTTTGATAGATGATCAATAAATATCTGTTTAATGAATAAATTAATGGGAATATGGTGCTGTCTCCTTCCTCCTGGACATTGAAAGCAAATTTTACCCATCAAGACACCCCCAGTGAATTAGTCTTATCCCAGCCCCTTTAGCTTCCTAATTTATAACCCTTTAAGAATCCCCCAGACTGTTGTAGTTCCCCTCCAAACTGGCCCATCTCCTTTTAGCTGAGAAGCTCAGCTTCTGGTATCTTGTGTTCCAAAATATTTCTGCCATTACCGAGTATGGTGGGACCACAACCCCATGGTTCTGACATGGAGCCTCCTTCTCAAACTCTGACACAAAGAACCCTAATCTGAAACTAATGCTGGAACCGGCAGATAATTCAGTTCTACTCAAGATCATGGCTCACCCTGACTTGACAGTGCTCCTTCAGAATTCATAGTTTTCTCACTCCCTCCTTCCCTTCTTCTCTCTCTTCCTTCCTTGTTTCTCTGTCTGTTCTTCCCTCCTCTCCTCTCTCCGTTTCTCATTCATTCATTCATTCATTTGTTCATTCACTAACTCATACTTTCTGTTTTTATTTCAATCCTGAAGTTAGTACAGATGACCCTTGAGTAACATTGGAGTTAGAAACACCAAACCCCTGCGCTTTTGGTCAAAAATCCACTATACCTTTTGACTCCCCCAAAACTTAGCTATAATAGCCTGCTGTTGACTTACTGACAACATAGACATTCAAATAACACATATTGGGTACATTGTATGCACTACGTACTGCATTCTTACAGTCAAGTATGCTATAGAAAAAAACATATTATTAAGAAAGTCATCAGGAAGAGAAAATACATGTGTAGTACTCTACTGTATTCATCACAAAAGCCGTGTATGGACCTGCACGGCTCCAACCCATGTGGTTCGGGGGCCAGCGGTACTTCCTTTCCTGTCCTGAGATGAGGACAAGAAGGAAACAGTAAATGTACTTAGAATGAGGATCCAAATCCATTCCTCACAGTGGCTTTGAGTCTCCCAGTAGCCAGAGTGAGCAGGTTTCTTGGGGCCCTGTTCCCACTCCCTGTTTCGTCGGAGAGTCAGTCCCGTATTCACAATCAGTGCCCCTCAGGAGGAATGAGGGCCTGTGAACTGGGCGACAAAGGCCCGAGCGTCTGCTGGGGGCCCTCAGCCGTCAGGCTAACGTGGAGGATTGGGCCGGTTCAATCAATGAAGTGCGAAGAAGTGCTGCTCCTCACTCTGAGACTGCAGTTAGCACCTCAGCCCTGGGTTTCAGCAGAGAGAAAGTCTTCTGGAATCGATACCGCTATCATTTCACAAAATTGCAGTACTGTGTGCTGAAAATGAGCCATAAATCAACTCCAGGCTTCACTTGCTGGAGGAAGCAGCTTTGCTGTGAGAAGGCCGGCAACCTGGGATGAGTGTCAGGAGCTCAGAAGGTCCAGGCCTCTCCCACGGTCTCCCAGCCCCCCACCTGCTTCCATCTGGAAAGGCCGGAAATCTGAAGTGAGCGTCCTGAGCAGACGGCAACACGACTTGGCCTTCCTTGGTGAGCCACAGATGTCTCACCTGTCGATTTTAATTCCAAAAACTGGCTGGGAGGTGGGTGGAGCTTCTGACCTGGCACCACACAGGAGCATCTTGAAAGCTTTTGTCTTCTCTTTGGTTTCCATCTGATATGTATTTACGAAAAGCCAGAGTATTGGGCACTGCTGTCCCAGCTACAGGACTTTGGGAAGTCTATGGTAATGGTGAGCGTGATGGCAGAGGGCTATCAGAAGCCCGGTCCCATCCATCCTTGAGATGAACTAGGCTGCCTGACATGCTACCCACAGGATGGGTCTTGGGCCATCACTTTGCTGCCCCATGAAAGTTGTAATTGCTGAAGGGCACACACGATGCCCTCCACTGTTGATAGCCTTCCCGGGTCCTAGCACAGTACAAAATTCCAAAATACATAACTGCTGAGATTGAGAAAGAAATATATCCTATAGTCTTCTGATTGCCTAGAAAAAAAGGAAAAATAAATCCAGGTCATATCATTCTAATGATCTGTGTATTCATCTACCACTAAATTCTAAAAGGAATTTATTTTGAGTGCCTGGTTAAGCATCCGACTCTTGATTTCAGCTCAGGTCATGATCTCATAGTCATGAAATTGAGCCCTGAGTCACATTTCATGCTGAGTGTGAAGCCTGTGAAGCCTTCCTGGGATTCTCTCTCTCTCTCTCTGTCCCTCCCGCACTCGCACACATGCACTCTCTCTCTCTCAAAATAAATTTAAAAAAGAAAAAGGAATTTGTTTTGATGGGTACCTACCTAAAAGATTTTGGAAAGCATAATGAAAAATATCTTCAACATGGTTTCTGTGAAAGATTAAGAACTATATTTGATATGCTATATGGCTTCCCTTCAGTGAGCCTATTTCTACATCAGTAAGTAGGACAAGTAATGAAGACAATGTTATTGGGGCACCTGGGGGGCTCAGTTGGTCAAGCATATGACTTTGGCTCAGGTCACGATCTCATGGTTTGTGAGTTTGAGCCCCATGTCAGGCTCTGTGCTGACAGCTCAGAGCCTAGAGCCTGCTTGGGGTTCTGTGTCTCCTTCTTTCTCTCTGCCCCTCCCCTGCTTATGCTATCTTTCATAAATAAATAAACTTTTAAGAATTTTTTTAGGGGCACCTGGGTGGCTTAGTCGGTTAAGCGTCCGGCTTTCGCTTAGGTCATGATCTCGCGGTTCGTGGGTTCGAGCCCCGCGTCGGGCTCTGTGCTGACTGCCAGCTCAGAGCCTGGAGCCTGCTTCAGAGTCTGTGTCTCCTTCTCTCTCTGACCCTCCCCTGCTCACACTGTCTCTCTCTCTCTCTCTCTCCTAGAAATAAATAAAAATATTAAAAAAATAAAAATAAAAATAAAATGGCTAAGTGCTGTGTTAGCATCATATCACCTAGACATAAGGATTCTCAACACCACTCCCATGGTGTGCAGGAAGCTCAGCTCTTGTCCAAAGCAATGGGGTCCCCCTTGCCATGCACCCCTCCGTGCATCCACAAAGGGTGGGGGAAGGCTCTGTTTAGATTCTCCAGAGAGTCTCTTGTAAGAGAGCTGGGCTTCCCTCTAAATTGCCTCCATATCTATTCTCCGTGAAAGCAAACATAATTATAAGGGTCTCATTTCTTAAGTGTTTACCATGAGACAAGCATGGTTTATCTGCATTGTCTCATTTAATCCCCTAACAACATGGAGAAGGTGTCACCTGCCCATATTTCACATGAGAAAACCAAGCCTTGGAAACGTTAAGTAACTGGCTCAAGGTCCCGTCACTGGGAAGATTTGACTCTGGGTTGGTTCGTCTGTAGAAACCATGATCCGCTGCTAACCATGGGCTGTCCTTGGCAAAGGGTGGTGCCCGGGGCAAGGGACGGCTGGGGGTGTGGGGAATGTGGAGGGTGTTGGTTGTGAGAGATTGCACACTCACAGAAGAAGTGAGAACGTATAGTCAGAAAGTTTGGGTTTGTTCTCAGGCTGCTAGAAGTGCGACTTCTACCCAACTACTGAAACCCTCTGAGCCTCAGCGTCCTCAACTATAACTAAGCGGAGCACAACCCTAATACACTCATCCTACGGTTACGTGACACTCTGCAGCTTACAAGGGCCTTCCACATGCCTCCTGTTCTTGTCCACCATCCCACATGGCCCATGGCTTTGGACAGACCTGTTGCACCTCAGCCCAAGGAGTTCATTCCCAGCCTGCCTCCCAGGAGACTCGTCTGCCTTGAGGAGTCCCAGCTAAAGTTTCTGGCCACTTCCCAAAGACTTCCTTACTGTAACTGCTGGGAACATGAGCTTATGTTTGAAGAAAGACAGCTGTGGTCCCACCGATGGGGAGAACAAGTCTCAGGGAATAACAGTAGGGACTTTTTAAGACCTAAAGAAAGGCAAGAATCCCCAAGATCAAAAATCACACTAAAGTAGAAGCATAACACCAAAACCCCCAAACCAAACCAAACCAAACCCTTCATATACATCAGATTGTAACTATAGAACATTGAACAAAACAAAACAAAAAAGCTATCAGAGAGACGAGACAATCTCCCAAATAGCAAGGGTTAGAGCCACATCTAGCCTGTGTTTTACAATTAGACTTCCATTAGCACCAACGAGATTGGTAGAAGACAGAATCATTATACACATACAAAGTCAAGATTGAATAGTTCAGAGGGCTTCTCCTCATGCCTGTTAAAAATCCCAAGTGTAGGGGCGCCTGGGTGGCTTAGCTGGTTGAGTGTCCAACTTTGGCTTAGGTCATGATCTCACTGTCGTGAGTTCAAGTCCCGCATCGGGCTCTGTGCTGACAGCTCAGAGCCTGGAGCCTGCTTCAGATTCTGTGTCTCCCTCTCCTGCTTGTGCTCTCTCTTTCTCTCTCTCTCTCTCTCTCAAAAATAAAGACTAAAATAAAGTTTTAAAAAGAATCCCAAGTATAGATTGGGTGTTATATGTAAGTGATAAATCACTAAATACTACTCCTAAAACCAATACTACTCTATATGTTAACTAACTTGAATCTAAAAAAAAAAAAATCCCAAGTGTAGAACATGCAAGAGACAGTTTCACACTCCCCTTATTATCAAAAGGGCCATCTTTTGACTAGTGCATATTGTAGGTTAGCCCTGTGAGTGCTTCTCAAGGGATCATCAAAGAGCTCTTTTCAGTTGGTGAAAAAGTAAAATGTCTAGTATTGGTGACAATGTCGAAGTGGATTGTCTCATTGTTGATAGGAATGTAAAGCAAACAGCCTTCTAGAAGCATTTTGATGCATATCCGTGAACCATGAGTGTCACTTTCTGGGATCCATCATATACAGAAACACATGAGCACAAAGCTGCCAGCTCGTTACTACCTCCATTCTTGGCTCTTAGCTCACTGGGTCCCCGGTCAGGTGATATTCAAGGAAACATGACCCAGTGGCTCTGAAGACCCACCATTAAGTCAGCCTCTCTGTGTGTCACGCTCTGACCTCATACACTATCTAGAACCTGGTGTTCTGCTTCACTCCTATGAGTCAACCTCTGCCTCCTGCTTCCAAGAACTGAAAAGGTGAAAACAATGAGTGAGCCCTGTGGGGTCCCCCTGGGACCAGTTTTTGCCTTGTCACTGTGCCTTGTACCTAGTGTTGTGGCTTTTCTCTGCTCCCCTCCCCCAAGACTACTGGGTGTCCTGGATGATCTGCGAGTCCCTACATTGGAAAGTCGCTCACCTAGAACACTATTAGGGCTGCTTTAAAAATATCGAGGCTAAACTAGAGTTTCCACTGCATTTCCACTCTGGAATTTGGCTACACTGAGCCACTGGAGGTCCCTTGATTCCAGATATAATCTATAATTTTGCAAGTTTGGTTCCTACCACTCCCTATCCATCCTCCACATATACTATCAACCTGTGGAAGTCTTCCCTGACCTCTCAGGGCTGGGATAGGTCCCTGGTCCCTGCTCGGTTCTCCCTCAGTGCCCCAAATGTGTATGTCAGACACCCTAGCACTCTGTCAAATTTCCCTTTACTTGTTTTTCTCCTTCTCTAGAGGTAAATCTGCCAGCAGTGGTCAGGACCCTGTATGTTGAAGAGATGAATGGATGATTCCACCCTTAGCCCATCTCCTTTCTATACAGCAGAAACATACTTAAGCCAAGTGACAAGATGGCAGTTTTAGGACAGTCAGATCTTTGGATCTTGCTTTGTGTGGCCTCTCCTGCTTGTCTCTGCTTCTTCCCATGTCTCTCTGGTGTCTGGGTTGGAAAACAGGGTCTGAAGTAAAGTTGGAAATCGGAAGTCTCTAATACTTTTTAGTCATGTCCTGTTTTACTTACTGCCATTTCATTTGCTGCCCATCTAGCTGACCAGTTCCCTTTACCTGGGGACCCATTGGATCACACAGAACAGAAAATTGGAGGTGTCCAGCCCTGAAGAAATTTGCATATTTATTTACCCACAATCTCTGTCATTTCTCCCCTCCTTCCTAAAGATAGTGCTTGTGATTCTGTGTTTCTACCCCACAGAGCCCTCTAGGCCTGAGACTTTGCTTCATTGCTGATCCACTCACCAAGTGGTCTCTGCAGAAAGCCCCAGGGGTGCTTCGTAGGTACACTCCTTCCCTTCCTTTGGTTTCCCGGGCCATCTGAGAATGTGTCAGCAGAGCAGCATCACCAAAGTCACAGGCTTAGGGATCTCTTCCTGGAATGGGGCTGTAGAAAAGCCATAGGCAAGCTTGCAAGCTGTGTATGGCTTGGGTTGTGTCTTTACACTAGCAGGATACACAAGTCTTGGGCAATGGTGAAGACAAATAATAAATGTTATTCTGAAAATAGACAATTACTTGCTTATTCCTCCTCATTATTGCTGCAGATACCCTTGTCTTTGAGACGGGTGGAGAGAGGAGGCGATCATTCCCACCTCTGAACCTTTCATGAATCATCTACTGGAGATGAGGGGCACAGGAGGTGGGGAGGAGGGTCCACTCCACTGATGGCTTGCTCCTGTGGCCACCCTACATGGCTGGCTTGACTCCCTCTCCAGTGCAAGGCTGCCAAATGCTATGTGTTTGGGCATTCTCCTTCCTGCTTAGTCTGGCAAGTGGTACCCCCGGGGATCAATAGGTGGAGTCAGGATGGAGATGGATGTTTTCTATCTTGATGCTGTGCTGGGATCTGTGGGAGTAGTGACAAGAATTCCCTTCTAATCCTTCTTAGTTCTTGGCTCTCTGAGGCCAGGGACAAGGCATTTAATGATCCAGGAGCTTCATTTTCCTCATCCTTACAAAGGGAGTGTCCCAAGAGGGCCCATCTCAAAGGACTTCTGCGAAGACCACAAAAGATATTTATAGGGAAATACTTTTTGAGATCAGTGGATCTCAACATATGGTCTGTGGACCCTGGGGATCTCTGAGACCCCTTCAAAGGGTCTGAGAGATCAAAAAATTTTTTGCAATGGTACTAAGATTGCATTTGTCTTGTTCAATGGTTTGACATTTGCACTGATGGTGGAAAAGCAATGGAAGGTAAAAGTGCTGGTGTCTTGGCACAAATTAAGGTGGTGGCACTAGCTATACTAGTGGTCATTGCATTCTTCACCTCCTTGAACTTGCAGAGAAAAAAATACCAGCTGCAATTAAAAAAATCTTTAATGAACTGGTAAAAAATATCAATTTTACTGAATTGCAATTGTTAAGTACACATCTTCCTAATATTCTAGGTGCTGAGATGGGAACTACACATAAAGCACTTACGTGCATACTGAAGCGTGGTGTTCATCTCAAGGGAAAGCAACCATGTGATCATTTAAATTGTGAGGCGAACCAGCCACTGTTTTCATGGAACACCATTTTTGCTGAAATGAACAAGTTACAGACATAGGTATTCGGCAGACATTTTCTCAGAAATAATGAAGCGAGGGGCGCCTGGGTGGCTTAGTCGGCTAAGGTCCGACTTTCGCTTAGGTCATGACCTCGCGGGTCGTGGGTTTGAGCCCCGCGTCGGGCTCTGTTCTGACTGCCAGCTCAGAGCCTGGAGCCTTTTTCAGAGTCTGTGTCTCCCTCTCTCTCTGACCCTCCCCTGCTCACGCTGTCTCTCTCTCTCTCCTAGAAATAAATAAAAAATATTTTTAAAAAATAAAAATAAAAAATAAAATAAAATTATTAAAAAAAAAAAGAAATAATGAAGCGAGCCCATCACTTCGAGGAAAATAAATGACAGTATTTGTTTCCAATGAGAACAATTTAAGCTTTTGTGCAAAAATTAGAATTTTGGAAAACTTCTATTTGCCTTTCTGAGCTTGACAGTGTCCTGATGTTTAAATACTTTTCTCATTAAATTGATGATGGTATGAATATATGTGGTTTTGGGTTTTCATGCTACATAATGAAATGTCTCATCATTAGAAAGATCTGCAATGAGCTCATTGAACCAATATTTTCCAAGTGACCAGTGCATGATGCTTCCAAATCAAGCCTGGGTAAAAGATCCATGCAAAATGGAAAATTTTAATGTAACAGCATATGAGTTTTCAACCAATTGTAGAATTTCAGTTTAGGATGAAAGAACAGCCACATTTTTCTGAAAAGGCTACTTTAATATCCTTCCCTGTTACAACTCCATATCTACTTCAAACAAAACAGCATTTCTCAACAGATTGAATGCAGAAGCAGGCAAGAGAATCTGGCTGCCTTCTATTAAGCCAATTAAGAGCTTTGCAAAAAGATAAAATAATGCTACGCTTCTCACTACATTTTTCTCTGTTTTCAAAAATTTATTTTTATTTATAAGAATATTTTTATACTAACATGGAAAGGTCTTATTGTATTGTTAAAATAAAAACAAAATAAATACATATTTTTCATAAATATTTAAATAAATCAAATATTGTTATGTTTAAATCCTTGTTTTATGTATACTTACATAAAACAGACTTTTAAACATTTCTTAGTTTTAATTTCTAATATGGTAAATATCAGTAGATTTAACCCATATAAAAAGTTCTGTGTGGGCCTTAGGAAATTGTGAGAGTGTAATGTTCCTGACAAAATGTTTGGAAAGCCGTGTCGTAGAGCACAGTATAAATTTCAGGCTCTTAAAAGAAATAAATCGGGATGCCTGGGTGGCTCAGTTGGTTAAGCATCCAACTTCAGCTAAGGTCATAATCTCACGGTTCATGGGTTTGGGCCCCGCATCGGGCTCTGTGCTGACAGCTAGCTCAGAGCCTGGAGCCTGCTTCAGATTCTGTGTCTCCCTCTCTCTCTGACCATCCCCTGCTCACACTGTCTCTCTCTCTCTCTCTCAGAAATTAAAAAAAAAAAAAAAACATAAAAAAAAAGAAATAAATCACTGTTTCTTCTCCAATTCGTGAAATGGTTTCTAATGGGAACCCCAGACTATAGCTCTACTCTCAGACTACTTCTCAGAGTCCCCAAGGCTGAAGAACTTTCCCTGGAATCTGAGGGTTCCACTAAAGTCCCCCAAGTTTTTCCCACAAGCCTTTGCTGATGTCAGAAAACAAAGTTTCAAAGATATATTCCTTAGATTTATTAAAAAATTGTTCTCAATGTCATGAGCTCTGCTTGGGGACACCCACAAAGTTTTATCGCAGTTAAGTTTCCAAAGCAACCATCATGAACTGAGGATGGTCATTCTTATCCACATCCTCATGATATTTATGCTGGATAAATCACGTGACCTGCCCCTCCCTTGCCTCATTTTTCTGGGAACTTAACCCTCTCTTCCACCCTTTCCCCCATGTACATGGTTATTATGGGAACAGCTACTTTTTAACATACGACCCTCCTCTCACAGTTGATTGGCCAATCAGAGGATGCCCCTGGGATTTTTTGGGGGTGTAGAACTCAGAGAGCCAAACCAGCCTCATTACACAGTTGCTTAAAGATCAAGCACATTAAAAACTCAAGAGCTGTTATTGGCCATGTTTTCTGCCACATGCACTGAGTAGCAAAGAAAGCTGGTTTGCACCAAAAGGTGGGAATGAGAAAGATGTGCAGAGAGGAGCCAAGTCGAGAGCTCCAAGTAATGGTGTGCATCCTAGCCCAGCTGCAATTCTTCCTGGGACTCAGCCACATCCCTGTGAGTCAACTACCTCCTACTCTGCCACTCTCAAGCTCTGGCTTTTGTTGTTTGTTTGCTTAAGTAAGGCAGAGTTGCTCATCGGTACCAGATACTACTTTCTCAGTAGCCTCAGCCTAGCACATACTCAGGAAATGAAGTAATTTGATGTGCTAAATGGTTGACAGATAGCTTTGCATCCCATGGTGGCGGCGAATCAATTGTCCTTGGGTTCAAGCAGAACGTTCTGGTGTGCGTGAGCACATGTGGGCTTGAGCTGATGCTCTTGACTCCACGAAATAAAGCCCTTCGTGGCTGGAGAATGCAATTGTCTTAGAGCTTTCGAAGGGGTCACAAGTTTCCCCGTGGCTTATGAAATTCAGGCTGAGTGGGTAGATGAAGGCTGTTGTCCTGATTGTTCTTGTAACCTATGCTTTCGGAGAGAGATTATGTTCAAACCCAGTCTTTACTGAGGAAGGCAAAGTTATTCTATCACCATAGAACTGTAACTGGGTGGTTTAGGGTTCTTAACCTGAGAATGTTCTTAACCTATGAAAATATGATTTAAGCATTTATGGACATCTATGGGAAAAAGGTTACCTATCTATTTTCACTAATTCTGACTGAAAACTAGCATTCTCTTCAACAATTCATGTAGGTAACAAACCATAACTGTATAAGCAAGATCCACCTATAAAAATTAGTTATTTCCATATTACATCTAAGTGTTGCAGATATCAGGAAAAATTATTTGAGCCCATCAAACTTCAAGTTTATGGTAGTTATTAGACACCCCCCACTGGATTCTGTTATCTCATATATAATTCCTTTATAAAAATTTTAAATAGTTTAGTGACTACTTTTCTACTTAGTGTATGTTATTTTATGTATTTAAAAACATGATTCTAAGAATGGGTTGACAGAATTTATCCAAGGGTTTCATGGAACCAAGAAAACATAAAATGGAACTAAAAGCTGGTTTAACTCCCCTTCTTGGAAACACGATAACATAGAAGCAGAAGACATTTATTTGGTAAAAATACTACAAATATGACTGCCCGTTATGTAGGACAGATTTTCTTCTTAATGTTGTTCTAGCTATATATTGTTGGATAATAAAACACTCTGAGGCTTAGTGTCTTAAAATAGCCACTATCATTCATTTTGCACCTGAATCTTCAATTTAGGCAGGGCTCTGAGGCATCAGCGTCTCTCTGCTCCGTGAGGTAGCAGCTGGGAAGCTTCACTGTGGCGGAAAGATCCACTTTTAAGATGGCTCACTCACCTGGCTGGCAAGGTGGTGCTGGCTGTTAACTGGATGCCCAGCCAGGGCTGTCAGCCTGGGGGCCTCGACTTCTCTCCGTGTGGGTCTCCCCACTAATCACTCGAGTTCCTGGCTGCACGGTATCTGGGTCCCTAGAGAGTATCTGAGCTACTTAATGCTGCTGTTCCTTAAGACTGGAGCCCAGAAATTCAGGCAGTGTCCTTTCCACTCTATTTTATTGTCTACGCTGTCAAAGCACCCAGTCAGGTTCAAGGGGAAGGGATATAGATCTCCTCTCCTGCTGGGATAGGGGAGCATCAAATAACTTGTAGCCAGCTTTTATCTACTGCAGATATGAACTATGATTTCCCTTGGAATTTATATTTTCATAACATAAAACTTTAACTCTTCTTAAAATTAAATCTTTACAATGGACAATGTAATGGTATTTGCAAGTGCAATGTCACTGTCGGGATGAAGGAAACTGACTGGCATCATATTGGCAGACTTCCTTTCCTTCCTCTCGCCTTCTTTTTTTTTCCACCTCAAGCTTCCTCTTCTCATTTCCCCAGTATTTTTTTCAATGTTTATTTATTTATTTTTAGAGAGAAAAGTTGAAGGCAAGGGACAGGGAGGGAGGGGAGAGGCCTTTGGCGATATTGATCAAAGGTGAAAATGTCCTTTCACACTGATGCAGGAGCCCACTTATGGGAATATATCCAAGGATCAGTTCACAAACCTATGTGTATAAGAAATCTATAGAAAAGTTGTATTTTTAGGGAACAAAATGTTGGGAATAATCTCAGTGTTCTGTAACCTCAAAATTAATGCTTGTGACACTTTTGTGGTCATTTGTGAACTTGTGCAAAGCAGTGAAAAACCTGGGTCCCCCATTGTGCACGTTCCAGCTGAGGTGGAGAGGGTCACTCTTTGCCTGTTTGTCTCAGCTCTCATACTGTAAACAAGGTCCTTTCCATGGCATATTTAGGCCAACATTTTTTGCATTTTTGGGCTCTTAGTTAGTGATTTCCCTGTTTGATGTGGTCCCCAACCATATGCTGAAGTCCTGTCTAGTGTTCCTAAGTGTGAGAAAGCTGTGATGTACCTTATGGAGACGAAACCTTTGTTCGGTGTTTCATTCAGGCCAGAGTTATATAGTGCTGTTGGCTGTGAGTTCAATGTTAATGAATCAATAATATATCTTAAATAAGGTGTCTTTAAACAGAAACACACATAAAACAAGGTTATGTATTGATTAGTTGGTGAAAATGTGAAGCTCATAGGAACCTAACCTGGTATTTCCCCTATGAGCAATGGTTCAGTTTTTGCTAATTTAGTGTTCACAGTGACTTTACAGAATATAACTACTAAGGTAATGAGAATGGACTGGTGTGTGTGTGTGTGTGTGCGCGCACAACCATTGAAATGACTTATTGGCAGAGATGACAGGGTGGCATATGTGGTGAGGTCTCAAAGAACTCTTCTGGAAGGATTTCTTGCTGGTTAATAATAGTTATATTTTCTTAATGATATTTGAGGTGATTTTCTTTTTGTTTTCCTTTTTTTTTTTAATTGAAATCTAATCGACAACAATATCCTATTAGTTTCAGGTATTCATCATAGCAAATATTTTTATACACCATGACATGATCTATAGGGTGTTGAGTTATCCTCTGTCCCATACAAAGTCATTACAATGTTATTGACTATATTCCCTAAGCTGTACATTACATCTTCATGACTTATTTTATAACTGGAAGTTTTACCTCTTTAATCCCCTCCACCAATTTTGCCCATCTCCCAACCCCTGCTTCCTCCAGTAACCCATAGTTTGTTTCCTAGATCTATGAGTCTTCCTCTGTCTTGTTTTGTTTGTTCATTCATTTTTTTGATCCTACATATAAGTGAAATCATATGGTATTTGTCTTTCTTTGACTTATCTCATCTAGCATAACACCCTTTAGGTCCAACCATGTTGTTGCAAATGGCAAGATTTCATTCTTTTCACAACTGAGTAATATTCCATCGTGTGTGTGTATGTGTGTGTGTGTGTGTGTAAATCCTCTTTATCCGTTGATCTGTTTATGGACTCTTAGCTTACTTCCATATCTTAGCTATTGTAAACAATGCTGCAATGGACATAAGGGTGCATATTTTTTTTGGATTGGTATTTTCATTTTCTTCAAATAAGTAACCAGAAGTGGAATTATTGGATTATACAATTGTTCTGTTTTTAATTTTTTGAGGAAACTCCATACTGTTTCTCATAGTGGCTGCACCGATTTACAATCCCACCAAAAAGTACGAGGTTTTCCTTTTCTCTGCATCCTCACCAATACTTGTTATTTTGTCTTTTTGATAAGAGCCAATCTGACAGGTGTGAGATGACATCTCATTGTGGTTTTATTTTCTGTTTCCCTGATGACTAGAGACGTTGAGCATCTTTTCATGTGCCTGTTGTTTATGTGTATGTCTTCTCTGAAAAATGTGTATTCATGTTCTCCCCCCATTTTTAATTGGATTATTTTTTGATATTAAGTTGTATAAGTTCTTTATATATTTTGGATATTAAGCCCTTAATGGATATATGATTTACAAACATCTTCTCCCATTTGATAGATTGGCTTTTTGTTTTGATGATGGTTTTCTTCACTGTCAAAAGCTGTTTAGTTTGATGTTATTTGCTTATTTTAGCTTTTGTCACCCATGCCCAAGGACATTGGTCCAAAACAAATATTTCCAAGATAGATATGCCTATAGTTTCTTTTAGGAGTTTTATGTTTTAAGGCTTTATGTTCAAGTCTTTAATCCATCTTGAATTTATTTTAGTGTATGGTGTAAGATAGTGGTCCAGTTTCATTCTTTTGCATGTTGCTGTCCAGTTTTTCTAGCACCATTTATTCAAGAGACTGCCTTTTCCCCACTGTATATATTTGCCTTCATTCTCACAAATTAATTGACCATATAAGCATGGGTTTATTTCTGGGTTCTCTATTCTATTCCATTGATCTATGTGTTTTTATGTCAGTACTGTACCATGCCATACTATTTTGATTACTATAGCTTTGTGTAGTATATCTTGAAATCTGAGATTATAATACCTCCAGCCTTGTTCTTTCTCAAGATGGTTTTGGATATTTGAGGTCGTTTGTGGCTCCATACAAATTTTAGGGTTCTTTGTTCTAGTGCTATAAAAAAAAAGTCATTGGTATTTTGATAGAGATTGCATTGAATCCGTAGATTGCTTTGGGTAGTAAGGACAATTTCACAATTTAATTCTTCCAATCCAAGAGCATAGGATATCTTTCATTTATCTGTGTCATCTTCAATTTCTTTCATTGATATGTTATAGTTTTCAGAGTACAGGTCTTTTACCTCTTTGGTTAATTCATTCCTACGTATTTTATTCTTTTTGGTACAATTGCAAATAATATTGTGTTTTAAGAAGTTATTTTATATATTTTCTTTAGAACTGTCTTCACTGGAAATCTTACTCTCAGTTTGTGTCAATTTTGTTATTGGAAACGTAGCTATTTTCATTTGGAAAAGATCGTAAAGTATGCGATTATTTAATAGGCTAACACTTTGGAATCTCTAAGGGAGAATATTTATTACTATTATTACCATTTATTTTACACAATTGTACTGAGAACTATCTTGCATTAGGTAGGGTGTATTTTGGGATCCATAAGCAAAAAGAAACACAAAGATCCCTACTTCTGTGGGTTCATGTCCTGGTTTGGGAACCGGCTTCCAGTGAATGAAGTTTAATTTTGTTACAGTCTAGAGTTGTGCAGAGGTATCTGGAAAGAACTCCATCAGCTCAGATCTGAGCCACCTTCAGTGTAGATGTTCTAAGGCTCTTCCCACCCCACCCCACCTTTAAGGTTAGGGAGAGAGATACTAGAATCTTTAAACCACACACATAAATAATTAAGGCCCTTTAATTTAAGAATAGAAATAACTTTCTACTTTTCAACTTGGCATTAACTCTCAAAGAATGGAGATGTTTTTAGCAAAGAGAGACAGGCCCAAGATTTTCTTCATGTAAAATCTCATGATAACAACCTCTAAGGTGAATATTGCAGTGGGTGAAGGGTGCAAGGGAGATTTCTCTAAGCTTCTGTGTATGTTTGAAAGTTTCCATTAGAAAAATTATAGCATCAATCTCATTTTGATACCATGTCTGGGGTTCCTGGCAAGAACACAAATTCACTCTGGAGGAAATATGTGTTTCAGCCAAGCATATACAATTTTCACAGAGAAAGGCCATTGAAAATGAGCTTGAAATTCAAAATTACAAAATTCACAAGGAACCAAGATATCAAGAGTGAGTCAATAGAATTAAATTCCCCAGTCACTTTTAGATGATATAATAATTGTATACAGAACATAAATCAAGTATGCATAAAATTTTTAAATAAAATTTTAATTTTAATTAAGTTTTATTTAATTTTTAAATAAAAGGTGGACAAGAAAACAGGAGAGAAGAATGATACTCCATCAAAAAGAATCTTTCTGTATTTGAGAAAGTAACCAAATAGAATTCCTAGAAATTGAAGGTGTAGTCATGAAAATCTCAGTAGAAAGATTAAACAGGAGACTGAACCTAGCAGGAGAGAGAGCTGATAAGCTGGAGGACAGATAAAGAAAGAATAAAAATCTGAGAGATAAATGGGATGGGAAGTGCGAACAAGGTGAAGAGACCTAAATGATAGCATGAAAAAAATCCAATGTATGTCTATTTTTAATTTCAGAGAGACAAAAGAGAGATCAGAGCCAGAGAAAACATTCAAAGAGATAATAGCAGAGAATTTTCCAAAGTTGATAAAAGAAATATAGCTCCTAATATTCAGAGAGCACAATGAAGGCTACATAGCAAACTTTAAAAGAATTGGCAGAACTTCAAAGACAAAACAAAAAAATTAATTTCAAGCAGAGAAAGGACGGGTTACTGGCAAAGAATAACTATTAGAACCACCATAGATTCCTTGCTAACAGCAATAAAAGCAAAAGATGGTAAAATACTATCTTCAAACTGTTGAGAAAAAATAACTATTAACGTATAGTTTGAAACTACTTACATCTATCATGAGACACAATATAATAATATTTGTAAAATATTAATATAGAGGCACCTGGGTGACTCAGTTGGTTAAGCTTCCAACTTTGGCTCAGGTCATGTTCTCATGGTCCCTGAATTCGAGCCCCACATCGGGCTCTGGCTGACAGCTCAGAGCCTGGAGCCTGCTTTGAATTCTGTGTCTCCCTCTCTCTCTGCTCCTTCCCTGGTTTGTACTCTCTCTCTCAAAAAAAATTTTAAAAATGTTTTAATACAAAAACTGAGGAACTTATTTCCTAGAAACCTGAACTTAGGAAACTTCTAAAGACTGTCCTTTTGTATGGAAATTGACCCAGAGGGGTGCATAGGTGGCTGAGTCAGTTAATCATCTTGGCTCTTGATTTGGGTTCAGGCCATGATCTCATTGTTTCTCACAGGGCTCTGCACTGACTGTGAGGTGCCTACTTGGGATTCTCTCTCCTTCTTTCTCGGCTCCTCCCCCTCTTCTGCACTCTCTCGAAAGAAAGAAAGAAAGAAAGAAAGAAAGAAAGAAAGAAGGAAGGAAGGAAGGAAGGAAGGAAGGAAGGAAGGAAGGAAGGAAAGAAGTTAGTTCATCCAGCAAGAAGAACTGTGCTACAGGGCAAAAGGGGGCTTAAAGACCTGGCAAATCTGAACTGCCATGTGCAATCATAGAAGTTGTGTATGGCATAGAGGTGTCGTATCTGGGGATGCCAGTTATATGGCAGACAGTGTAGCTTCCATGTTTATTAGTACTCTGTTATTGGGTGGTATACGTACATGACTGATTGAGTGCTGCTTTTCATGGTTGGAAACAAGTCGTTTGAGAAGAAGCACCTTTTCCTAACTTGCACAAAAATACCATAGAGTTTGGTAGCAGCCTTGCACAAGCATGTGGGGACATCTAAACAGATACTGACTACATAGAACAAGAGCAATCGAGGTACTGGTTTATGATATAAAAGAGAAACGAGGAAGAAAAAAATACTCGATAAAAATGACCTTTAAGAAGGAACAGGTTGTCAGATTGAAAATATTCTAAGGTCTCGTTGCTCCGGAGCACAGCGAGATTTGCAAAGGTGGCCTCAAAAACACCTCAACAACTTTGTCACTTGAACGACCAGGAAGACATGGATGAAGAATAGAGGGCAGCTCCCAGCTCGGGTGGAGGGAGGGAGGGAGGTGGAGACTTGGAGCTTTCCACCTGGAGTTGCACCAGCTAGGGCTCCCCCCACAAGGCCTCCCATTGCTACCTCTGACTGGCCCCTCTGAGCTTCTTCAGCTCCAGGAACATAACCTCTTCCATTGGCTCTGGAGGCAACCATCGAGGAGCTCGAGGCCCCACCTGGATGCTTAGAGGGTCATGCGGTCACTAAACTGCAGCCCGTACCCTGTGAGCTGTGGCATATCACTTGGGTGGCTCTGTGTGACCCAGGGTCACTCACATAAAAAGTGGAATTTTTTTTAAACCACACTACTGAAGTTTACATAACATGTCATTTATTTGAAGTTTGAAAACATGAAAAAATGAAAACATATTGCTTAGGGATATATTCGTTTGTGGGAAGATTGTAAAGACCTGCTGGGAATGGATTGATCAGATTTAGGATAGTGATTACTGCTAGGGATATGGGAGGAAAATGTGACTGGGGAGAAGTAAATACTGGCCTTCAATTGTATGTTAATGTTTTATATCTCCTATTGAGTGAAGAGTACATGTATACTCAATTGTATTATTCTCTAATCTTTTTGGTCTATTTGAAATACTTCGGAGTGAATCAAGGAAGATATGAGTCTTCAGATTGGAAAAGTTCAGCATGTACCAAGCATGTTAATAATAGTGTATCAACACCTACACACATCATAATGGAATGAAAGGGCATCAAAGATTAAAAAATTCAAAACAGCATCAAAGGATAATTGAGGAAGAAAGAAATAAGAACAAATAACATTAACTTTGAAAGAGACATAGCTTTAGATACAGAATTTTGTAAATCTTATGAGAGCGAATGAATATACTTACTCCAATAATTGTGTAACTAAACTAATTTTGTAAACCAATATCAGCAATTACAATATGCAAATAGCATCAAAAGGAAATAAAATATTGCATAGATCCATGCACAATGAAAAAATAAAATTGGCCATATAACCAATTCCAATTCCACATATAAGGAGCTGGGAAGCTGCCATTCCATCCTGACAAAAGGTAAAATGCTGGACAGACTGAAAAATCAACACCTCTTCTACAATCCTCAAGAGAGATGAGGACACAGGTTACCACTATCCCAAGACTGAATAGACAAATACAGGGAGTCACGGCTTTATGGATGTTGACAAGTTGATTCTAAAGTTTGTATGAAATGACAAAAGATCCAGAATAGTCAACACAATATTGAAGGAGAAGAACAAAGTTGGAGGATTGACACTACCCAACTTTCAGATTTATTATAGAGCTTATTATAGATCTAGATGGTATGGTATTGACAATAGATAGACAAATAGATCAATGGAACAGGATAGAGAGCCCAGAAATAAACCCCTGTAATATATGCAACTGGTCTCTGAGAAAGGATTGAAGGTAATACAATAGAGCAAAGATATTCTTTTCAACAAATGCTGCTTGGACAACTGAACATCCACATGCAAAGAAAGAGATCTAGACACAACTCTTACACCATTCACAAAAATTAACTCAAAATGAATCATAGATCTAAATGTAAATGCAAAACTATAAAACTTCTAGAAGATAATATAGGAGAAACTCCAGATGATCTTGGGTTTGATGATGACTTTTTAGATAGCACAAAAGGCGTAATCTATGAAAAAAAGAATTGATAAACTGGACTAAATTAAAAATAAAATCATCTGCTCTGTGAGAGACAGTATTGAGAGGATCAGAAGACAAGTGACAGATTGGGAGAAAATATTTGCAAAAGACACGTCTGATAAGGACTGTTATCCAAAATACACAAAGAACTTTAAAACTCAACCATAAGGAAAAAAAAAACCCTGATTTTAAAAAGGGGCCATACTCCTTAACAAAAACCTCACAAAAGAAGATATATAAATGTGAAATAAACATGTAAAAATATGCTTTACATCATATGTCATTGGGGAAATGTATATTAAAACAACAATAAGATACTACCACACACCTATTAAAATGTTCAAAATCCAGAACCCTGACAACACCAAATGCTGGTGAGGATGTGGAACAACGGAAACTCTTATACATTGCTGGTGGAAAGGCAAAATGGTACAGCCAACTTTGGAAGACAGTTTAGCGGTTTTTACAAAACTAAACACACTCTTAACCATATGAGCCAGCGACTGCACTATCTGGCATTTACCAAAAGGAATCAAAAGTTTATGTCCACACAAAACTTGTGCTATAGTTTATAGAGGATTTATTCATAATTGCTCAAACCTAGACACAACCTCGGTGTTCTTCAGTAGGCGAATAGATCAATAAACTGTGGTGCATCTTGACAGTGGAATATTATTCAGTGCTAAAAAGAAATAAGCTATCAAGCCATGAAAACACATGGAGAAACCTTGAATGCGTATTACTAAGTAAAAAAAATGAATGTAAAAAGGCTGAAAAGACATACTGTACAATTGCAACTTATGGCATTCTGGAAAAGCTGCCATGTTGGAGAAACTATGGAGGGAGTAAAAAGATCCCTGGTGTCCAGGGGTTCAGAAGAGATCAACAGACAGAGTACAGAGGATTTTTAGGGCAGTGAAACCAGTCATGTGATGCTATACTGATGGCTACATGTGACTACACATTTGTACAAACTCAGAATGGTCAACACCAAGAGTAAACCCTAAGGAACACTATGGACTCGGGTGATAATTGGTGTGTCAAGGTAGATTCATCGGTTGTAACAAATGTACTGCTCTGGTGGGACATGTTGAAAATGGGGAGGCTATGCATGTGTCGGGGCAGGAGGCATATGGGAAATATCTGTGTCTTCTGCATTTGGCTGTGTGCTTAAAGCTGCTCTAAAAAAACAAAGGCCATACGGAAAAAGATGGTCTAAGGTTCTTTGAAGGTTTAGAAAATGCATCTGGTATGTTTGGAGGTTGGGAGGCTTGGAGATCATTATAAACTAGACTAATCCAGAAAGTACAACATTTAACTAGCTAGCATAATATTGGTATGAAAAGTAAGCAAAGACAATAGAAGGAAATAAAACTACATACCAAATTCACTTATGATCACCAATGTACGAATCCAAAATAAAATATTAGCAAATCCAATCTTCTAGATGCTGCAGTGTCAGGAGCTATGCTCTTTGCTCACCCCTGTGGGCTATCTCAGATGCTAAAGATTCTCAGTCGGTATCTGTGGGCATGAGTCTCTCTGAACTTTCTACTACTACCTAATGTCTACATTGTCAGGCTTCACCAGGATCTTAAGGTTGCAATGCCCATAACCAAACTTGATGACCCTGATTCCTCTTACTTATGCCTCTCCAGTCTTCTCATCTTGGTTAGTGGCAGCTCTGTCCTTCCTTTTCTTTGTTCAAAATCCTTAGAGTCATCCTTGACTCCTCTCTTCCTCTTCTTTGTTTTTCTGGAAGACGCTATATAGAATTGGTTTTAATTTTTCTTTAAATATTTGGTAAAATTCTTTGGTGACACCATCTAAGCATGATGACTTCTTTGGGGGGGGACTTTTAAATTATGAATTACAATTTTTAGTGGCTTCATTCAGATTATTTATTCTATCTTTACTGAGTGTGGTTTTCAAGGAATTGATTCATTGAGCCTAAGTGGTCAAATTTGTGAGCGGAAGTTTTTAATCTTCCGTAATTTTATTTTTCATGTCGGCAGGATCTGTGGTGATGACTTTGGATCTTTTCCCCATGTTGATGATTTGTATATTCTCCTCTTATTTTTGTCAGTCTTGCTAGAGGGTGTTTCAAAGAATCATGTATTTGTTCCATTGATTTTCTCTATTGTTTTACCTCTTCTTTTATTTACTTACTTATTTTTAATGTTTTATTTATTTCTGAGAGAGAGAGAGGGAGACAGTGTGAGCAGAGGAGGGTCAGAGAGAGAGGGAGACACAGAATCTGAAGTAGGCTCCAGGCTCTGAGCTAGCTGTCAGCACAGAGCCTGACGTGGGGCTCCAACCCACGAATCATGAGATCATGACCTGAGCCTAAGTCGGGCGCTTAACCAACTGAGCCACCCAGGTGCCCCTAAAATCATTTTTAAGATACTAGGTAATGCCTATTTATTTCCCAATGCGAAATATGAATAATTATCACATTTGTGCTTCTAACTTCCTGCTGTACTATACACCATTGGACTTGTGTTAATTATATGATTATTTTTAGTTGTTTGCCTTATATGATTTCACAATATACAGACACGTGTGTTAGTTAGCTTGTTATTGATAATGTGTTTAGTATTTGCCTTCTGTGAGATTTAAAGAGACTGAACTGCTTAAAGGATTTTGCACCACTGAATCTTGCACTTCTTTTCTCAATTTTCGTTAGTGATACTCTTTCATATCATCATGGTTTTTAACATCTGTGTTCTTTTCTACAATGAACATTCCCTTAGTGTACCCTTAGTTCCACATGTAAATGGGTTTGATGCTCACCAATCCTTTTACCTTGGCTTTTCCATCTTCTCTTGAAAGATTGGTATTTTGAGGAAAGACTTATTCCTAATTTTTGTATATTCGATCATGTTTTTGTACGGCATTTAATTTTGGATGACAACTTTGCTGGAATAAGTTCACCCTAAGTTGATTACATTTTCATTCCTTGATGACTTTGTGGGTATTGATTTACTGGCTTCTACTCTTGAGTATTGTGCGGACAAGTCTAAAGCAAAGCTGATTCTCTTTCCACCTCATGACTCCATGAATAAATTGGTAAACTGAAATCAAAACTAAAACTAAAACTAAAAAATAAAATTAAAAATATAAAAGCAGCAAAAAGAATTGGAATGGAGCTCTGACAATATTCAAAAGAAATGAAAAATATGAAAGACAAAGAAGAATCAACATTAGCATCCTTAAAAAAGAGACAATAAAATATAATATTTAAAGCCATAGTAGGAGAAACTTTACTGAAACAAAAAATATTTGAATCTGGAGATTAAAAACCTTTGCTATTGGGGTGCATAGGTGGCTCAATTGGTTGAGTGTCTGACTTCGGCTCAGGTCATGATCTCTGGGCTCGTGGGTTCGAGGCCCCCTCATCAAGCCCTGTGCTCCCTCTCTCTCTGTCCCTCCCCCACTCGTGTTCATGCTCTGCTCTCAAAAATAAACATTAAAAAACATTTTAAAGAACCTTTGCTACACTGTCTTATCCCAGTTTTATGATATTTTATTCTTTCTTCTTTTTCTAATATTAATTTTATTTTTAAAATACTTTGTTTTCTTGAGACCTGCCAGATCATTTTTTCATCTTCTTCTGTTACAATACCATCCTTTCTTTGAATGTTTATTTCTCTTCTTTGAGCTTTTTTTTCCCCATTAAAGCTATATGTATGACTTTTGTTTTCCAGCACAGAGAAGTGTTGGTCTCTAAATTTTCCTCTATTTCGTTGCATGTGTTCTACCATATTTATCTGCTTTTTGTTTGTCATGCTTGTATCATTACCTTATTATCCTTCTATATTTACATTGGTTTTGTATTATTTCCTTTCATTTTATTCGTTTTTTAATGGAGGCTAATGCTTTCTTGGTCAGCTCTTTGTTGTACGAGTCAAGCAGTGTGGAGAAAAGATGAAGGGAATAAATTGGATCAGAAGCCATTTGGGCTTGGGTGGATGGTCTCCAAATACTCTTCACCAACACTCCATCCCATGGAATGGATTTGTTTCAGGGCTTCAGGCTAGTGGGAAGTCCTCCTGTTTCAGATTGGAGCTCAATACATTTCTCTCAATGATCAACAATTCTCATCTTCAGCTAACGGACATATCATATGCAAAATTGCTTGTCACTTTTTACCCCCTGTCCTACCTACGGAGAGCCTGCTTTTTTGCAGAGATAGTGTGTGTGACTTCACACCTTATGGGGCAACCTATGACCAATGAGAGCAGAAGCTGGTACATAATGCTGCCTTCTTCCATCCCACAGTCACATCAGATTTAAAGCACATTCTACACAGCTCCTCAGAAGTCCTAACAGGATCAGGCCCCCATTTCCCACAATGACCAACCGTAGAACACACACTCTAATGGTTATTTTTCCTGTCCCATTTCCATATGTCTGTTCCCTGGAGGGACTTGCCCAACTAAACCACCTGGTATAAACTCTTCTCTTAGGCTCCCATTTTTTGACAGCAGCTCTCCTTTAAGAGTGTGGTTTAGAATTTTCAGTTTTTTCTTTCATCAAAGTCCCCATTGTGCTCTGTCCTGTCTCTACAAAGCATCTTGAAATGGTAGGGATTATGGAGTATGTGACCTTAAAACCCCAGTATTTAGCATGGGACCTGCCTTACAATAAGTATTCAGCAAATATTGAGTGAATGAATGAATGAATGAATGGACATAAGCAGAGGGTTTCATTCTCTTTATTGGAGATAATAACAATGTGGTAGCTCACAGAATCCTCTCGTGGAGAAACGGTGGCATATAGAAATAAGAGTTCAGTCTAAAAGTTCATTTCCACTCTTCCTCTTATTGACGTGGCCTTGGCAAGTTATTTAACCTATTTGAGTCTCATTTTTCCCCTATAAAATGGGGACAGGGATACCTGCTTCATCAGGCTATTGCAAAAAATTAAATGAGACTATCTATATAAAACGCTTAATGCTATGCTTGGAGTTTTGTAAACACTTATAAATGCTTCCTATTATTATTACTACCATTATTACTCTACTATCTTGTGTTCTTCTGGTCAGGGAGAAAATAAACTAACCTGCTGTCAGTTAAACAGAACAGGATTTGCTGGTCTGGGCATTAAAACTTTTAACCTGACTCAGATTTGACAAATGCCCTAAGTGGCTCCCTTAATAACTTAGACCTAGGAATAGTAGAAAAAGAATATAGTTAAGAATGGGTGATGTGTAAGGACCCAAATTCTCTTTCCCATGTCCGGGGGTGGAGGGGTGTGGTGGGCAAAGAAGATGTAATCTAAAGACAGCTTTGCACTCCATCTGTCCAGCATCTCATGCTGACCTGCATGGAGCAAGAGAACTGTCCTTCTGTGGTAGTTCTGGAGTGGACAAGGGATAAGGTGGTGTGCCTAATCATGCCCCTGGCGCTCCAAATGGGTGGGCAAGATAAAATATCTGAGCACCTGGCTGGGCCCCATCCAAATTGGTGATGGTGGGGGGGGACTCTGTACCTGTAGCAAATCCTGCTGAAAAGGTATAATCCAGGGAGGGTGAGGACCAAGGACCAGGGAGGAACCCCCTGCTCTGGTACAGTTAAGTGGGTCCTGACACCCAGATGGGCAGGGCATTCTGGGTTGCTGCTGCTGCTGCTGCTGGTACACCATAGAAGACAGTGCCACTCAACCAAGCTGGTGTGGCAGGTATGGCTAAAAGATTAGGCCAGATGCACGGAGGCAGAGGAAGTGCAGATGGGACCGTGGAGGTGATGGGCAAGTGGCTTCCTTCCGCCACATCCATGATGCGGGAAGCTGGGCAATACAGGTAATGAACATGATCCCACCTCTGCCTCTTACTAGCTATATGACAGAGGCAAATTGTTTCCTTTAATTGGATCCAGCACCCTTATCTGTTAGCTTGGGAAGTGGATATTAATTGAGTACCTATGATGAGCCAGGTGCTGTTGTAAGGCCCTGGAGATCTCTCTATGAAGAGGATAAAAGTTATCAGTAAAGATTAGCTTTGGCCCCAATATAATAGAAAGAGCAAAGAACTTAAATAAGATCCGGGATTTATTTGTTTATGTCACATACAGCAAGGCCAGAGACTCCAGATCAGAGTTGTTATGGTGGCTCTGTAGTCACCAGGGAAACAGGCTTTGTCTATTTCTCTGCTATGTTATTTTTATGCTATTTTATCATCAAGGTCACCTCATGGTCCCAAGATAATTAATGTAACCCCAGATATCATGTCACATGAAGCAGGAAGAAGGGAAATGGACAGAAGAGAGCCCCTTCCGGCCAAGAGCTTTTCAAGAAGCCCACAGAATTCTTTCCTACATCTAAGTGTCTGCTTCTACCAGCAAAGCAGATTGGGAAATGTGGCTTTGCAAGTCAGATGTGTTGTCACACCCTTCATTGTAAGGGTTCTGTTTATAAGGATGACAGAGAGAAACATGACCCAGAAACCTCCACCACAAACAGACAAGTTCCTGCTTCTCAGGGAGTTCATGTCCCAGCGGAGAAAGTTAGATAACCAACAAGAAAACAAATTAAATGGTAATTTTAGACGGTGATAAGCTCTGTCAAGAAAACAGAATGTAGTGATGAAATACAGTGGGTGGTGAGGAGGGGGGTAGGAATCCAATGTGGATTGGCAGGACAAAAAATATCCCTGAGAGGAAAAAGTTCTAAAAAACCTTCTAATTCTGACATTCTGTGATTTGAGGTATCTCAGCAACCTTCCCCCACCCCACCCTCATCCCTGAGGAAAATAGTGATAGTAAGGAGATTTTCTATAAACAAAATCCGTCCTCTTTCCACAAACTCTTAATTTCTCTTATTACGTTCAATCCCACTGTATTGGCACAAAAGATGTATCCCATTCTTTCAACTGCAAGAGATAGAAAACCGAATTCAAATGGGTTAGGCATCAAAGAAATGTAGCCTCTGACAGAGTTGGAAGTTCAAAACCAAGGGCGAGCTCAAGGGTTACTCATCTCAGCAGTTTGTCGATGTCACTTAGGGCTCTTTCTGTTTTCTGGTTCTGCCATACTTGTGGGTTGGCTCCATCATCTGGCTGTTAGCAAGATGACTGCACCATTCTGGCCATCAGTCTGTTATGACAACAACTAGATGGAGTAGAAAGACAACCTCGTCCTGTGTGACTGTGGACCTCCCTTGAGGCTCACTGACTCTTCTGCCATCTCAAATCCTAGTGAATTTTTCATTTCTAATTTTTCTTGGGGTTTCTTTGACGAATGGGTAATTTACAAATGTATTGTTCAATTTCCACATATTTGGAGACTTCCCAAGTAACTTTCTAATGTTAATTTCTAGTTCATTCATACTGATCAGAAAATATAATCCGTATTAATTAGTTCCTTTTATATTTATTGAGAGACTTGCATTGTGGTCCAGAATATGGTTCATCGTGGAGAATGTTCTATGTGCACCTGAAAAGAGTATTCTGCTGTGTTGGTTGGAGTGTCCTACAAATGTTAGTTGAGCCATATTGGTTGGCACCTTGCTTCTAGTCTTCTCCGGCACCATGGATGGGTTCTCTGACAACTGAAACAAAAATATGAAGACTTCCATGATAACTGTGAGTTTGTCTATTTCTCTTTTTGTCTTTTGATATATATGTGTATATGAGTGTGTATATATATGTATATATATATATATATATATACATATTTGAAACTCTATTTTTGGGTAGATTGACATTAGAACTTATATTTTGTTGATGATTCGATCCTCTTACAACTATACAAGTACTGAATCCTACTTTGTCTGATAATAATTTAGCTACTCTCACGTCTTTATTATTAATACACACTATGACATTTTCCATCCTAGAACTTTTAATCGATTTGTGTATGTATTTTTAAGTGTTTTTTTTTTTATAGAAAGCACAGAGTTGAGCCTTGCTTTTTAAATTGCAGTCTAGGGGCACCTGGGTGGCTTAGTCGGTTAAGCGTCCGACTTTCGCTTTGGTCATGATCTCTCGGTTCTTGGGTTCGAGCCCCGCGTCGGGCTCTGTGCTGACTGCCAGCTCAGAGCCTGGAGCCTGTTTCAGTCTGTGACTCCCTCTCTCTCTGACCCTCCCCTGCTTGCGCCATCTCTCTCTCTCTCTCTCTCCTAGAAATAAAAATAAATAAATAAATAAATAAATTGCAGTCTAATAATTTCTGCATTTTATTTGGAATGCTTAGACAATTTACACTTAATGTGATTATCCATATAGTTGGATTTAAACTATGAACTTGCTGTTGAATTTCATTTTTTAGTGTTCTATTGCACTGTCATTCTGGCTTGTTGGTTATGCCTATTTGTTTTGTTTGTTTGTTTGGTTGGTTGGTTGCTAAAGTGTATAGAATATACCTTGACTTGTTTTGGCGTATCTTCAAATACTATATCATATCTTGTGCAGTACAAGAACCTTAACACAGCATCCTTCTATTTTCTCTACCTATCCTTAGTGATATTATGGTCATCTACCTTGTTTCCACATAGGCTATAAAACGCATAACACATCATTATGAATTTTACTTATATGGTTTATAAAAATGAGAAGAAACTACCCTTTATATATATTCACCTATTTCCTATTTCTAGCACTCTTTCCTCTATTAGGTAGATCCAAGTTCTTTTTATTTTATTTTATTTTATTTTACATTTATTTATTTTTGAGAGACAGAGTAAGACAGAGCCTGAGCTGGGGAGGGGCAGAGAGAGAAGGAGACACAGAATCCGAAACAGGCTCCGGGCTCTGAGCAAATATTCAGCACAGCCGAAGCATTGAGCCAAAGTCAGACGCTCAACTGACTGAGTCACTCAGGCGCCCCAAGGTAGATCCTAGTTCTATCTCATGTAATTTGTCTCTGCCTGAAAAGCTACCCTTAACATATTTTTGCAATGTAAGCTTGCGGTGGCAAATTACCTTCTTTGTTCTTGTTGTCTGAAAACGTCTGTTTTGCATTAATTTTTGAAAGATTTGGGAGAATATAAAATTCTAGGTTGATGGATTTTTTTTCTTTCAGCACTTTAATGAGGTCATTCTATTGTTTTTTGGTTTACATAGCTTCTGAACAGAAGTTTGTGAGATTCATATCTTTGTTCTCTGTGTAATGCATATTTTTTCTTTTGTTGCTTTTAAGATTTTTCTTTTAATCATGGGTTTTCAGAAATTTGGATATAATGTGTCTTGATGTGGTTTTCTTTGTATTTATCCTGTTTGGCATTTATTAAACTTTCTGGATCCATAGTTCGTAATATTAATCAAATTTGGAAATTTTTGGTTACTTGTTCAAATATTTTTTTCTTTCTATCCCATCTCTTTCTGAGACTCCCATGCACATATGTTAGATTAATTGATATTGTCCCAGAAGCCACAGTTCTATATTTTTAGGACCTTTTTTTCCTTTGTGCTTCATCTTGGATAGTTTCCTTCCCTATGTCTTCAGGATCAGTGAACATTTTTCTTCAATGTCTACTATACTACTAAGCCTGTCTGGTGAATTTTTTATTTCAGATATTTTATTTGTCATGTCTACAAGTTTTGTATGATTAATCTTTATATCTTCTATTTCTATGTTTATTGCTTTTCTGCCTTCCTTTGAACCTTTGTAAACATTTATAACAGTTGCTTTAAAGATCTTATTTGTTAATTCTACCATCTCTGTCTGTTAATTCTCCATGCCTATTTCAACTGTCTGCATCTTTTCCAGGCTTTGGGTTCCAATGTCTTCATATATCTTGTAAGTTTTGACAGGATGTTATACATTGTGAACTTTACATTGGTAGACACAGAGCACAAGTGGGGGAGGGGCAGAGAGAGACACAGAATCCGAAGCAGGCTCTGGGCTCTGAGCTGTCGGGGCTCGAACTTACAAACTGAGAGATCATGACCTGAGCCGAAGTCAGACGCTTAACTGACTGAGCCACCCAGGCGCCCCAGATTTTGTGTGCCTTTAAGGGTGTTAGATCCATGTACAGCTTGCAGTTAAGTTACTCATAGATAGGTGTGATCCTTCTGAGGTTTGTTTTCAAGCTTTTAAATTTTCTTAGGGTGGTCCTGAGTAGGTTTGATTCTTTTTTTTTTTTTTAAATGTTTTATTTATTTCTAGGAGAGAGAGAGAGAGAGAGACAGCGTGAGCGAGGGTCAGAGAGAGAGGGAGTGACAGACTCTGAAACAGGCTCCAGGCTCTGAGCTGGCAGTCAGCACAGAGCCCGACGCGGGGCTCGAACCCACGATCGGCGAGATCATGACCTGAGCGAAAGTCGGACGCTTAACCGACTAAGCCACCCAGGCGCCCCATGAGTAGGTTTGATTCTAAGGCTAGGTCAAGCTCCACTGTTAAGATGGGACTCACCTGGGTCTCCGCCGGAAGACTGCGAGTCTGAGAAGTCTCCATTCCATTTGATAGGATATGATTTCCTCTCAGCCCTGTGTGAGGTTTCGCATTGTTTTGCTTATAGCTCCCTCATTTTTCTTTTCTTAGCTTCATGGATCCTCACTCTATGCTTATGTGATTGACTAATCAGCAACAGACTCCAGGGATCCCGTGCATTCTTCTGGAGTATTTACTTAAGCAGCTTTTCCCTCTCCAGTGCTATGCCTCAAAAAATTCAGCCACTTCATTTTTTTCCTGAATGACAATTTCTGCCTCTTCAACTCAGAAAGAGCAATGCTCTGCTTGGATCCCTTCCTTGCAGAAAGCACCTTCAGATAGAAAGCCAGGGTGATGATAGGCTCATCCTGTTTGATCTTTTTCTCGGGTAACAGTGTTGCCCAATGTCTGAAAACTGTAGCTTTGTATATTTTGTTCAATTTTCTAGTTCTTAACAGTGAGAAGTAAGCCTGGTCCCAGTTACTCCATCGTGGCTAAAAATAGAACTTCTTAATACCTTTTTTAAAAAAATGTTTTATTTTTGAGAGAGAGAGAGAGCATGTGCGTGAGTGGGGGAGGGGCAGAGAGGGGGGACAGAGGATCTGGACTGGGCTCTGTGCTGACAGCACAGAGCCTGATGGGGGGCTTAAACTCATGAACAGTGAGACCATGACCTGAGCCAAGGTTGGCTGCTTAACTGACTGAGCCCCCCAGGCACCTCTGTCTTTTTAATATCCATATCAATCAACATAATTCTGGCTCCACAGAACTAAAATTTTTGAATAAAAATTAACAAAACATTAATGTACTGAATTATCACTCATAAAAATTGCATGCATTGGTGCTTTCCTGACATTGTACTAAGCACCAGTACAATGGAAGTTTGCAGTTTATGGAATAATCTATTTCTAAGAATTCCATCTCATTAAAATTTAAGATAGTTTAAAATGTATTCACAAGAAGCACAAAATAAGATTAACTGTGCATAAAAGTGTGGTTTTGAATTCATTTAAAACAAGTCACACTTTCACAGGCATTTAAATAAGTCTGATAAGGTCCCATAGGAAGCGAGAGAAGGGGATGGAAGCAAGTCATGTTGGTGGCAGAGGCAAAAATGGTGTCAAGAATTGTTACTCATTTCCAAAGATAGTCGCCTAGGGGATTCGGAAAAAAATTGAATCAGAAAAAGTCGATCTACTATATTAAATATTTCTTCACAGACTCTCAGGACATAGCTTCATCTATTCAGAGGGAACTACCATAAATGCAGCACTAGTTTCTTCACAAAGGGAATTTGTTCATATATTCTTGGAACATTTGGGAAGTTTTTAGTTTTTGCTTTGTCTCAAAGTAAACAGACACTGTGTGAGTTAAAAAAAAAAAAAACTTTTCAAAATCTCTTTTCTATTGAAGGCAATTGGCTGTGAATTTTTCCTTCTCTGAAACCCCAAACAACTTGTTAACATCACCTGTCCCAACGACATCTCTACCTTCAACTTGCTACCCTTCCCCTCATTCTAGTCACAGGCTGGCCTCGGTGCCTTTGCACATGCCTAGAAAGTTCTTCCTCTCCTGGACACCTCTCATTCTCTTTGTAATCTTTTACATTTCAACCTAACTGCCTCAAAGAGGCTTCCCATGATCATCCAATTTAATAACACTATCTCTTTAATTCCCCCTCATAAGTCTGGTTTTTTCTTTCCTTCAGAGAAGGGATGCTGGCTCTTCTTGGCCTGTATGCTCTCAAATCTATCTCCCTATCCTCACCCAGCTCAGCACCTCTGGGGAACTGATTGACTCTTGTGGACTGCATTTCCTAAACTACCTTACTTCCTGACTTCTCTAGAGCCTCAGCTGTTGGGAGGTACCGACGAATGTCACAAAAACAAGAAGAAGGGACAAGGTAGAGATTCCTCCCTTCTCTTTCATCTTCTTTTTTGATTTGCACAAAAGCTGAGGTTCCCCTACGTCTTCCATTCATACTAGACATCTATTCATTCCATGGTCCCAATTCTCCTTGGACAGTTTCTGTTTTGGTTCCTACCTCTCAGATGGCCCAGGTCCTGAACTCTGATAACATCACCTCCTCTCCTTGTTGAGAGGCTTCCTGCAGCAAATAATCTCTGAGTTCCTTCATCGTCCCAGACTTCTTCGCTTTCCTACTGATGAGGTTTTGGGGTGATGGTGCGGTTCTTGGGGTTTGGAGCTGACAGCCAAGAAAGAATTCTTGAAGACGTCTTTGGTGCAAAAAGGTGATATTTAAATTAAAGTACGGGGAAAGGATTTTATTAAAGTATGTGGGCAGAAAGAGCTGCACAGGAATGACTGTTTTGTGGAGTCAGAGGAGATAAAGTCAAGGGAGTTCCTAAAGGGATATTAATATACTAAAGACTCAGATTACCGGAGACATAGCTATTGTCAAGCTAAGGTTGTTTTTCCCTCTAGTAAACATTAACATTAAGATAGTAGGGAGTTCCTGGACTTTAGGCTATTGATGGGATTGCTTTTTTCTTGTAAATTTGTGGAGACTCTTTTTAGTTTAACCCTTTGTTTTTTTGTCCTTTCCCATTTTGGGGTAGCCCGGAGGGCCCAAGGAATATCATACATATCCAACCTGGGTGGGGGTGGGAGGGTGGGGTGCTAGCTTGTACTTTGCCCTCAGCCTGCCTTATGCTCCCTCATCACTGTCACTCATATAAGTAAAAAATCCCCTGCATTCAATTCTCTCTGCTGTATATACTCAGAGTAGTTCTCTCTGGTTAGACCCTGACTGATACAGCACGTATCTCAAATTGTAGATGTAAGTTTATCACCTGCTATGTCTTTTAATCTAATATCTGAAAATGTCCCTCTCCCCCTCCCACACACAGTCCATGATAAAAGAACATCTCTTTTTTTCAGTACCAATCTTTAACACCCAGTACCAGTGCTTGGCGTTTGGTAGTTGCCCAATTAATGTATGTAAAATAATGCTTGAAAGGGAAGGTGGCAGTGACGAGATCAAATTTACCTTCAATCCCAGGTGACCCAAGTATTTTCCTACCTCAGCTCAAGTTCTCTAGACTGTCAAGAACAAACCACCATAGTGAGCTGTCCTTCATGGTTATGCAAAGAAAAAGTTTCACTGAGGGGAGACCAGAATGCTAAGCCTTGCTGCTATTATTGTTTTCTCCTTTCTTTTTCTTTCTTCTTCTTCTTTTTTTTTTTTCAAATTCCACTTTAGTGGAGAGAAAACTTTCTCATTTCCCATTTCAGCTCACTGAATTATTCATCAAAAATGTTCCGCTGGTATTTCCTCCTCTGTCAGAGTTCTGCAGTTCCAGAAACACTCTGCCCTGAAGTTGCAATCAGAGTAATTAGCAGCCCCTTATGGGACCCACCCTGTCCATGCCCTCAGGTTCCCAGCCTCGGCCTGCAGAGATGAGAGCCTACCCAGGGTCTGATTTTTCTGCAGGGGTGAGGCCAGGCTAAGCTTGTAACCCCACTGAACCCCTGCAGGCTTCCCCTCCCCCCTTGCTGGCTCCTGTAACTATTGTACTAAGAGCTCTGGAGTTCTGCTCACACCACCCCTTGTCTGACTGGCTGATTCCTTTATGCCTCGTTTTCCTTGGCTCTCCAGGGGGAAGGACGGCCCTCTGCTGCCTGCCTTGCAGTGTCCTTGTGGGTTCGCAGGGGCCATCATGGCCTCAAGCAATGTCTACTGCTGGGATTCCAATGGGCTTTGTCAATTGGTAGAAGTTTATTCAGAAATTAAATTGCCTCAAAGGATGATTTCTCTCTAGAAGGCATTCCTGTTTTTGTTACAAGTTTTTCCCTGTTGCATGGCCTCTGTCTCCAGAAGAGAAGATGAATTCTGCATTCTCCCTGCTGTCTCTTCATTCACATCTGTTCTCACACCCATCATTGTGGACCGGCATCTGCTTCCGGATAGAGCAGTGCAAGATGAGCGTCACCCTGCAGCTCTTAGCACAAAATAGGAGAGAGCATGCGTCTCATCATCATAGATCTCTCTGGGCCTCGTCGCCTTGGGAATCCTGAGTGGCGCTGTCTGCAAGCGGACCCCTGGGCTGTCCGCATGGAGCTATGCGGGCCCCGCAGGTCTCGGTTTCCAGCGTGCCTGATAGGCTCGCCACGAGGGGGCGCTCGAGAGGCTGAAAGGCGGGAGGAGGAAGCGGCTCTCTCCCTCTGCCTTCAGAGCGTCTTGTCCCTGGCGGCCGCAGCCCCTGAATCCACATTGCGTTTTCTCCAGGATCCATTCTGCAGAGTTAGCTGCGTTGCCTCCTCCTGGCCAGAGACGCTGCACAAGCTGTCTGGCATCTCCGCTTCAGTGTCTGGGTCTCAGCCCCGCGGGCATCCTCTGAGCCCAGAGACAGCAGCACCAGCCGGCTGCCTCCTCCACCCCACACCTAAATTTGCTGGTCCCAGCTCTGACAGGTCCCCCTCTCCAAGCTTCGAAGAGTTTCAGCAATTCCAATCTGTTCCCGAGGGCCCCAGCCTGTCATAACTAAGAGTACTCCTTACCTTCTCATTTTCAGTTACAATTTAATGAATACGATGGTATGTGCCAATTATATCTCAATAAAAATTATTATTGGGGGAAATAAAGATTTCCATTAAACCATAAAAATTTTTTCATATTAAATTCTCTCTGTTAAAATACCTGGGGGTTTACATCTCCTAACGGGGGCGTTTAGGGTCTCCTCACAGTTCCCTAAGTGATCCAGAAATGGGAGCCCGGAGTGGAGGCAGGGATGGTGGGCATCAGGAGATGGCGGAGGCCAGGAGGCGGTGCAGAGCAGATGGGGGTGGCTGGGAGGGTTACTGCACACTCCAGTCAGCTGTGTGTGAGCCCTGACTGACACCCCTGCTAGGGACTCCCAGAGGCACCGGCGTGCACCCGCTCTTCTGGGAATCTGGGTCCTGAAAGCAGATCACCAGCTTGGGAGCTGGAGGCAGAGGGCCAGTCAGACTTGGCCAAAGGGGCTTCGTACCCAGGAAGCCCTCCACACAGCAGTCTGAACAAGTGAGGAGCGAAATGAATGAGTCCTCTGCTGCCTGGCCTGTGGAGAGAAGACACTCTTTTCCTAAGGAAAAAACACTCTTTGCTGGTTGGATCGGTCTCCCCGCCCACCCTCAGCATATTGTATCCGCTTCCAGTCCAAGGATTGGGTGGGACAGATGACAGATGGTGCAGGCAATCCACTGTGGACCAACCCCAAGCTCATGATTCTTTTAAGGTCAAGCTTAGGTGCTGCTGCATCCATAAGGTTTCTGTTATAAAACCCACTTTACAATCATCTCTCCTGTCTGCATTTATAGGAGTGATGGTCAATACCACTCACTGGGCTGTGGGAAGAGGTCTTGGGGGAATCGACACGTTCCCTGCCCTCAATGGCGTGTTGGTGGTAAAAAACAAACAAAAAAGATAGAAAACTCAGTAGTGACTATCTATCTATCCATGTATCATCATCATCATCTATCTACCTTATCCATCTGTCTAAAGTAATGGTACCTACCGGTGTTTGATAAGTAATTGCTGAGTGGATGGATGGATGGATGGAGGGACAGATGGACGGATGGATAGATGGATGTCTCACTAAGACGGAGACTGGCAGACTGGAGCAAGGCCATCTATTGCTGAAACTTCCTTGTGTTCTTGATGCCTCGTGTACTGCCTGACGTGTGGTGGTCCCTTATCCTTGGGTGAGTCTGTGACTTGAACACGACAATGGGGAGAGGTGTAGAGGAAGGAAAAGCCAGAACATACACATGATCAGAGATGTGACTCCCAACCCAGGGTGCTTTCTCTGCCTCCCAGTACCTGTGCCTGGTGCCTGCTCTTCCACCCTGGAACTGATCCCTTGGTTCAGCACCACACCCTGGCCCAGCCTCGCCAGAAGCTGTTAACACCTAAGCAAGTCTCCGCTAGTGGGAGGAACCTCAGACCAGGAGAGTCCTGGGGCTCCCAGAGGTCAGAAAACAGAGACAAGCCTGGAGGAGGACATGAGGTTGATGAAGACGACGGTCCACCTTGGACCCCCTTTGTCTGGCCAGGGCCCCGCCTCGTGGCATTTGGAATGAAAACCAAGTGAGCTGTCCTTCATGGTTATGCAGAGAAAAGGTTTTACTGTGGGGAGGCCAGATGGGGAGACCATCTCTGTGGAGATGGACACTGATCCAGAAATCCAAGAGCCGCCCTGCGCTGGCGGCTCTGCGGCGGCTCAGCACGCACCAAGGCCAAGGTTAGCCTGCCAGACTCTTTTACTAGGGCGGACTGTCCCGGATGTGACAGTCCAGTCCGGGACTCGAGGCATGACCTGGGGTGGGGCAGTTGTCTTCACTGGAGGCATCTCCAGGAGAGCTGGCATCTGAGGACATCTCCAGGCGGCACTTCTAGAGACAGGGGAATAGGAAGTCATGTCTGAAGAAGTGGGGGGGGCACCTTGTGGAAATGCGCATTATGTTTCCTGAAGCCAGCTGACCCTGCTCCCTGCTGTGCCTGCCTCAGGCCAGTGGGGAAGCCTCCCTTTCCTCTCCCAACCCCGAGGCAGGCCTCCCCCGGCCTCCCAGCCAATCTCCTTCCCCTGCCCGGCCCGCAGCCCTTCCCTGCATTAGCAGCAGCGGCTGCTGTCAGTGTCCGGGAAGAGAATCTGGCCGGAAAAGTGCGTGCCAATTACTAAATCAATAAGCACGGCTAACCTCTCCATTCACCGCCTCTCTGCAGAGATCACCTCAGCTCTGCAGCTGAATATGCTTAGTGGGCAGGGCTCACAGCCCGGAAGGGAGGGGGCAGCCCTGCTCACCGCACCCCTCCTCCACCTCTGATTTCCAGGTTTTAGCTTCGTGCTCAGGCTCACCTTCAAACTTCAGCTCAACCCAGAGGTCACCGCAAGATGCCCACCCCGGAATCTAGGTGACGTCTTCCCCTCACCTAGGGAAGCCAAAGGGGGCAAAGTTTCCCTTGTTTGAGGCAGGACGTTTTGTCAGCTCATCCGAAACCATTTGAAAGAGGAAGACAGCTGTTTATCACACACAAATTCAAAATTAGAAGAGTATTTATTTTAACGATTCACACGAACAACAATTAAAACCGTTAGTACCCATTCCTTGGTCCATGCAGAGCATGGATTTAAGTAGTGAACTCAGCACAACTCAGTGAAGTGGCGGTTATTACTATTGTTACCGTTATCACCATCCTTATTTTATAGATGATCAAACAATGGCACAGAGAGGTTAAATAACCAGCCCCAGGTCACACAGCTAGGCTTGGAAGCACCGGGACTTGACCCCAGGGCCCTTGCTCTAATAGGGTCAATTCCATTCAACATCCATTTGTGGCAAGAAAACTTAGAGGTCTTTCTGTGCCCCCCCACCCCCCACTTCAGGAAAGCAACAGAGCACTTTGTATTTCCTCTCCTGGGCTCGCTGCAGTGCTGAGAAGACAATCAGGACAACTATTCCTCCTGCTGTTTATGCTAGGTGCACTGTGCTAGAGAAATCAAAGCCCTGCCTTCCTGCCGCTCACCTTCGTGAATGCTAAGACTTGAGAACAAAGCGGGGGAGGGGTGTCCTGAAGTCTAGGGATTCTGGCCAGGTTAGCCCAGCGCTGGCGTCTGTCTCTCTTTGCCAGAGGGCCGCCCTTGACACCCAGCCTTGCCAGTGCAACAGAGAGCTAGACGCGCCCCCCGGGTGACTGGGGGGGCGGGGGTACAAGTACCTTGTCTCTGACGGGCCCACTGCACACCCAGCCTGTCTGCCCTCACACCCCTGCTGGGCTTCTTCCTTTCCGGGCCCCATTTCCCCCGCCCCTCCTGGGTTTTCCAGGGAACATTCCCTGGTAAAGTCCATTCACACAAATCCCCTGTTCTCCTTAGGCTTCCAGACAACACTGCCTAAGCCACCACCTTCCAGGCTATGGGCCAGAGAGGGAAGAGTCTTCTGAGGGTCAGGAGAGCTGGGGCTTGGGGGAGGGGCAGCCAGGGCAAGTGGGGATGTAGAGAAAGCCCCCCTACATCTCTTCTCCTGCACCAGGTTTGCTGCTGAGGGCAGGGGTTCAGTTCTGGCACATTGCCCAAAGCAAGTCACAAGGCCCACCCAGATTGGAGGGGTGGGGTGAAGAGACTCCAGGGACAAGGGCAAAGTGGGGCTGTTTTTCTGATCCATCACACTAGGTAGGCGTGCCCATGCACCCCTTGGAAAGGCTGTCTGTTCCCCTGTTTTTTTTTTTTTTAATGTTTTATTTATTTCTGAGAGAGAGAGAGAGAGAGACAGCATGAGCATGGGAGGGTCAGAGAGAGAGGGAGATACAGAATCTGAAACAGGCTCCAGACTCAGCCGGCTATCAGCACAAGCAGGACATGGGGCTTGAACCCACGAACCGTGAGATCATGACCTGAGCCAAAGTTGGACGCTTAACCAACTGAGCCACCCAGGTGCCCCTCTGTTCCCCTGTTTTGAAATCGCTAAGTTAACCAGCGTTAAGTGACCCAAGATCGCCTGGCTAGTAAGTGGGATCCTGGGAAACGGATGTCAAGCAATCTGGTTCCATGGCCAGGGTTATGAACCCCTCACTCAGCTCTGTTCTCAGGGCCTATAGAGCACGTAGCACGCACTAAATGTGCAGTGCTTTTAAGTCTGCCACCACAGGTATGCCCGGAACATCTTATTTCTTCTGTAAGGAAAAAATGAAACTCGACTTTGCACTCCGATGGAGTTGAAGGGTAATGTGATTCCCTCCCACAAAGGCATGCCCAGATCCCGGTATCAAGTGAGAGCACAGCATTCTGGGAGGACCCTTCCATCTTCGCTTATGCTGGTCCTTGCTGAGATGTCCAGCGAACAAGCCTGCTGGGCTCCTGGGGTCGGCTTGGGGTCTCCCGACCTTGTGGGCGGGACACCCCTCCCTGTATACCCCAAAGTCCTCCCTCCAGAGAACCAGGAGTCCTGCTCCTCCCATCCTCAGCAACCCATCTATTCCCTTTCTGGATCGTGGGCTCTCTCTCTCTCTTTCTCTGCAAACATTTTGCAAGATAGGACCTCAAAACGATGGAATTTACATGTCTGATTTTGTATATACTCAGTGTTATCGGTTATAACATTATCCTTCCCAGACGTGGAGGCATTTGTTAGGATATCTTGAGGTAGGGTATATATTAATAGTGGGAAGGGATATGGAACATGTACCCCTCAAAGCCATGCTGACAAGTCTTCCTGTCCCTTCCCAATGACCTGGAGAAAGGGGTGGGTAAGAAGAAACACGTCATTCTACCCAATATCAACCCACGTCATCCTTGCCTCCTGCTGTTCACTGGACATTTGCCTCGTAGATAATGCCCTTTGTGCATCAACAGGCTCTCCTTCACAAACCAGCTCAGGATTCCACCAACACAGGTGTGTCAGTTCTTCCAAAGTCTTCCATTCCAGTCTTCCATTCCTACCCAGAAGTGTAGCCAAATCCCACAGCGTCAGGGAGCGTCCCTACAAGTCCCCTCGCTGTGCCGTCTTGCATGCTGGGCCAGGGAGACTCAGGTGTTTGAGAAGATGTGCTGGGGAGTTGTTCTGCCTTGTCTCGGGGTATCCATTGGGCTGGGGAGGGGAGGGGTCACCAGACAGCCTTAGTCAGGCCTCAGCGGCCCCTCCTCCTTGTTCTGGAAGGATTAGGGTCTCTGGCAGAGGTCTGCAACTCAAGCTAATGGCTGGCGAAGGATCTGTTCCCACAGACCCTGGCAGGAACCTGCTGAGTGTCTGTTCAGGCCGGACTCCATTACGTGCTGGATCCTGTGACAAAGAAGTGGTGGTGGCCCCACTGGGACAAAGTGGGAGGAAGGGGAATAAACTGAGAAGCTAGGCTGGCCGGGACTCTACCTTGCACACCCTTTTCTGCACTGTCCCAGGTGCCACCCGCCACTGGTTCATTAAAAGGAGACATTGTCGCTGCTACCCCGCCTCCAGCTCTGTTCTTTGCCCTTCTGGGCCCTGTTCTGCTTCTTGGGAGGCTCCAGGCTCTCCTGCCCTCTGGCTGCTAGTTGGACGTGGTCAGTGAGAGACCCTGGCAGGAGATGGGGGGTGGGGGGAGCCCTTGGGGTGGTGCTCCCCTGCCTCCCTCTCTCCTCCAACGCCCCATGGGGCTCTGTTTACCTCCCCTTTAGTTTGGCCCCTGGAGGTGGGAACAGCTTCCTGACGTCACGAGTCTCTGCATCCCTCAAGCTCTCATTCCCTTCACCCTGTCCACCCCTCAGGAATTATCCCCTTCATTGCAGTCTGGCCATTTGCACCGTGCGAGGTGGATTCTGCCGATACGAGGCTCCCTCCTCTGAAGGGGAATCGGGCACCATCTCTACTGAGGGTCTGGGCTGCCTGCAGATGCCGCATCAGGAGGGACAGTGTCCACCCCTCCTGGACCCCTGCAGAGCCCTGCCCCCCTCCCCATCACCTGCATTCTGCCGACTCTGGGACCAGCCATACTGAGGAGCCTGAAAATAAGGCCTCCATTAAGAGCAACCTCGGGCTGCCCGTAGCCCCAGTTCCAGGAAAAGCTTTGGCTGAAGCCGCCCTCGGGCCACCCTCAGGTCAGCCAATCAAAAGAAATGTGTAACATTCCTGTGGTCTGAGTCAGGGCTGGGAACTGCAGGTAGTTACTTTGTACAAACTAGCCAATCGCTCACCGCTTGCCTAGACCCCGCGTAGGCCCTTTGAGCCCACCTCATGATTGGTCATTTTCAAAGGTCATGATTGGGTCCCGCCAAAAGTAACGGACACCTCACAGATACTGAATGGTCAAAACTGTTACCATGGGTGCTGCTGTACAATTATGACTGGTGCTTATGTGATGATGCTATGTGTACAACGTGTACACTGTAACACCCCCGTCCCTGACCCCATAAAAACCCTGCTCGCTATTGTTCGGGGCTTCACCTTCTGCTGCTACACTGGTAGACGTGTGAGCCCCTGCTCGAGCTTGTAATAAAGACCCTTATGTACTTGCATCGGTGCCGGCTCCTTGGAGGTCTCTGGGGACTCACGATTTGGGCATAACAATACTACCGCATGAGTCTGTTTCTTTCCAAGTCTCTCACTCAGATGTGGTCCACAGGAGAGGTGACCTGACGGGTTCCAGGTGCCAAAGGGGAGGATGGGACAGAAGCAGGCCAGACAGGCCCACAGGGGACAGACAGGGCAGAGTCTCCAGGGGCAGACTCGGGTGTTACGGACTTAATCATGGTAGCCATGGAGCACAAGTAGAGCACCTGATGGGTGCTGGGCATTCTGGCAAGAGCGAGAGGTCCTGAGAGTCCACAGGTCCATACGGATTAACCTTGACCCCCACCTCTGACAGCTGATAGCCAAGCCCTGAGACCAATGCTCTGGCAGTTGCAGATACCAAGTGCTTGGTGGCTCAACGGGAGCATCCATGAGAGGGTGACATTCAAGCCGGGGCTTTTCAGGGGGCTCAGCTGGGGAGGGCATGCCAGGCAGAGGAACTGGGTTTGCAAAGCCCTTGGGTTGGGGGGTGAAAAAGCACAAATCACAAGAAGGCAGGTCATTCAGACAGGCTGGAATGTTGGATGTGTTGGGTGAGTAAGAAGAACAGCATTGGGGTTATATGGCCTCTTAGGTTGGGTTCCCCCAAATCGGGTCTGAGACTTGGATCTTCCAGCATATGATTAATTGAGGGAGCGCTCTCTGGGAAAGAGTGGCCTGGGAAGCAGGAAGAGTAGGGAAGGGGGGGAACCAGACCATACCCCGTCAGGAGCTCTGGGGCACAAGGTGGCCCGGACTTGAGACAACGGTCCGTGAGCTGCAGGAACCACAGGGTGGGCAAAACACCTGGGTCAGTTGCTCTTGTTCAGCCCAGGGCACTTCTCCGGGCAGCTGTGTAGCAGCCACACTCCGAGCGCCAGGGTGAGCAGAGGGGTCCGGGGACCGATCTCACAGGCCCTCCCAGTTCCCCCCCGAGGAGCCTTCCCATGGGAACAAGGCTGGTCTGACCTTCCAAGTCAGGAGGGGTCCGGGCCCCTGAGGCCCCTGTGAGCTGTGACTCACTGCCCTCAACCAGCCAGCTCTGTGGGTTTGGTTGGAACACTGAACTGAATGTCATATTTAGACCGTCCTTATGATGAGGCTTTGGGAGTGATAATAGGGTCCGTGGGGTCCAGAGCCAACGGCCAAGAAAGAATTCTTGAAGACGTCTTTGATGCAAAAACGTGATTTTACTGAAGCACGGACCCCGGGGCAGAAAGAGCTGTTCTGGGGTTGTGAGGAGTGACCGGTTATATACTGTGGGCTTGGCGGGGAGGTAAAGTCCAAGGGAAGTTTCTGGTGAGATTTTCATATGCTAAAGAAGACCCACAGGACTCTGGAGGCCTAGCCATGGTCAGGCTAGGGTTGTTTTTCCCTCTAGCAAAGCATTAGCATTAAGACAGGAGGAAGTTTCCCCGAAAGGTTTCACTCTGCCGGCCTCAAATATTTGTCGATGGGCTGCAGGTTCTAAGGAAATTTAGTTCTATCTGCTATTTCCTCCTGCCTTTGTTTCCCACATCACTAAGGAGGGTGATGGAGACTTAAGTCTTACAGGACTATGATCGCTATGAGTTAACCAATTGCCCCTTTCCTTTGTCCTGGGGCCACCATGAGTGCCCAAGGAATATCACACATGTCCCACCTGGGGTGGGGGTGGCCGCCTGTCTGCTGTCTCCTCCTTCATCCCTTAGCCTGAGTGGGCCCCTCACTGAGCTGGTTCTTATCTCTCCCCTTCCATGCATCTGTGCGCCTCAGATCCCTCCCTCGCTACAGACAGCACGTCACTTCCCACGTAAAACCAGCAGCTGCGGGTCCTGGCCCTTGCTTATCTGTCCGGCACAATTTCTCACCATTCTTGTCTCTGCCCTGCCCGCCCCCGCTCTCTAGACCCAGCCACGATCTCTCAGGTCTCCGGGCTTTTGCTCACACGGAACCCTCCCCCCCCACCCCGGGATGTCCCCCATCCCAGCTTGGCTGCCTAACTCCCACTGAGAGTTCCCATTGAGCTCCAATGTCGCTGAACCTTCCTGCGAGCACCCCCGCCCCCCCCGCCCATCTCGGCTCACCTCCACCGCTGGCCAGTCACCATCCTCGTCCAGATGCCCAGCTACACGCTGAGCTTCTTGGAGCCAGGGCTGCCCTCATTCTGCTCTAAATGCCGCCTTTGAACCCTGCACAGGGCCGGCCACGTGCCCAACATGAAGGAACCCCACAAACAGCCCTGAAAGAAATGAATGAACAGCCAAGCCTTTCCCTTCTGAGGGGCTTTCCCTGTGGGACTGGCGTCTGCAGGGCAAAGGCTCGGGCTGCAGCAGGGCGTCTCGCCATCCAGGGCCCTGGAGAGTCGGAGCGGGGAGCCATTTTCAAGGCGATATCCAGGCTGACCTCGAGCTTTGGAAGGAAAGGCAGAGAAAGGGAGAGAAACCTTATCCTGGGATGGCCAATTCTGGGGACAGCATGTTGGGCCCACCCCCTTGGAACCTGAGTCAAACCCCCTCCCTGCTTTCTAGCGTGTCTTAGGTTAACTTTTGACAACACCAGCTCTCTTGATGATGACATTCCTAAGCTTTCCTTATTGACAACGCAGCTTTGCGACGTGCTTTTCAAAGAGATTTAAAATTTTTTTTAATGCTTATTTATTTTTGAGAGAGAGAGAGACAGAGTGGAGGAGGGGCAGAGAGAGAGGGGGAGACACAGAATCTGAAGCAGGCTGTCAGCACAGAGCCCGACGCGGGGCTCGAACTCACTGTGAGATCATGACCTGAGCCGAAGTCGGATGCTTAACGGACTGAGCCACCCTGGCGTCCTTAAAGAGATTTTTTTTTGTTGTTCAGTGGGTTTTTTTAAAGGTATTTTTGTCCCTGTCAGTGCATCTAGAGAGTTTTTGACAAGACTTTGCAAGAATAAGATTATTTTGGAAAGAAAGGAGTGGGGAGGAGGCGAGGGAGGAGGGTAAGGGGGCAGAGGGGGAGGAGTGGAAGGAGGGGAAGCTGGAGAAGAGAGAAGAAGGAGAATGAAAGAGAGAGAGGAGAGGGGGAAAGGGGGAGGGGGGAGGGAAGAGGGGGAGGGGCAGGAGAAAAATCATTAACTGCCGGAAATTCCAGGCTTTAAAAAATTGTCCAGTCTTTTAGTTTTGTTGTTTGGGGGCAGGGAGGGTGGTGTTGGGGGGAAGCAAATATAAACCTGAGTTTCCCTCAGTCAACTAGTGACACACACAACGCCATAACCCGGTCCTCAGGGTACTGGTTGATATGCTAGTCAACCAGGCGCTTGGGGCATGACAGGGGCAAGGTCATTAGGTGTCCCCTCCTCCCAATAACCCGGTGATTGTCAACAGTGCTTGGCACAGGCCGGCAGTGAAATCTTACTCCTTCCTCTCTGCCTTGACTTCCAACTTCGCGATCGGCTGCATCACCAAGAAGGGCCGCCCCGTGGCGCGGCGCAGGGCCTGTAAGGTTAAGAACAAAGAGCTCTCTAGTTTCAGCCAAGGTGTGGGCTCTAATGGGAGCTGTCTTTTGCCAGGAGGTAATGGCCGTAAATCAGACTGTGCTGGATGGAAATTCTGCTGCATTTTGAAGTCCATTTGGTCTTATTGCTTGTTCAGCTTCTTAATGCATTAATGATAAAACATCAGGGTGAATATGTATTCCAAAAAAAATTGCAATTAATCAATACTTATTCCATTTGGCTGCGACTAATGGTAAACAGGAGTTAGGCAGGGGCCCTGAGCGTGAGGCCTTTCCCAGCAGGGGCAGGGGCTGAGGGGCGTCAGCTCCCGGGAAGGAAGCGGCCAGCCCGAGGCCCTGTGGCCAAATGGCCGGGCACAGGCTGAGGGCTTCCAGGGAGAACGGGCATCGGGTTGCGGTGCTGCAAGAGCCTGGGCTCTGCCTCAGCCATGTGCCCTCTCCGCCTTAGGCGAATGCCCTTCCCTCTCTGCCTCCAGTTCTCTCAGCCATGAAACGGGGGTACAATGCCAGCCTCACACCCCTGATGGAAGTGTTCACAAAACCTCTGAAATGCCTGTGGTGTTTGATTAGCATGAGTGTCACTGTAAGAATGAGGTGGGTTCATGGGTGCCCAGCGCTCACACGTACTGGCTGTTGTGAGTGCACGTTGCTTATGATTTTCACTCCACCCCTCCCACCCCCCATCCCCCAGCCTCTTGGGATCTCAAAGTATTGTCCTCAGCAACGGCTGCTTGCCTGGCTTCATCAAGACCTTCGGTCCGAGTCTTAGCTGGTCATTTTACAGATAAGGAAAATGGAAGCCCAGAGAATGTAAGTGATTTGTTCAAAGTCACACAGCCGGCTGGAGGTAGAGTTCAGTCTTGCCATCACGGAACTCCAACATCTGACCTAAGTGACCTGGGATGGCAAAGAGTGGGATCTCCAGAATACGAGTATTCTGTAAATACTTGTTCCACATTGACGGAGGGGAGGGGCCGAGCTCGAGGGCGGGAAAGATCTGTAGCAGGAACCCAGCTGACCCGTCCCACTCAGCTAAATGAGAGCCCTTCCCTTAAGGGCACCCACCCACCTGGGGAGGCAGTCATGAAACCAAAAACCCTTTGGTATTTCTCAAGCATTTCTTCAACAGATTCTTACTAAGCGACCACTGGTGTCAGTGGCATTACACCGTGTACCTCAGGAGCATGCCTTTCTCCCATGCAGCTTATCCAAAGGTCCCTTTCAAACACATGCTGCTTGGAGTCTTTGCTCCCGGAAAATCCTATGCATACTATTTATGCCATTCTCTTCCACCCCCAGCACCTCTTACAGCCTGGCTGGTGGTGCTGGCGTCATCTGCCCCTTTGCCCAGCTCGGCCCCTGTGCAACTGTTCCCTACTGTATAAACAAACCGGTGACCAGGCTGTTCCCAGGCCAATACTGGGTGTTCTGGAAAATTCAGGGGAGTCAGCAGCCCCAGGGAGTGTGCTGACTGCAGTGGCAGACACTCTAGAGCTTGATACGCTCCTCTTGTTACATGTCCTTCAAATGGCCAAAGGCTGGAGCCACACCCTCTCAAGCTAGACCTTCCTTGTTTCTTCTCCTCCTGCCTTCCTTCTTCATGTGATGCACCATATTCAGTTACTTTTTCTCCTTGGGACAGTCCCTAGCTGGTCCATCTCTAAGCAGCTTGTGTCTCCATCTGTCCTCACTGCTGTCCACAGTGGGCGTGGGGTGATGGGTGGGTGTCACAGCATCAGACTCCCCTGTGCCACCAGCCAAGGGCTGGAGGAGGATGGGTGGGCCACCAGCCATTCTGGTGGACATCCCACACCAAATCTCGCTGTGTGCACCACTCTGGCCCCTTCCCTGTGTGCCTACCAAGACTTGGCTCTTCATGGGGCCTGATGAGATGGACTTGGAGAACAACCAAGATGGGGATTGGGTCCCAGCCACCCCAGAGCTGTTCCCAAGACCAAGATAGAGTTTAACTGCCCATGGGCCTTTGGGGAAAACTCAGGGCTCAATGCCCGAGACTGCCCGTAGACCTCAGCAGAGTATTCTCTTCTCAGGCATGGCCAACCCCTTGACAACGGCGAGCCACACAGCTCAGCAGCAGAGCCAGTGCTGCGAGGGCCCGTCTCAAGGCAGCCGAGTCCATTTGCAGAGGGGGGGCTGTCAGATCGCTATTTGTCTTCTCGCTGCCAAGCGGCGTTGTGCATTAAAGCCTCGGCAGACGTCCAGCAGAGTTTTGCTTTTAACTTTATTATGGCGGTCGAGCAACTTGGGGTATCTGAATTCCACTGACACATTTACGACCCTCTCGCTTTCAGCCCGTGGAGGAAACCCATCTCAGAAACCACAGGGCCCCCCTGAGGCGAGGCCTCCTCAAGTGCAAAGCCTCCATATTGTTGGACAGGACAGGCAAGGCTCACTGGCCAAAGCTTTGGTCTTTGGGCTTCTTTCTCCGTGGCTTTCCACTGAGACAGCGACTCCAGAGTACAGGCCCTTGCCGCCCCTCTTTGGGACACTTTGTTCCCTTCAGCCACCACCATTAGAGCCATTTTCTCCACAGGACCCATGAGCTTTCCAAGGGCTGCAAGAATGTTCCAAGGTCTGGAAAGAAAAAAATGTTGGCTACACAATGCCAGGAAAGAAAACTTTATTTGAAATTAAAATTAAACAGCTACAAAATTTCACATTTTGTTGGCTAGTCAACTGCAACTCAACTCGTGTGGTATTTTCACATGTGAAATCTATTTGTGTGAGGTGTGGGCATGCGGTACATAATGTGGGATGAGACCCTAAAAAGTCAGGAGGCTGGATGAACCCGTCCCTATGGAGGAAACAGACCTCGGGCCAAGTAGTTGAAGCGAGGGCAGGGATATGAGGAGTAGCGAGTTGCAAAGGCCGTAAGAGCTGCAAGGGAACCGGGAGAGGGTGAGGCAACCGAGAGTCACCATAGCTAGAAGCCACCAGCACCCCTACCTAGGCCTGGAGGGTTCCAGAACAGGAACTACCTGGCAGGAGCCACCAGACAGGACCGCGAACCGTGGCAGGGCCCCGTAACAGGTTGGGGCTGCAACCAAGAAGGAACTACAGCCATTTTCTGGGACAGCACCCAAGGCAAGGGGGGTGGGGAGAAACGCACCGCTTCTCCCTTCCTCTCCCCCTCCACCCTCTCCCCCAGACCCTTCCACTTAACTACACCTGGCTGGAAGCCAAAGAGCGAGAGCTCCCCGGACACTAAATTGCAGTGGTCACTTCCCCGTGGCACAGAGAAGAATGGGCAAGGCGGGAACTGGAGAGCAAACAGGCATATGGCCCTGGCCGTTACTTCAGAGGGACACTGACAAGTAGCAATGGGTTTGCTTATCATGATGAAGGTCATGGGGGGCCCTGGTGCTGATCACACAAGGAGAGGCCAAGGGACTGTGGATGTTAGCTGGGCACAGATCGTCAGGGCTCAACCAGGGAAGACCTCCTTTGAGAATGTGCAGAGAGGGAGTGGGCTGCCCTTAGAGGCGGTGACAGATGGAAACTGGAGGGCCAGGCTGGAAGACCCCACACAGGCATGCCCCCTCTGAGAGCCTGACCCTGCACACCTGGCCCAATGCTGGCGGCAGGACCGTGCGGCGCTGGCCAGGCTAGAATGCTGGGACACTGGTATGGGACAGACGGCCCCAACAGTTCGGTGGCTTCCAACAACAACCACCGCGTTTGTGCCCATGCCGTGCTGGTCGGCAGTAATAGGGCGGATCGTGGCTGACCTCAGCCGTATCTGGATGAATCAGCCTGAGCTCTGGGCTCTTCCTGCTGGGATGGGGTCTTGTCCTCCACAGGCCTTTATGCTGGGCCTCAAGCTGAGAGTCGATGACTTCCTCCTGGTAGAGAGCAGAAGTATCAGGACGCCTTGCAGAAATGTGCCATCCACCTGCGGGCTCAGCTCAGAACCGCACACGTCCGCCTCCATCCTCATCCCACTGGCCGAAGCAAGTCACGTGGCCAAGGCTGAGGTCAGGGGTAGAAGATCCGCCCATAGAAAAGTCATATCAAAGGAAGGGAAGGAAGAACAAACTTCAGAGCAAACAACACAATCTACCATAGACAACGATAAGGTGACAGTCTAACAAAGTGCTTCAAGACGTAAACTGATAGGGGTTTGAGTCCCAGCTCTGCTGCTCTTTGGCAAACTGACCTTGGGCAAACTGCCTGGGCCTCCGTTTCCACATCCAGAAAATGGAAACATTAATGCGCAGAGCTTCCAGGGTGGTAGTGAGGTGAGTTGAGAAGACAGACATAAAGTTGCTGAGCTCGGCTCCTGGCATTGAGTAAGAACCTAATAGATGCTGGTTGGTGTGTTGTTAGGAAGAATCTACTGAAAATTGTGCCTTCTGGGGACAGGGCACGCAGCAAGGTGAGGGGAGAAATATTTCAGGGAAATAATTTGAGAATCTCTGCATGGTAGGCTCATGAAAAAAGGAAATAGCTCAGTAACTGAGTCATCCCTGAGCTCTGGGAACAGAAAGCCTGCAGGCTGGCACTGTTCTCCACCGCGGAGTTGACAGCTTGTTGGAGGAGGGAGGCACGGGCTGGGGGTGGGGGGCGATTTCCTCTCCCTACTGCCTGCTCTCGTTCACCCACAGCCCTGTGCACACAGGGTGCAATGTCTGGAACAGCCTCACTGGCTAGTAGAAACGCTGGGTCCCAGGACCTGCCGCTCTGCAATTTCAGGAGTTAAATATATGTAGATGCTTTGTCTGTACTCTTAAAGAAAGATACAAATCCCTCCAAAAACGTATAATCCTACATCATTTTTTATTCTTGGGCCTACACAATCAAGCCCTGCGCTGTTGGAAGGGAGAAAATAAGTAATAGGAAAGCCCAGATGACCAGATCAGAAGTCATGCCCGCAGTCAGGTGCGGAGACCGCAGGTGTGGGTGTGCGGGCTCCCTGTGGCACCGTGGTTAGGGCATATCTGTAGTCACATGGCTTGAGTTCAAATCCCATCTCTCTTCCCCGATATGTGGCTGTGATCAAATAAGCCCTGGTGAGTCAGGATCCTCACTGGTTGAAAGGGGTGATGATAACTCACAAGTTACTGTAAGATTTGGGTGAAATACCGTGGGTCTGAAGCACTCGCTCGGCAGGCATTGTGTGTCTTCGGGACTGCTCAACACAGTGGATAAACACTCCCTTAGCCAAGGTCAAGAGGGTTTTTTTGTGTTGTTTTTTGTTTTTTGTTTTTTCCCCCCATGTGGAAAACAGTGTTTGCTCTGAGGGGGGCCCAGGGGAGGATGCGGGAGGCACGGGGAAGGGGCCAGGTCCTGCCTGGTGGAGGCATCCACCAGCTCACGGCTCTGGAGGCTCAGCGTTTCAGTTTGTTCGCGTTTGTGTCTTGGGTAGGATTTCCCCAAAGCAGACCCTGAGAGGAGGATTCGGGTGGACGGGATTCGTTAGGGAATGCGTTTTGAGCGGGTGTCTCCTGGAAACACTAGTAGGAGAGGGAGGAAGTGAGACTGCGCAGTGAGCCGGCAACGCTAAGCCTGGAGGGCAGGAGCGGCTCCATCCCGCTGGGGACGGCGCGCGGGTGTCCCCATCAGGGACAGAGTTGTCCTTGGTCAAGGGTGGCCCCGAGAGGATACCCTGCGCGCAGGCAAAGTGGGCTTCGCAACCCGAGACCTGCCTTCAGGTTGAGGGTGTCGGGGACACACGGACAGGGTAAGGGCCAGAGCCCCCACAGCAGCTCCTACAGCACCCAAAGGTGACGGGGTGCCAGGCGCCGGCTCGTGAGGCGCAAACTCGTAACTGATGGCGCCTCTCCAGGGACAAATAGAACCAGCGGGCGCTCTGGGTCCCCGTGTCCAACCATCAGCCCGTGTCCTCCAGGGAGGAGAGCCTGCCACAGACAGACCGCAGGGCGAGGGTGCGCTCAGCCGGACGTGGCACTGGCTGGGTCCCGGGGCTGCTGCAGTGGTGAAGGTGAGGAGGGGTGCCCGTGGGTCAGGATCCCACCGTGTTCTGACAGTGCTGGGAACAAACTCTCCTGGCCTTGCTGAGGCAGTGTCAGGGGTGGGGGGAGGGCAGTAAGAAGCCTTGGGTACCTGGAAGTCAGAAGGACCCAGGATCAAATCCCAACTCTTCCTGCACCAGCTCTGTAACCTTGGGCAGAGCTCCTGGCCTCTCTGAGCCTCATCACCTAAGACCGGGCTGAAATGACTGTCATCCCACTCCTGTGGGGTGGCTTCAGAGCCAGTGTCTCAGACCACTTCCTTATCCAAGGGGACTGTCGCTCAGAAAGAATGAGTGACGATCATTATTGCTTGTGCCTTCCTCGGGGCTAGCCCCCCTCTATTCTGAGGCTCTTCTTTCCCTCCTTTTTGAGAAAAGGGGGTTTGTCTCCAGCTGCTCCTAAGTGAGTCCTCCGGAAAGCCTATCTGTCACTCGGACTGTCCCCAAGCTGTCATCCCGTGTCCCCAGCCAGCTCTCTGCCTTCATTCCCCCAAGTGCCACCAAAGGATGCTGCTGTGTGGCGTGGAGCTTCACTCAAAGCTTGAGGGAACGGAAGGGGGAATATGACGCAGTACGTAACAGGCAACAATTTTCAGCGCCATCCGGGGGTCCGGGGCTTGCATGCCACCTGACCTTCCCACCCGGGGGAGCTCTCACTGGCCCTGAGTCTCCCCAAGGTTCTCCTGGCTTTCCTGCTGAACCCCTCCTGTGAGAGCCTCCCCAGGGCACTCTCTCAGACTGACACCTGGCCGCTGTCCCAGGATCGGAGGTCTCCGGGACCAAGACCCAGTCCCTGCTGCTCTGTCTTTACCCTGCCCTTCTGGTCCTCAGGCTTCAAAACCATGAACAGACAAACCAGTTTTCTTTTTCTTTCTTTCTTTTTTTTTTTTTTTTTTAAACAAAGCTGCAACATAGTCCAAGAGCCAAGATGGACTTTTCCCAAGAAGTCTGGCTCCTGGGTTTAGGGAGAGCAGTTCCTTCCTGCCCCCTGATGGTTACCACCCTCCGTCTGCCTGCTTCCGTGGCCCCTCTCCCCAAATTCTCACTGCTCTCCCCACCCCCTACCCCTGTCTTCCTCTAGCCTTTCGGTTCCTCCAATCAAATCAGGTCGGGCTGGAGCCTTCCTGCCTCTTTAAGGTGACTTGGCATTTCTCTGCATGGATCCATTTTGCTGGCTTTATGGCTGAACTGGCAGACTGACGTCTCATTTCCTTATTTCTGAATTCTTTCTGGCACGTCCCTCTGGTCTCTCCCCCACCTCGCCCCCACTCCCACGGGTGCCCGCAGTGATCAGCCCCCACACTCCCCATTCCCAGCGCCCTCTTGTTTTCAGAGGCAGCCCCATAGGCTTCGCCCCATCACCTGCAAGTCCTTGGGATGCTTTGAGACATTCTAAAATGTCTTTATGACAACAAGAATGCATGTTCATTGCAGAACAAAAGGAAAATACAGATAAGCAGATCTAAACATCAGTCTTAATCCGCCACGAGAAATAGCGTCCACTAACACTGATAAATCTTCTCCCAGATTTAGTGTCCGTGAATACTCACACAGCTAAGGATTCACTTGGTTGCAGGTAATGGAAACTCAACTCCAACCCTTCATCATGCACTGGATGGTGTCTCTGCCCCGCCAATTCAGTTCTGAAGTTCGAGCCCCCAGTAACTGAGAACATGACTATTTGAAGACAGGGCTGTTGAAAAGGAGACTCAGGCTAGGTACGGTCATTGGAGTGGGTCCTAATCCAAGATGGCCGGTGTCCTTATAAGAGCTTAGGACATGGAAGGGAGAGAGGAGAGAGGCCTCAGAAGAAACCAGCCCTGCTGCCCCATTGGCCTCAAGCTTGTGCCCTCTGGAGCTGTGAGGAAGTACGTTCCTGTCGTTTGAGCCGCTTAGTCTGTGGTGCGTTGCTATGGCGGCCCCGGGCAGACTAATGCACCCCTGGAACTGGCTGCAGCCCAGAGGGGAAGGTGTCTGAAGGATCCGACAACTACAGGGAGAGCAGAGTGACCCTGGGGCTCAGGCGGCCTGCAGGGGGCAGGGACAGGGGGACTCAAAGACCCCCCAGAGCTCACGTTCTATCTTCCATCACTTCCATCACTGCTTCTCCCTGGCTTTGTCCTCCCTCCCAGGTAGGAAACAGCTTCCCCACCAAGGAGGGACAGGCCTTTCCTCCAACTGCTAGTTTACAGAACCCCAGGGGTGGGGGTCGATTGGCTCAGCTTTGATCATCGTCCACTCCAAGGCCAATGTCAGGGGCACAGCAGCTAATTTATTGAGCAAGGACGCTGCACCGGCTGCTGCGCTAACCTCTCCGTTCATCTCACCCTTCATCTTGCTAAACTTGTGGGGTTATTACGATTCTTACCACTTTCCAGATGAGGACGCCGAGTCCCGGAGCAGTCAGGGAACTTGCCAGGTCACCGCCACGTCACTGGGTCTGGGATGGGGTGGTCAGTGAGGACGGCCAGAAGGCCCCGTCTACACCACGTGAGCCTCTGCAGCCCCCTTCTTCCCCAGTCCGCGTATCCGGCCACACCGCACAGCCACCTGGCTCACCAGTGTGCCTTCCAAGGTCCCGAGGAGCAGTCAGTTCTGTTTTTTATTTGAAGGAGGCAGAGACCCGTGTGAATCGAGGCCAGTAGCGTGGCGTCCTAACCCCATCCACATGCCACCCTGAGCTGGTCCACCATGTGCTGCCACACAGCTGGGGGCCTGAGTCCTCCCTGGGCCTTCCAGGCAGGAGTTGCAGGGGACAAGGTGGGCTTGTTTGCCACCTCTCCTTCCATGAAGCCAAGACACGGGCACCCCCAGGGTCCTTCAGCACGTACTGGTACCCATGAGGCTACCCAGGCTTCCTTTGTGGGGCTGGCTGGATGAAGGTCTAGCCTTAGGAAACTGTTCAATGACGCAGCATCTCAGGGATTCAATATGCTCTTTATGGAGGTCGTCCCCCAGGAAGCCACTGAGTGAAGATTACTGTATTCAGGTCTTCTTGACAGCATTCAGGGTCAGGCCGGGGGTTTGGACAGCCATTCAAGGTTGTACAGGAGAACAGGACCATCTTCCCAGCACTCCAATGCCACATTCTGGTTCTGCTGGTTATAACCTGTCCCCACAGGAATCATTCAGGTCATGGTGCTGAGGAGCTGGGCTGAGGCTAGGGTGAGGCAAGTGAGGCATTCGCCTTAAGTGCAAAATTTATAAGGTGCCCAAAACTCAGAAATCAAGAGAAATAGTATTGTCATGCAATATTTAAAAACATCAGGTCAGAAAAGTATGTCCTCAAGGCTGTCTGCTTGTTTTAATACAGTTTTATTAGGATGCTCTGGGCTCGCCCGTCCTGCAGCTCTTTGCTGCTATAATACTAGAGTCTGCCAAAGACAATGAACTTCCCTAAGACACCTCTGACTTTGGTACTGTATTAGTCAGGACCGTGCAGGGAAACAGAAGAAACAGGATGTGTATACATGGAGAGAGAAAGAGAGAGAGAGAAGAGATTTTTTTTTAAGTAATCAGCTCACACAACTGTGGAGGCTTGACAAGTCCAAAATTTGCAAGGCTGGCAGGCTGGAGGCCCCGGGGAGAGTTGTAGTTCAAGTCTAAAGGCGGTCTGTGAGCAGAATTCCCCTTTTTTTCTGGGGAAGTCAGCCTTTTTCTAGAAAGGCCTTCAACTGATTGGATGAAGCCCACCCACATTCTGAAGGGTAGTCTGCTTTACAAAAAGTCGACTGATTTAAATGTTTATCTCATCTACACCTAGAATAAGGTTTCATCAAATATCTGGGCACCTTGGTCCAGCCAAACTGACACATAAAATTAGGAGCGCCTGGGTGGCTTAGTCGGTTGAGCGTCCGACTTTCGCTTAGGTCATGATCTCGCGGATCGTGGGTTCGAGCCCCGCGTTGGGCTCTGTGCTGACTGCCAGCTCAGAGCCTGGAGCCTGTTTCAGTCTGTGACTCCTTTGACTCCCTCTCTCTCTGACCCTCCCCTGCTCACACTGTCTCTCTCTCTCTCTCCTAGAAATAAATAAAAAAATTAAATTAAATTAAATTAAATTAACCATTACAAGTGCCTTCTGCTATTATTCAATCCATGATTGCCACTTTACTTTCTCCATGCATACATTCTTTTTCTCCACAGCAAGGGAAGGAAAGCCTCCATTTGCAGATAAGCGACTGTGTTTTATTATCTTTTTGCATGTTCTGGCATTTTCTAGAATACTACTTTGCACAATGTAGGTTATTTCATGAGTAGCTATTACTTTGGCTACTTTTTGGCCTCACTTCAATTTTTTTTTTTTTTTTTGGTCAAAAATTTACAAGATCTTAGGAAGAAACTGGTTACTTTTCAAAATTCAAGTATAAAATAGTCCAGATACAAACCTCATAAAAAATAGTCCTTTCAAGAATATGTTGTCCTGTCCTTCCAACGCATGACTTGAAATCAGTTTCCAGTACTAGACCTTTGAGGGAACTCCGTCCATGAGGCATCAAAAGCCCAGGCAGTCTTTCTCTGTGGAATGCAGGAACTATTCCTCTTAAGCTTTCTTTCTCAAAATCTTAATCCTAATAATAATGAAAATGATTTATCAGATGAAGACATAAATTAATCCTGTCTGAACAACTTGATGTTATCATATTTAATTTCAAATTTAATTACTTTGGTATTTAATTACAAAACAGTTAATTACTTTATTGTAATTATGTGTCTTTTTAAAGTAGAAAGAGGCCAAAAATCCCTGATAAAGGGCCACCCTGAGGCATGGCCATCTTCTGGTTTATCTCCAACACGTGTATCAGCCCTGCTTCCTGGTTTTCCTGTTCCATCTCTCTGTCACGTCCCTTGAACTTCTCACTTCCTATCAGTTCTTGGACTCTTTCTTACACTTCTAGAACCAATACCCAATGCCACCTTCTGCTGCCCCATGGATTTCTACAAGGCTTCCAAAGCCTCGTTGTCGGATAAGATCCCTGGAAAGAGCACCACTCTACCCACATCAGAGCCAGGAGCACGTGTGGTACTTGTGAACCTCAGGATTTTAAGCGTCACCCTGCTCACAGGCACCTCGCACCGGAATAGGGCAGCCATCATTTGGTCATGGTGATCGCCCGTCCTCACTTTGATGCCAGATAGTGTGTTTGCAGCTTCATCCCTTTGGAATGAGGGGTTCTCGGGAAGATGCTAACATAGCTGGTGTGGGGGGTTGTCTGGGGGCTTGAGGAGCTGGCTCTTTGCCTATTGACATAGGAGTAGTTTAACAGTTTGACCACTGCTACAACTTTACCAGTACATCTGGGCTCAGCCTTCTCGCTGGCCCCTGGGGGCTGGGGGGGCAGGGAGGATAAGAAGGTGCATGAAATGGGCTGAATGTTGCACGCGTGGCGGGGATCACAGGGAACTGGAGAGCCACGTCCCACATCAAGGTAGCAGCCTGGTGATGATCGCAGCAGGCAATTTTTTTTTTCAAGAGAAGCCCAAAGCCAGATTTTTATGAGAGATTTTCAGATTTTAAAACATTGGAAGCCAACCCAAGTTTTTTTCCCCAAATTCCTGGGGGGGGTCAACTAAAAAATAATTTAGGGCTAGAATTGACTCATAGAAGGTCCCCTCTTTTGCTCGAAGTGGCTGCCTCTCCATCTAAATGGGGGTTCTATTTTCCATCTTCTGTTTAAAAGTGAGGATGGACTTCCGGCTTTCAGGTATGATAGAGAAAAGCTGGGGACACATCTCTCCCACCCTTATGAGAAGAACAAACTAAACATGATGCAGGTTAATAGCTTCTCTGGATCCCCGAGGACAGATGAAGCCACCAGCTAAACACCTAATGCCAAACCTGAAGAGAGACAGGCACCTCCTCGGAGCCTGCTTACTAGAACAGATGTCACCAGATGCCACATTAGTGAATAAGAAAAGGACCCCCAATTTGTAATGATTCGTTAAAGACCAAGTGTGAGAACATGGAGCCCCTGAGAGCCAGAGACGCAGGGACTCTGACCCACCTTCGGGCTTTCCCCCACTGACCCAGCAGACACTGGTAGGAAGATTCGGAGCACAGCAAGAGTCGCGAGCTGCTGCAGGAAAGCCAAGCAGTCCTTCTTCCCCCATGGAACAGCATTAAGCTGATGTGGGAAGGACAGCCCACTCTCCTGCCTTCAGAGTGTCCTCTGTAGCTGGAAAGAGACCAGAAAATAGCCTACACCCCGAGGAAGAGGCGCAAGTATATCCTGGACCCAGACTATGAAAGGTCACCTACAGCTGGGGGCGGTTCGGAGGACTCACGCCCGCAGCGCAGACACCATGCCGGCCTGAGACTGAGTGTGAATCAGAACAATGCCACTAACTCCACCCACGTGCCCCGACTAGCACAGCAAGTGTCAGGTAACAAGTGGCAGCATCTATTGCTGGGAGAGGGCCAAGCGCCTTGAGAGACATCTTCTCTGAGGGGCAACTGCAAAGGAAAGACCTGAAGCGGAGGGCGGGGCAGATGTTGAGAGAAACCTCTGGAAACAATTCAAATGTCCAAGTGGGGAATGGATAAACAAACCACGGTACATGGTACAATAGTATACTATACAGCGGTATAAAGGATGGAGTTACTGGTACACTCAATAACATTGTGTTGTGCAAATTCCTACATACTGCATGTATATGACATTCCTGCAAAAGCAAATCTCTGGGGATAGGAAACAGATCGATGGTTCCCAGAAGCTGGGGGTAGACTGGAGATAAAACATCAAAGGAGAGCAGGGAAATTCTGGGGGGTGACAAAGCCAGTCTTTATTGTAACTGCGCTAGTCACACAGTTACATGACCCTACTTTTCTCAGGACTTGCAGGATTGTGTGCTACAGAAGGAGATTAGTGTCACCCTGTGTAAAAGATTCCTTAATAAAATAAATGGAAAAGACTGAGGAGCATAAAATGATCAGATCAAGCAACAATCCCTTTCTTTTGACTGTATTTTTTTCTTCGTAAGTTTTAATGTAAATTCCAGTAACATACAGGGGTTTATTCGTTTCAGGTGTACAATTTAGTGATTCATGGCTTCCTTACAACACCTGGTGCTCATTGTGACAAAGGCACTCCTTAATTCCCATCACCTATTTCACCCACCCCCCACCCACCTCCCTTCTGCTAACGATCAGATTGTTCTCTATATTTAAGACTCTGTTTCCTGGTTTTCCTCTCTCTCTCTTTCTCTTTTTTCCCCATGCTCATTTGTTTTGTTTCTTAAATTCCACACATGAGTGAAATCATATGGTATTTGTCTTTCTCTGATTGACTGAGCATAATACTCTCCAGATCCATCTTTTATTTTCAGTAGCCATGCAGCCCTCAGAAAAGGAAAACAGTAGCAAAGGACAAGCACAGGAATTGGTCAGCCTGCTTTTAACTGTGAATGACGGAAACTCAACTCCATCTAGCTTAGATCCAATGGGTAATTTGATGAGAGGACTACATCTGTTTCAATCTGGCAGCCCGGGTTCCCCGGGGTGATGGGAACCAGAGGCTCACGCCTGTCCCTCATCTCCTTCCCTCCCGGGGTACCTTCTCTCTCACTGCACACTGACTTCTGAACGTGGTGCCAGTAGCTCCCAGCCCTGTGTTTCACAGCCTTCCCAACAAGGAGGAACTACATCCCTTTTTCAAATTCCAGTTCAAAAAATCCCAGGACACACTCTGATTGGCTCAGCTGAAGCCAGTCAACAGTGGCCAAGGGAAAGACATCCTGTGATTGTTACCTTCCATTCCGCACGGCTGGAGCGGGGCATGGATGCTTCCCCCAGAAGGCAGAACACTAAGCAGACAAAATATTGTCTCTTGCCGCCCATCACCCTCTTAGGCACTATCTTTTCTTTGTTCTTCTCCAAAAGAGGTTGGAGCTCCCCTCTGGCTTTGTTTCATTTCAGTTTTGTGAGCCTGCTCTGGACTAAGAGGTGGAGGCATGAAAACGAGTTAGACACAGTCCTTCCCCTCAAAACTCCGTATCCCAGGCTAAGGGGGAGCCTGACAAATAAACAGCTCATTACAAAATCCAGCAGGAAGTGCTCCAGGAGCATAATGGGAGGGGGCCACCTCACCAAGCCCCAGGGCGGAGACAAGGTTTCCTATAAGAAGTGACTCCAGGGCAATTTGGAGGCTGTGAGAAAAGGGGAAGGGCATCTCAAAGAGAAGTGCACGTCCCCAATGTGCACATCCCCAATGAGTTCAAAGGAACTACTCTCACAACTGATGGAGTGTGAATCCCTCAGTGGGGCATGTCGGGTCTTTTATGATACATATGCAATACTTGGCTTTTTTAAAAGGCACTTCATAGTTTTCAGAACACTTATAAATCCTTTTCCCCCTCTCCAGCCGCCTTACCCAACAGTACCAAAAATAGGGAAATAAAAACAAAACAAAGAACTGAGAAAAGGCTGGGTAGCTTTGCTTCAACAGAGCTCAGCCCACACACCCGCCTTACCCCAGCCCCACATACGGGATCGGCCTGTCGGTAGGCTGATTGCTCCAAGGTTGGGGTTTGCAAGATGTGTGTGGTGGAAACAGAAAGTGGCCAGGACCTTTCAAGGTACTAAGTAATACCTCACGGGGTCTAGATCAGGCAGGGAAGGGGGATGAGGAACTGGGGTAAAAAGTGGGGGGGGTCCGAGAATTAGAGTCCTAATGATGTTGAAGAAGCAGAACACAGGGAATAAGGGCACCAAAGTTTGGAAAGGTGAAGCATGAAGTCTCAGATTACAAGATTTCTTTTCTTAATGTTTATTTTGAAAGATAGCAGGAAAGGGCAGAGAGAGAAAGAGAAAGAGAATCCCAAGCAGGCTCTGAGCTGTCAGCACAGAGCCTAATGTGGAGCTTGAACTCATGAACCGTGAGATCATGACCTGAGCCAAGATCAAGAGTCGGCCACTTAAGCGACTGAGCCACCCAGGAGCCCCACGGGATTAAAAGTTTTCTGAGGTTGCGTGATTCTAGAAGGCAGTGTCAGGATGCAGCCATCGTGGTTTGCCAAGTGGAGGAGGCGGCGAAGTAGTGATTGGAGTTGTTGGAAGAGGTCAAAGATGAACATGAAAGCTGAAGTCACGAGGTCAATGGAGGGGCTTGGAGTGGAAGAGAAACAAGCAGCAGGTACCAAAGGTTTTAGAGAAAGAGAGGGAGCGATCAGAAGTTTGGTGGAAGTTTGGTGGCCACTGGGAGGGGAGGAGAGATAGGGACCAAGGACAGGGATTTTCAGAAGGGTGCTGGCATGGGGATGGGAGAACAGTGTCGGGGAGCAGCCTCGGAGGCAGTGGGAGACAGGCACTGCCCCCCGGGCAGCAAACAAGACAGAAGAGCTGGCGGCCAAATGAGCAGGGCGCACTCAGGAAGCACATGGCCCACCCTGGCCAGGCCTGAAGGAGTCCGCACGGAGAACATGTACTGAACACCACCTTCTGCCTGAATACGCAGATTAGTCCAACGCCCATCAAGGTGCGGCACTGTCCAACTTTCCATAGACGGGGTGGTGTCAGATAGTCCACGACGGTCGTTTTCTCAGCTTAAGACTAACGTGCTCATTCTAATATGTATTATGAACATGTAGATCATCCTAGAGAATTCACAAATAACGTTGCTTGGAGTAAGGCTACAGTTAAAATCGAGTCAATTTAAAGATATATCAAATGGGGCACCTGGGTGGCTCAGGCGGTTAAGCGTCTGACTCTTGATTTCGGCTCAGATGGTGATCTCACAGTTTGAGAGTTCGAGCCCCGTGTCGGGCTCTGTGCTGACATCGCAGAGCGTGCTTGGGATTCTGTCTCTCTGCCTCTCCCCTGCTTGCGCATGCCCTCTCTCTCTTCTCTCTTTCTCTCTCCTCTCTCTCAGACAAACATTAAAAAAATTAAAGAATGATATCAGCTAACTAATAAAAACAGATGGCACACAGGTTAAGGGCCAAAGTGTAAAGGTAGTATGCAAATGCCCCAGCTGAGGGAAACCCTGGATTTACCTCCTTTACTCTGCCCAGCTCTGTGAGTTAGACATACCTGTCGTTTCACCTGTGTATCAGGAAGCCCTGGTGCGAGCCACTGGGCACCCCACAGCTCTGAATCACACTCAAGAAAACAGGCCCCGATCTCTATGCCATGGAGGGCCCAACCACAGTTGTTGGGCATAGGTGTCTTCAGAGCCTGGACTGGAACAGATATGATCCTGGGCATGCTAAAGGGAAGGTTCTTTCCCAAGTTACCCTTCATGTATCTTTTATACTGAGACATTTTATTTTATTTTATTTTATTTTATTATCTTTTTTTTAATGTTTTATTTATTTTTAGGAGAGAGAGAGAGACAGCGTGAGCAGGGGAGGGTCAGAGAGAGAGGGAGTCACAGACTCTGAAACAGGCTCCAGGCTCCGAGCTGGCAGTCAGCACAGAGCCCGATGCGGGGCTCGAACCCACGAACCGCGAGATCATGACCTAAGAGAAAGTCGGACGCTTAACCGACTAAGCCACCCAGGCGCCCCTATTTTATTTTATCTTTAAATAGTTTATTGTCAGGTTGGTTTCCATCTAACACCCAGTGCTCATCCTAACAAGTGCCCTCCCCCATGCCCATCACACTCTTTCCCCTCTCCCCCACCCCCATCAGCCCTCAGTTTGTTCTCGGCATTCAAAAGTCTCCCAAGGTTTGCCTCCCTCCCTCTCCCCAACTGTTTTTCCCCTTCTCCTCCCTCATGGTCCTCCATTAGCTTCATCCTAATCCACCTATATGTGCAAACATATGTATACAGAGACATTTTAGAGGTCATTTTAGCCTGATTCCAGCCCAGTATCTTCTAGACTATCTATGTAAAGAAGAAAAATCGCCCCCTCTGTATCAGAAACCTCACGTGCCGCTTCATTCTCTCGAGTGGCCACCACCATGCCTGGCCTCTGCTGTGATGGTCTCCAGGAAGCAGCTAAGTTCTACCCACCTGAGGCCCCGTGCAGGTCTCTGGCTGCTCCCATGACTTCAAGACTCAGATGACCTCTCACGCTGCTGGGTATGTCCTGGGATCTGGCTTCCCCAGTGGCTCCTGAAGGATTCTGGCGACACAACCCAGAAACACAGGGAACTCACCTCCCTGGGTGGAGAACTTGACCAGTGAAGGGCAAGAGATGAGAGAGCCAGAAGACAAATTCCCTCTCCAGCCCACCACAATGGACCCTTTCAAGGCCTGGGGCTTCTGAAATATCTGTTCAGAGACATCCCACATGGCAAAATGACCAGCTTCTTGAAGTAGGGCCTGCTCAGCAAAGCAGAACCTTGAGCGTTCTCCGCATTTTTGCCTGGGTCACTTCCTCCCCGCTCCAGCTTGCTGTCCTGGGATTGCACCTTCGGAGGAAGCACTAGCCCATAAGCCTGCCTCATGCCATCAATTCAAGGGAGCCCAGGCCTTCTGAAACCAAATAGGGATTCTTTCCCCCTCATTCTCACAACAATTTAAAAGATCAATTTCAAAACTATGGTGGGCTACTCTCCTTGCCTCCAAAGACCGCCCCGCGGAACAGAGTGATTCGCTGGCAGAGGCTGGGAGGCGGGCAGCCTACTTGGGTAAAGGGGGTTGTAGCAGCCACTGTGGTTTTGCAGGTGCTCAGCAGAAAGCGCCCACCTGCTAGACCGCCCAGAGCCATCAAATGTGCACAGCGATGGCCGCCGGACATGACGGAGCCAAAGGGGCAAGAGCAGCCCTGAAAGCCACGCAGGCTTGCCACCGCCGGAGTCCGGGTAGCCCCTGGGCCCTAGGCTGTGGGCTGGCTGGAGGTCCCTGAGATTGTTCCCATTGGGTGGGGGATGGGAAGCCCCTTTCCCAATGAGAACTTTGAACTGGACTGTGATTGAATTCTTGGGTTAGACTAACATTTTTATTGGATTAGGCTGGCCTTTGCTGGAGTAGACTGAATTTAGTCTTCCTGCTGCCAAGTGGGAATGAGAGCTCATTAAAGAAAGTACATGCAATTATTATTATTTTTTAAGTGCATTTGTACTCTCCCAGGCCCCACTTTAATTTGGCCAGGAGCCCTGTCCTTGAGTGTGAGCCCTAAGGAGAGCCAACCAGACTCCGGCACTTGGACAAATAGGGTTTATGTCTGTGGCTGGAATAACAAGGCCTGGGGTAAATTACCAAGATGTGGTGCAGTGGTTGAACCTTGTCTACACGAGAAGCCAGCCGTATGCTCCTGACCACAGAGGTCTTGAAAAGGAATGAAACATCAGCACTTCGACCACCTTTTTAAATTTTCTTTTAATGTTTATTTTTGAGAGAGAGAGACAGAGTACAAGTAGAGGAGGGGCAGAGAGAGAGGGAGGCACAAAATATGAAGCAGGCTCTAGGCTCTGAGCTGTCAGCCCAGAGCCCGATGAGGGGCTCGAACTCAGGAACCGCGAGATCATGGCCTGGTCTGAAGCTGGACGCTTAACCAACTGAGCCCCCCAGGGACCCCTCAGCTACTTTTAAAAATATGATTTATTGTGTATAGCCATTGTGAAGACAGTCCCAATACCAGTTTGCTGGTTGTCATATAAGAGGGGTGTGTGAGGGGCGCCTGGGTGGCTCAGTTGGTTAAGCATCAGACTTTTGCTCAGGTCATGATCTCACAGTTCATGAGTTCGAGCCCCAAGTCAGCCTCTGTGCTAACACAGAGCCTGCTTCAGATTCTGTCTCCCTCTCTCTCTGCCCCTCCCCCACTCACACTTTGTCTCTCTCTCTCTCTCAAGAATAAACATTAAATATATATATATATATATATATGTTGTGTGTGTGTATGTGTGTGTGTTTCTGTGTGTACAGTATGACAGCTAAGAGCTCAGGCTCTACAACCATCAGATCTGGATTGAGACCCAGTGATTTCCTCAGCAGAGGTGAAGAGCTACTCACCAGGAGTGTAAGCATAGGAATTGTTAACCTAGCTAAGGCATGGCTTTCTCACCCAGAAAGTGACGACAATGTCACCAGCCTCGCTGTGAAGACCACAATGCAGGCCTTGTGTAACTACCTTCACAATTCCCGCCATGCTGCATCCAAACTAGGCTAGGTATTCTCTCCTCCAGCCCTGCCCCATCCCAGGCCCGGTCTGCACCCAGACCTGTAACCCCCAGAGCCTGGCCCCGTGGCCTGCCCCCAGGTTCTCTGCCCCTTGGTCCATGGAAGGCCCTAGCAAAAGCAGAGGGCTCCAAAGGGAAGGGGCCCGGTCCTGCTCCCTGCTTTTCACTTTGGGGTCCTATCTCTGTCAACAGTGGGTCCCATTTGGCATCTCGGCTCTCAGTGAGGCCCGGTTCCCTTCTTTAACCTTTTGGGCCTCAGTGCCAACAGCTGCTGCTGGGACTTTCTGGGGGGTGGCTTCAGCGGTTTTTAGGGCTCCGTTTACCACGCCCAGAGATCTGTGATTGGCCCCTCATCAAGTCTTGCCAAAGGAGACCACCAGGGAGATTCTTTTTCTTACCTAACCCTGGGTGATACACCCCTGGGTTATTGATGAACTGGATGATTGTCTCCTAAAACAGATTTTAAAAATTGAAATGATTTGTCTTAGAGGAATGTTCTGTCTCCATGTCACTGTGAACCCGATACGCTGGTTTTAACCTTTCTGATACACATTAAAATAAATCTGTAACTTTAAAAAAGAAACGTGCTTGCCATGTTCCACCTAAAATCACCTCCGGTACCCCGGTGCTCAGTCGAGCCCCCTTTGGAAAGGACGGAGTCCCTGGGTGGTGAAGCTCTGAGCTCAGAACACACGCTTTCTTTCTGAATGCCGTCCTTAAAATGAGGAACCACGCTGTCACATGGCCGCCACCGCATCGCGGCAAATGCACACCGGGCAGGAACGTCTTCCTTCTTAGACCATCTATACTGTTCTCATGAAATATGACTTATTATCCTGTTGCTAATAAAGAATGAGCGCCCCCCGTCGTGACAGCTCTTTTCACGAGAAGCCTCTCCTCTCCCCTGCAGAAAGGGCAAGGGGTTCACTTCGAAATAGAAATGATCTGCAATCGCCCCCACTGCAAACAGAAAGTCTTTCTGAAGTCCATCTTCAAATTGCAAGTATTTTAAAAATAAATGTGGTGGAATCTTGCTGGGATTTTCATACCAAGAGGCTGAATAGTTAAGACAGAACATATCACTCTTTGTGAAAAACGTAGACTCTGCCCCGAAAGCGGGGTTTGACCTTGAAGACACCCTTTTTCCTTGTCTATTGCACCTGCACCCACCACGCCCTCCGGCCCCCCACAGCCGTGCGCACCTCCACGTACGTGTGCATATGCACGCTCGCACCCCCTCGCCCGGGGCCACACCTGCCACTCCCAGCGTCAGGGCCTGGTGGTGGTCCATCGCCCTGCACTCGAGCCTCGAAGAGCTCACTGCTTTCTGTACACCTGCCCCCGGGACAAAGCAAGCTGGCCTGTGAGAGGATTTCACCACCTCTGCTGGACCGGTGCTGCTCAGGATCAAGCAAGACTGACGACGAAACTTATTTTTAAAAATCCTTTTTGCTTTTTTAGTCACCGCGGATGAAGAGCTGAACTGAGATGTGTAGATGGATGCCCTGTGGGGCGCCCTGTAACTTCAGCTTGGTTATAGGAGTGGGAGGGGGAGAGAATGACTTTTTTTTTTTTTTAAGTTTTTTAATGTTTATTTATTTTTGAGAGAGAGAGACACACACACACAGAGCGCACGCAAGCAAGGGAGAGGCAGAGAGAGAGAAAGGGAGACACAGAATCCGAAGCAGGCTCCAGGCTCTGAGCTGTCAGCACAGGGCCCCATACAGGGTTCAAACCCACCAACTGTGAGATCATGGCCTGAGCCAGTGTCAGAGGCTTAACTGACTGAGCCACTCAGACACCCCAGAAAATGACTTTAAGTAAAGAAACACACTTTGATCATTAAGAGGGGTGTATTTCCCCCCTGAGGCACTCCTGTCTTGTGTATTTCCTATTCTCTGCAGGGATGAAGGCGCGCCATGTGGGTGTGCACCATATGGGTGTGCAAGGCAGGCCGTGTGGGTGTGCCAAAGCAACAGAGACATGGGAAACTCCTCTAAGCCCCATGTCCATAGGACTTCCCTGGCCTCATGGAGATATGAGGCCCGCAGACCCCAAAGTCCACAGGGAGGGGCCGTTATAAAAAGCCACATAGTACTAGAAGGGCAGAGAGAGCAAGAGTTTTTCCCTTCCCCATGGACCCCAATGTTCATAGCAGCACTCTCAACAAGAGCCAAAACATGGAAAGAACCTAAGTGTCCATCAACAGACGAATGGAGCAAGAAGATGTGGTTTATCTATACGATGGAATCCTACATGGCAATGAGAAAGAATGAAATCTGGCCATGTGTAGCAACATGGATGGTTCTTGATGGTTTTATGCTGAGCTAAATATGTCAGGCAGAGAAGGACATATACCATATGTTTGCATTTATTGGAGGATTAGGAGGAACTTAACTGAGGTCCTTGGGTGAGAAGAAGGGGAAAAATAGTGGGGGAGAGGGAGGGAGGCAAACCATGAGAGACTCCTGAATGCTGAGAACAAACTGAAGGCAGATGGGGTTGGGGGGAGGGGATGGGGGGGAGATGGGCATGGGGGAGGGCACTTGTGGGGATGGGCACTGGGTGTTACATGGAAACCAACTTGACAATAAACTATTTGTAAAAAAAAAAAAAAAAAAAAAAAAGAGTTTTTCCCTTCCCATGCCTCCTACCCCAACATCCAACTCTTTGGCAAATAGATTTTTTTATTTACCTCCATTTGTCATAGCAAAAGGCTTATACTATCGTGTTGATTTTTCCATTCTAGACATAATCTCCTGCCTTCCTGCTCTGGGTGATGAGGGTTTTAGCATATATACCTTCACATTATCTACTTTCCCATCTACATCCTCCCCATGTAATCATATCACACGTTTTGTTAAGTAAATATTCCATGAATATATTATTTTTATTAAGTAAACATTGGTCAGGCTGCTCCAGGAAAGTATTACATTTCCTTTCATATATGATTTTTTGTTTTCCCCGGACTTAAGAACTGGCTTTTTTCCCATTTGCACAATTTCAGGTGTCACCACTAATTCTCGCCACAGACTCTCCAGAAGGGCTGCAAAATTCTCCTCCATGTATTTAAACACATTGATTCCACCTATATTTTGAATTTTTTAGTGTTTATTTATTTTTGAGACAGAGGAGACAGAGCATGAGCTGGGGAGGGGCAGAGAGAGAGAGAGGGAGACACAGAATCTGAAACAGGCTCCAGGCTCTGAGCTGTCAGCACAGAGCCCAATGCGGGGCTCGAACTCACGGACCGCGAGGTCATGACCTGAGCCGAAGTCGGTCGCTTAACTGACTGAGCCACCCACCTGCCCCTCCACCTGTGTTTTGGAGATGTCCTTCCTGGAGCTGTGCTTCCTTCTGTACCGGTCTGGGCTGGTGGCTCCCCGTCCATGCTTCCCAGTGGTCCATCACTCACCAAACCTTGAATTCCCTCTGCCTTTCTTCTGGGTCGAATCTATTGTTCAGATCCTATGCCTTCCTTTCGCTTTGTTAATTCCCTTATTTTGGTGTATCTCTATGAGCATCCACAGACCGCCCTCGGTTGGCCGGCCAGGTACAGCAGTTCCCTTTTGCCCATAGTTTTGTTTTCTGTGGTTACAGTTACCTATAGTCAACTGCAGTCTAGAAGCAGATGACCCCGCATCTGACATCACAGTGCCCTCGGTATTCGCCCTCCTTCATCTCCTCAGGTAGGCGTTATGTCATCTCGTCATCACATGGAGAAAGGTGACTACAGTACAATAAGATATTTTGAGAGTGAGAGAAAGAGAGAACACATGCACATAACTTTTATTACAATAGATTGTTACAATTGTTCTATTTTATTACTTATTGCTGTTAATCTCTTACTGTGCCTACTTTATAAATTAAGCCTTATCATAGGGTTGTGTGTGTAGGAAAAAAAGCACAGCACATCTAGGGTTTGGTACCCTCCACAATTTCAGACATCCACTGGGGGGTCTTGGAATGTCCCCCCTGCAGAGAGGGGGGATTACCGTATAGAGTTCTAGACCAGAAATGTGTTTTCTTCAGCATTTTCCAAGTCTTGTTTCCCTACCTTCTAGATTCCAACGTTGCTGGGAAGGTTGATGCTACTCTGATCCCTGACCCTGCGCATGTGACCCTTAATCTGTTCTTCTTGCCCCTTCTCTCCCAGAGGGTTTTTTTTTTAAGGCTCTGCTCTTAATTCCTGAAATATTTAAATTTCATGCAAATGTGCTCTCCCCCTTTAAAAAAATTCAGTGTGCTGGACACTTAATCTGGGCCCGTTCAGTGTGAAAAACCATACTCTTTAGTTCTGGGATATTTTAAAATATTGTTTCCTCTAATAACTTTCTCTCCATTTTTTTTTGTGTTGTTGTTCTCCATAGAATACCTTTTATTTTCTATTGGACGTCTAGATAAACTTAGTGTTGTTTATCACACTTTCTGAGAGATGATCTTGGCATTAGCCCCCCATCCCCTTTCTTTCATTTTATTTGTTGTGTGCTGTTTTCCGATCTCCCTACCATCTTTTCAACATTCTCGCCTTATGGGTGCCAAACTCCCCCCTCAAGGGTGGGGCGTCACCTCTGCTTATTCCGTTCCTTTTCTTCTCTCTATTTTGATATCTGCTTTCCATGTTGAAGGCTTTTCCTTTTTTTTTTTTTGGCTTTAAGTTTTATTTTTTATTTTTATTTTTTTTTACAAATAGTTTATAGTCAAATTAGTTTCCACATAACACCCAGTGCTCATCCCCAGAAGTGCCGTTGAGGGCTTTTCCTTTATATTAGGACAGTGGCATCTAAGGTTGGCCGGAAACTCGGCAAGTGGGAAAGGGTTTGCCAGCTGGGGCTTCACTGAGGATGACTGGGCACGGGCACTGCTGTTCGTTTAGAAGCTTCTAGCAAATCAGCATTTTTGTCTTTTCTCTCCTGGTTGGGGAATGTGTGCTGGCAACCAGCATTCCCGGAGCCTTCTTGGGAAAGAGGAGCAAAGCAGGGGTAGGATCACAATTTCACTTCCTCTCATTTCCATCCCGGCCTCACCTCCTCCCCAGAGGTGCCTGGCCTCTCCAAACCAGGAGCTGCCCTGGGCCTGTTCCCACAGAGGGAAAACTCCAGGCTTTCTGCTGGGAGGGGGAAGGGCAGGGACTCGACTGCCCTTCAGACAAACTTAGGGATTCTCTTCCTCAGCATTTCCACCCACTTACCCTGACTTTCAGAGATCCCTGGCCCTTCGATTCCTGAGTTTTTCCGCGCGCCTGTGGCATGAATGGGGATGAAGGTGACATCGCTGTGTGCACGCTTTTAACAGCAGAGAAAACTGAGCACTAATTAGGTTTTCCTCCTCTTTGTCCTGTTGGGTGTGTGTCCTGTTTATCGTTTGAATACGGGTCGTGGTACACGGTTTCCGTGCTTGATCTCTCAGATCCGTCCTCATATCCTGTGAGGTAGATACTATTATCAACCCCACTTGAAGAGGGAACGCGGCCTGTGAGGGAGTAGCACCCGTTAAGGCCCAGAGCTGCGGTGTGGACCCTGGCCTTCCAACCCCAGAGCCCTCGCCCTGAGCCACCACACTGGGCAGCCTTGGGGAGGGGGCTGCGCAGAAGCAGAAGGCAGGGGACAAGGTGTGAGAGCAGAGTGACCCTGTTACCGGGTCCCAGCTCCTTCCAATCACCGCATGCCAGGCCAGTCAGTCGAGAGGAGGCAAGATGTTGAGATGAGCACAGTGACTTTATCCAGAAAGCCCGCAAGCCCAGGAGATGGCAGACCGTTGTCCTCACGGCCCATCTCCCGGCGTGAGCTGCGTGGCTTTTACCTCAGGCTGGGGGAGAGGGGTGGAGTCAAAAGGTGACTGACATCTGTAAGCATCCCAGGAACCTCTTTGTCCTTGGTCAGTTGACCTTTGTGTACAGGAATCTGGTCATATCATTCCTGTAAATCTCAAACGTGGCGTGATCATTCCTGTATGTACTTCCTCATCTCCTCAGGGGAGGTGGGTTTCGGGGGACAAGTGATTTCTGCAAATCTCAGCTGTCAGAGGCCTACGTGCAGGGCTAAGCAGGGATTTCTAAGCTGCAGGTGACAGCAGCGAGAGAAACGGAAGCAACATGGAGTCAGACACGCTAAGGTTCTCCCTGTGACAGTCCCCAAAACTCCTCTGAATGTCTGCCATTGGCTAAGTCTTCCATGGAGGCTAGCGATGAAAATCTGTCACACGGGGGTTTTAGAGGTTGGGAGCAGCGTCTCTAGGGGAGAGCTCTGGTGGGTGAAGCCAGCAAACTTTGTGTCCCTCCCAGGTCCCTCCCAAGGTGTCTGGGTTTAAAAATGATTTGGAAAAGGAAGTGTGCTGAGATCAGGGCTTTTCAAACATTCTTTTTTTTTTTTTAATGTTTTATTTATTTCTAGGAGAGAGAGAGAGACAGCGTGAGCAGGGGAGGGTCAGAGAGAGAGGGAGTCACAGACTCTGAAACAGGCTCCAGGCTCTGAGCTGGCAGCCAGCACAGAGCCCGACGCAGGGCTCGAACCCACGAACTGTGAGATCATGACCTAAGCGAAAGTCGGATGCTTAACCGACTAAGCCACCCAGGCGCCCCCAGGGCTTTTCAAACATTCTTAAAATCAAATACCACTATAATCATCTGAGAGGCTTTAAAAACCCTGAAGCTCAGGGTCCTCCCTCCCCCCAGGCAATTAAATCAGAATCTCGAGATGTGGAACTCAGGACTGTCGTGGTCGCTCTCCAGGGAGGCCTCTCTGCAGCGAGTTGAGAACGAGTGTCCTCGACAGCGCTTTGCAAACTATAAAGTGCACCTGCATCACCTGCGGATCTTGTTAGAAAGCGGATCCTGAGCCACTAGGTCTATCCGGCTCCCACACAATGATGCTGCTGGTCCTGGGACCACATTGCATGTACTGAGGATATTGGTGACTCGGCACAGGTACAACAGTGGGAAAAACTAGCCTGGGAGACAGCACCAAAAGTTGGCGTTAAAGTATGAATGTTGACTTCGTGGTTAACTTCTTTTTTCATAATTACTATAAAAATTTATGCATTGCGGAAAGGGACAAGAATTCTGTAACAGTTCTAAGCAATGTAAGGAGAATATTAATTAGCAAAGGCGTTCATGTGTTTAGAAAGTATAGATGTTACTGAAGATATCATAAAGGAGGGGATGGTTTACATGTCCTGTGAGGGTTATGACCCAAACAGCCCACTGGGCACCCGGGTCTCCCTGATCTCAGAACACCCAAGGGCCACCACACCTCTGTGGCTTCCCGGCTTCGCACCCCCTAGACTCCTCCAGCAGCTCCCTGGCTGAGTCTGCTTCAAGAGCAACGCAAGAATCCCTCCCCTTGAATACAAAAGAATAATCTCTCTCCCCTAAAAGCACCTCCCTGAATGTTCCAAACGCAGATGTTCCCAAAGACAGTAGTACTGTTTCTTGCAGGAATTTTGTATGTTAAATATTCTTACTTTCTTAGGCCATGAGGAGAAACCTAGGTTTTCAAAATACTTATCTTTTTGTGCATTTCTTTTTTTTTTTTTTTAATGTTTTATCTATTTCTGAGAGAGAGAGAGAGAGAGAGAGAGAGGCAGCATGAGCAGGGGAGGGTGAGAGACAGAGGGAGACAAAGAATCCGAAGCAGGCTCCAGGCTCTGAGCTGGCTGTCAGCAACAGAGCCCGAAGCAGGGCTTGAACCCACAAACTGTGAGATCATGACCCAAGCCAGATCATGACCCGAGCCGAAGTCCAACGCTCAACCGACTGAGCCACCCAGGCGCCCCTCTTTTTGTGCATTTCTATATGATGATTAAAGAATTCCAAAGGTGCCCCAAAGGGTCCAAGCATTCAGGGAATTTCTGCGGTGCTAAAATGACCTTTAGTAACTCCCTCCTCCCACCCCCACCTGGCCTCTCATATTGTCTCTGCTTTTCTCCACCGGCAGACACGGGTATCACATATCAAAGAGAAAGAAGAGTTCAAGAGGAAATCTGTACTGTCCTTATTTTATAAATTGGGTTTAATAATTCATCTAAAAGAGAATTTTTAGCAACAAGGTTTGCATATAAAAAGGGAACGTGCCTTCCCTAAATAGGCATCTGTAACTCTTGCTGCAGTGTTGAGTGGGGAGAAAAAAGGCCAGCCAGGTCCAAGTGCCTCCTTCAGATCCTCTAAGGACACCATGGTCTCCAGGCTGGTAGACAACAGTGATTTGAGAGCAAGCCTTGCAAGGAAAGGAATTTAAACCACACCCCGAACGCCTCCTCTTTGTCACTGCAGAAATCCACCTAGAGGTCATTGCAACAAACGCATATATTTCCCAAACTGTCTGCAGCCTGTGGGTCTATCCCTTTCCCGGTCATCAAATGCCATCTGCCCAGACCCCTCAAATACCAAACCCACGGAGTCTCGGAAGTCAGCCGGTGTCAGGCTTGGGGGTCTGCGGGTCTCCGTGCGCACACTCAAAGCTGTTCAGAGGGTCAGGAAAATCAGTCATTCACACAGCTGTGCTGCTCATGCGTGACAAGCCGACTTTAAATATTTGTCACTCCAACTTGCTGATATAGGGGGAAGGGGAGTTGGTAGAATGAAAGAGGAGGAAAATGAACAGAACTCTTTAATTGCCCAGGTTTGCTGCCGTGACTATTTCTGCAGTAGCTCTGCGGCGGGCAGCAGCGTCCATGGTTTCAGACCAGACACGGGAGCCAAGGGCCAGTGAAAGAAGTCATTAATACCTCTGTTTTCAGTTGATAGATAGCATCGTCTCCTTGCCTCTGAAAAAAAGTTATTTGAGAATTAACTTTCCTAATTTCTTTTTCTAAAATGTCCCTGTGTAACCACATCCTCTGCAGAATCCCGTTCACTCAGGGGAGCATTGAAATAAACTAAATTCTCCAAATGTTTCACAAATTTGCAAGAATATAAAGTTTCTCTTGAAAACCAGCATATTCCTACACTACCTAGGTGTTTTTTTTTTAATGTGTCATTTGTCTGTTAACAGAGAGTCTCTTTGAACAATGCCACCCATAATGAGGGGGAAAAAATGGACAGATTGATTCTACCTAGAGGTGTGTGGACTGAGACTACCTTTCTGGAAGGTATGTGACTCCTTTAAAAGCATGATGTTCTTCGACCCGGCAACTCCATTGCTAGCCATTGGTCCTAAGCGAATAGTCATGGTGTATCAGAGATGCCTGCATTCTGATGTTCACCATTTATAAAAGCAAAACTAAATGTTAAAAAAATAAGGCTAGTGGGGCGCCTGAGTAGCTCAGTCAGTTAAGTGACCGACTTTAGCTCAGGTCATGATCTCACGGTTTGTGGGTTCAAGCCCCGTGTCGGGCTCTGTGCTAACAGCTCAGAGCCTGAAGCCTGCTTTGGATTCTGTATCTCCCTCTCTCTCTCTGTCCCTCCCCAGCTCGCTCTCTCTCTCTCTCTCTCAAAAACGAATAAATGTTAAAAAATTAAAAAATATATATTTATATAAGGCTAGCAATTAAATTATGGCAAAAGCATACAACGAAATACTGTCACTAAAAAGAGGTGTAGGAAAATATTTGGCAGGGAAATGTTCATTGACGTATTGTTAAATTTGAAAGAGTATGAAACGGAATGTACATTATGATACGGTTTAAAAACTTTTAATATAGCCATTTATTATGTAGTTTTTAATAAAATTAAAAATTTTTAATTTTTAATAAATTAGCATAGAAAAATGACTGGAAGAATTGTTCAACGACATATGGTGTAGAGGGCGCTGAGATTATAGGGGACTTTTTGTTTCTTCTTTGTGTTCTCATACATTTTCCTAATAGGAACCAGGAATCGAACGTGTTAAACTATATGTAATGTTACAGTTACCATAAAAGATGCTACCAAGAGGTTTAAAATGATGGTGACCTTTCTTTGACGAAGTGTTGAGAGATTCCACTTTGCCAAGCCACAGTCAGTTACTTTGATGCTTTCTGCGCCTTCGTGAGCAGCCTCTGGGTTTTAGATGAACTGAAATGGTGCTTTACCTGGCGGGACGTGAAATGGGTCCATCACTCTAGGACTTTCAAACAGCCTGAGGGCTCCCGCGTTTAGGAAATAAGTCGGCAAGAGGTTGATTCATCAGCCCCGCGGCTCACCCTCTCTGGCCCTCACTTCCCCATCTGCAAACCGAAGGTGACAGCGGCGCCGACTTTCCCGGGCGTCACGGAGGAGAACCTGGGTGAATCCGAGGGAAGCGTGAGAGCGCGGCCCGGGCACAGAGTGAGCGCTCACGAATGTGAGCCGAAAATTGCGCCTCCGGACCGGCAACAGCGCCGGGACACCCCCGCACCCCAGACCCCGGGAAAGGCAGCCGCGCTCGCACCCAAACGTCCGCCGGGGACCCCGTGTCAAGCAGAAACAATACGCGCGCGCACGCCCGCGCGCGCCCCCGCCCCCCCGCGCGCCCCCGCCCCCCCTCCCGCGCGCGCGCCCCGGCCCGTCCGGCCCCCGCAGCCCCGCGGACCCGCCCGGGCTTCTGAGTCCTTCTGGCCGCCACCAGACACGCGGCAGCCGGCAGAATGAAAGGGAAAAATAAATTAACTGTAAAGACCTAACACAGCCCTTTCCACGTTCTGCCGCCTAGAACCGCCTCTGATTCCCAAGCGTTCTCTCGGGGTCACCCCCGGGCCTGGTAAAGGCCAGAAAAGAAGGCGGGACTGGAGCGTGGTGGGCAAGAGTAGGGAGGGTTCACCAAGGGGGAGGGGAGACGAGCGCGCCCTCCGGCAGGTCCCCCCCCCCCCCCCCCCCCCCCCCCNGGCGCCAGGCGGGGCTTGAAGCCGGGGCCACGCACCTGCTCCAGACCTGCGGGCCAGGGGCCTCCAAGGAGCAGACCCCGCCCCGCTCCCCGCGCGGCACCCCGGGGGGCTGCGAAGTCAGCCCAGGGCCCAAACCCTCCCGCGTGATTCAACGGGGCATTGTGCAAAGAAAACTGAATTCACCGTTGAGAAGACATAAGTGGCAAACGGATAATCACTTTGTTTCTATTATGGGAACAGCAGGCACAAAAATCACAAAATGTTCATGTGGGCTCGAGAGCTCTTCAAAGTGAAAATGAAACTAATCAAGTTTTATCTATCTTATGGAATGTGTATTAAAACCCTGAATGCTAAAACTCCATTGGAATTTAGTTAAGCTTATCAGGTGAATTTGACCAACTGGACAAACTTGGAAGAGACCGTAAATGGGGGCGTCGGGGTGGCTGTGTAGGTTAAGTGGGGCTCCTGACTGTGGCCCAGGTCGTGATCTCACTCCTCAGGGTCCCGTGAGGGTGCTGACCCTGCTTGGGATTCTCTGTGTCTCCCTGTCTTTCTGCCCCTCACCTGCGTGTGCTCTTGCTCGCTCGCTCGCTCTCTCGCTCTCTCTTTTAAAAAACAAATAAGCAGGGGCGCCTGGGTGGCTTAGTCGGTTGAGCGTCCGACTTTCGCTTAGGTCATGATCTCGCGGTTCGTGGGTTCGAGCCCCGCGTCGGGCTCTGTGCTGACTGCCAGCTCAGAGCCTGGAGCCTGTTTCAGAGTCTGTGTCTCCCTCTCTCTCTGACCCTCCCCTGCTCACGCTGTCTCTCTCTCTCTCTCTCTCCTAGAAATAAATAAAACATTTAAATAAATAAATAAATAAATAAGTAAATAAATGAACTTTTAAAAAAAGATAAAAGTAAAATCACCAGATAATCATCTCAAAAGCCCCACTATCTTGGAGCTTTTGGTCCTGTGTTTGAAATCAATTTTTTTACCCGTTTTCTTTTTCTTGGTTTTGTTATCTATGTATTAATTGTCTTACAGACAGAGCGTGGTCTCCCTTTGGAGTTGAGTGGACCCCACTCCTCTTTTGGCAAAAACTTTTATTTGCATTTCCCTTGTGCACCCAACAAGTCTGTGTATTAACAACATGCTTCACTTTTGGCACAACAGCCTCATTAATTATGTCGGCAGAGAGCTGGCATCACGGCTCTCGGTAATTCCTGCTTCCTCCCTGCTGGCTTTGCTTGGGAACTACCCACCTACCATCAGCAGGCTTCGTTTCCCCTTGGCCTCCCCAGCCCACTCCCCACGCCTCTGCTCCAGTCTGCCCACCTCCCCGTTCTGCCAAGAACAGAACATGAGGGCTAGAAGAATGAACTCTACTAGTTTTAGTAATATTTGGCTGAAAAGAGATTTTCTGGGCCTAGGTTTTCAGGTCCTTCTGGCCTCATTGACAAATTTTTGATGATGATGATGATTTTAACAATGGTTACCACTTACTGAGTGTTTATTATATACGTATCCAGTGCTTTTTTTGGGGGGGGGGGAAAGGTAGATTATATCATTTAATTCCCAAAACGAACACTAGAGGCAGCCATCATTATTAATACCATTTAACAGATGAGAACACTGAGACTCAGTGAGTTAGGGTCACAGGGCCGGAACACAGGGCCAGCGTTGGACTTCTCTGCTTTTGCTATGCTGTGAGGCAGTCCCCTGTCTCACAACACACAACAATGTTGGCAGAAGGCTAGGGGCTCAAAGGTGTGAAATTTGGAAAATCCTTCAAAAGTTAAAAGAGCAGGTAATCTGGCCTAAGAAAAGGTCAGTAAAGCCATCTCCGAGAGGGTCAATTTGGCTGGTACAGCCCAGCAAATACCATTGTCGAAAACACAAAACACAAAACCCTGGTTATGTTTTATGTTTAGTTTCTGAAGTTGCCATAGAAGTCTGAGACGGTGGCCAGTAATCTCTCCTTGAAGCCTAACACACCTTCCCCAGTGTCGAGGTGAGTAGGGCACAAGTGGTTGTTTGCACAGATATCACTCCTCGTTTCTGTATTATACAACGTCCAGGCCATCATGTTCCCTTTCCAAGTGCATCTGGCATCTTGGTTGATGTCTCAGGTAAAGCTCATCAAGGAATTAATGGTTCATTCTCGCAGAGGACCCACAGTGGCCACCTTATTAAAACTCAGTGGTCGTGAGTTGTTCCTTGAATAAGAGGGCTCAGCCATTACTCAAAAACACGTATAAAGGATCAACTTTATAGCCGGCCCTAAGTCGAGGCACTGCAGATAAATAAATGTGGCCTCCATTCTAATTTTACTTAAAATTAGGGTCTTAAATAAATCAGCAGAGCTGACCGATGGGGCCAGTAGTAAGGTGAGGGACAGTTCACATCATGTTAGAGAAAGCTGAGAGCAGGAGGGAATCAAATGCATTCCCAAGAGAGAAGGGGACCCTCAGGATTGGCTTTGTCATCAGTTACCAAAGACGAAGAGACCCTCTCAAGAGCAGATAAGGTAGATGCCTTGTCCCTACCAAAGGGTAAGGCGAAGGGCTTATCATAAACGATATTATTTTTTAAAGTTACCAAAACTTGATTTGCTTGATATGAAAAATTCAAACTCTATAGAAATATGATAACTTGGCACTGACCTCTGCCCTACAATCTCTCTCTCTCGACACAACTGCTGTGAACAGTTTAGTGTTGAATCAAAGGAAACTAGTGCTTCTTTCTTGAACATGACAGAAGTAAAAAAATTCCAAAGAACACGGCCGGAAGGAAAACAGACCACAGAACTTGCGGGGTCCCATGGTACGAGACCCTTCTGTGAGGTGACCCACATATGCCTTAGCCTTGACTTCTGCTATCTGCACTAAAGAAAAGTCTAAGACAGGTAATATCTGCTTGTCACATAAAATCTAGGACTCAGTGGCAGTCACCAGGCAAGTGACGATTCCATCCTCTGGATAAAGCGTTAACAGGCTCTGGTTAGACACCAAATGTATACATCTGGTTGCTGTCAGTGTTAAGCCTCAACCACCATTAACGTCTTCATGTTAAATTAGCTTATCACATCACTAGTATGCAGAGCCTTGGGGAATGGAACAGGTATGGTTTTTTTGTTGTTGTTTTTTTGTGTTTTTATTTATTTTTGAGAGTCAGAGAGAGATAGCATGAGCAGGGGAGGGTCAGAGAGAGAGAGATACAGAATCCGAAGAGAGGCTCCAGGCTGTGAGCTGTCAGCACAGGGCCCGGAGTGGGGCTCGAACCCACGAACTGTGAGATCATGACCTGAGCCAAAGTCGGACGCTTAACTGACTGAGCCCCCCAGGAGCCCCTGGAACAGGTATGTTTTAAGGAGGAGAAACGTGGGTTGGTGAATCAGTGGCTAGGGAGGGACATTGTACCAGGGGCTCTGGGCAGCTGGAACCCTGGAGGGCATTGGAAAGGGAAAGAAGGGGCCATGGCCCAAAGGTGGGCTACGTTCAGGGCATAAACTTTACACACTTCACGACTTTGCCTGGGGCAGACTGTGATCATTCTAGTTTAAAGTTAGACTTGGGTTGATTTTGATTAGTTTATATCAGCACAGACTAGTCCAAGGACTCCGCATCTTTCCATCCCACTCCAGGTCCTCGGCTTTGGAGGACTTTGAGGGGGCCTTGAAGGCTGAGTCAGGAAGGAGTAGCCCCACCGCCGGCCCCTTAATACCCTTCCTCCCCTGTGTGGCCCAGCCCGGAAGACTGCTTGGCCCAGCCTCCGGCGTCCAGTGCGGCCGTGTGACCAGATTCCGCTCCAGGGTGGTGAGTGGGGGTGGTGTGTGCAGTTTCTCTGTACTGGCTCATGTTCTAGGCCGGCTTCCCCAGAAATATGCCAACAAGATTCCAGCACAAGGTGTTTATTTGAGAAGGTGACTCTAAGTAGGGGAGTAGGGGAAGTGTGTCCATCTGGATTTTCTAAGTAGGTGCCAAGGGGGATTCAACATACAAGAATTTTATTAAGGGAAACACATAGGTGAGGGACGATGGGGTCGGAGCCAGGCCGCCAGGCAAAGGCCAATGTGACCGGAGGTGAAGAAGAGAAGGAGCTAGGCTGCCTGCCAGTCTACGGACAGGCAGCAAAACCAGCATCAGGGAACCGCGTTCTCCTGGGAACGACCTGCTTTGGAGTCTTTGTGGTACTGTCACCACCTGGGGCAGCCCATGGAGGCAGGCCCTGCACTGACACAGCTGGGGGCCTCGGCGCACAGCAACCAGCCTCGCCAACGTACCCTTGAGGTTGGAGGCAAGTCTGCGAGGTGCGTCCTCCCCCCACCGCAGGAAATGAGGCAGGGAGGGAAGGGGCGTTAAGAGTGCTCTGGTGAGCCACCGGGGCCCCTGTGGGAGGCTGGGTCAGCCCCCACCTGCGGGGAAACACACCCCCACTCTGGAAACTGCTGATGGGTTGGTCTTCGCTACAGGAGCCCAGCCAGCACAGCCAAATGACACCAAGTCCGGGTGTGTGAGAGACGCTTCTTAAACTTCGTTTTGAGCAGGCGCTTCCACCTGGTCCCGCATGGCAGCTTTCCAGCAGAGCCGCTAACAAACTGAACGTGTATAACCGATGGGGGTTATGCGTCCTGTCTCTTCACACTCCTCACCTCCCTCCCCACTCACTTCTGCTGGAGTGTTGGAAAGAACACAGCACAAGGGACTCTGGGCAATCCCCCCCACCGCCCATCCTGATCATATGCGGTCCCTGATCATAGCCATTTCTCTTCTTTACAACTCTGCGAGGAAACTTACGGTCAAGGGTGGGGGGGAAACTAGAAAGAAATATACCATAGCAATTACTGGCTATACTCAGGTGAAGAATTATGGATAGTTTTCTTTTATTCCATAATCAAATGCTATTTTAACTCTTCTACTTAAATGTTTATAGTAGACTATTTTTTCTACTCTTCTGTATGCTTAAATATTCCATAATAAAAATTATATTTTAATTTCAAAACAATTGTTCCTTTTACCCTGCATGATTTTTATAATTTTTTTGGGGTTTTATTTAATTTTGAGACAGAGACAGAACCTGAGGGGGGAGGGGAAGGGAGAGAGGAAGACAGAATCTGAAACAGGCTCCGGGCTCTGAACTGTCAGCAGAGAGCCTGATGCAGGGCTTGAACCCACAAACCGAAGTCAGACGCTTAACCGACTGAGCCACCCAGTAGCCCCTTACCTTGCCTATTTTTGGTCTTCCTTTCACTGCTCCATTCTCCCCGCCATCAAAAAAATCCAAAATTTGGGTTGGTTCCAAATCCTTGGTGATTCGTTAGGGACACATGTGACCTTGGGTGGATGGCAAGCTTTGGTCATTCCTGGCTAACGGTTCACTGAATCTAGGGGGTGATGATGGTGGGGTCTCCCCTGAGGGGAAGGTGGCAGACGAAATCTGGTCTGAGCTTCGATTCGGTCCTCTGAAGAAACTTCATTTTCTCCAGCAAAACCGACTCACTAGTCATCAAATCTGTGTCCTCTTCTCCCTGGGAACAACAGCGGGACCACATTTCCCAGATTCCCTTGCAGTTCATAAGTATCCATGTGACACCAGTCCGTGGAACAGGAGTAGAAATGACATTTCCAGAACTCAAGGTGTTAGGAGTTTGGGTCCCTAACTGCTACTTGGAGGGGAGGTGCCCACGTGGTAGGAACATCTATTCTGGGCTTCACTTGGTAGAGAAATGACCTGCAAGTTTATTAAGCCATGGAAATATTTGTTCGTTACAGCAGTGAGCCTTCCACATGTAGCCTCTCACGTTTGCAAGTTGTCTCTAAATCCACGTAGTCCAAGGTTAGTTTGACTGCAGAGAGCAGTGGAGCTCCACGTTTTTAAAGACTTGCAACCTGGACTCTTTTGCAATCATAATACAAGGGAGAGGTACTGCCCTTGGTGTTCCCAATCTCATAACGCCGTCTATGTTGCAGTAACTTTCTCCAGTTGAAGCAGCTTTAGACAAAGAACCCTGATCATGTGTCCCTAATTGACAATTGTGTGATGCATGAATCACTCAACCCCTGCGAGCCTCAGAAAATACCCGGCTCATTTGAGAGACAGCCAATCACAACAGTACTAATAGCTAACTGTATGCTGAGCATTTTGAATAGATTAACTCTTTGAATCTACATAGGACCAGTGATGTGCGTTATAGTCTCACCATTTTGGGAATAGGAGACAGCGGGCACAGAAAGATTAGAACATCACCCAATGCCACAGCTAATAAATATCAGGTTCAAACACAGGCAATTGAAGTCCAGTGCCAGAAATGAAATTCTCAGGTTTCCAAAATGCTAGCTTTGCACCAGGAGGAAATCTTCCTGTGATTGCAATGCTCTTGATGCTGGCCTTGGGACAGGCCTGTACGTGGTCATTCCCTCCCATCCTGTTCTTGACATCCAAACTCATCCTTTTGATGGCTCCCCTGCTCTGGAAACGTACAGCCTTGCGAGGGATGACATGATCCCCCTCTTCCTTGATCTACTTAATCTGATTAGACACAAATTGTAATGTGCCTTGATTCAGGGAACTTCCCTTTGCCAAATTAAGTCCCCTGAGATCTCTCACACACAGACCTTGATTTATGAACACCAGACTCTTTCAGTCCTCTGTGATTTTCTTTATTGAAACCATGCAATGCCAGCTCTCAAGCAAAAAAGAGTTGGTGATGAAATCTTGGTTTCCTATGAATTCAGAGAATTCAGGGAGCATCAGAGATGATGTGTTTCAAACGCAGAGTAAATCACGCTGACTCCGCTCACCAAGATATCAATTAGAATATGACAACCAGATGAGCCCTGGGCTTTAATAGGACACTTGGTTTAGTACCAAAAATACTAAAAAAAAATGATCTGTTATGATTATTTTCAGCAATTTGACATTTCTCTTACTGTTTCATCCCCATTTTCAAGATAAGGAAACTGACGCTCAGACAGGTTATGTTACCTGTCCAAGGTGTGGTGTGTAGAATAACGCCACTCCTCCCACAGATGCCCATGTCCTAACCCCCAGAAGCTGTGAACCGTTACCCTGCAGGGCAAAAGGCACATGGGAGGCATGGTTAAGTTAAGGAGCTTAAGATGGGGAGATTATCTTGGATTACTGCAAGAGTCTTTACAAGGGAAAGAGTTAGAAAAGGAGGTACAGCAGGTGAAGCAGAGTGATGCGGGTCATGAGTCCAGGAGCATATACACAGCCTTTAGAAGCTGGCAAGGAGGGGCACCTGGGTGGCTCAATAGGCCGGGCGTCCGTCCGACTTCAGCTCAGGTCATGATCTCCCAGTTCATGTGTTCAAGCCTGACGTCAGGCTCTGTGCTGACAGCTCGGAGGCTGGAGCCTACTTCAGATTCTGTGCCTCCCTGCCACTCCCCCACTCTCTGTCTCAAAAATAAACAACAACAACAACAAAAGAAGTCGGAAAGGAAAGAAAATGGATTCTTCCCTAGAGCCTCCAGAAAGAACACAACTCTGTCAACGGATTTTAGACAGATGACCTCCAGAACTATAACGTTATACATTTGTGTTGCTTTATTCTACTCTGTCTGTGGTGATTGGTTATGGCAGCAACAGGAAGCTGCTAAACAATGTCAAGTGGATGTTGAGTGCTAGATACCGGATTTGAACCCTGTGCCCTATGATGGCAGAGATCATACTCTTTATTTATAAGTTAAATGGCCTTGGGACTTAAGCGTATGGTGCTTAAAACATGAAGTTTTATATTACCGAAGCTATTATATTAAGACAGAATATGCAACCCTACAGATTTTTTAAACATAAAATAAAGGGGTCAAAAAAATACAAGAGACGAAAGGAGCAAGTAGAGGGCATAGAACTAGGGTCATCTTTACATGGTAAATGGGTGTGATGGAGGTAGTGTCACAAAGCCATGGGGGTAAGAATGTATTATTTAGTTGCAATGAGAAACTGGAGTTTAAAAAACCACTAATAAAGTACGTACAATAAAGTAAGGCTGTAACCAGTCCTCATAACCCTGAAAGGGAAGACGCCAGATTGATTAAAGTTTTAAGTGCAAAAGGGAAGATGGCAAAACTAGTAGAGGAGAATGTATGAGACAGACCTTCATAACCAAAAGATGAACAACCATAAGGCAAATAAAGAGCAACTGATCTAATTATAGCAGGTAAAAAGATTTCTGTTTGGTAACAAATATAAACGGCTATCAATCTGGAAAAACATAGTCACCATGATTTAAAAAGTTAAAGAATTTTTATATGCTCTACAAAGAACTCCTGCAAATTTAGGAGGAAACCACAGGAAACTTAATAGAAAGTGGACAAAGGATATGTGTCGTCAACTCACAGGTGAGATTCTCAAACTTATATTAATGCAATCAGGTTAATGCAATTAAAACAGTGGACATAACATAGTACAGCCATCTGAATAGAGGATAAATAGAAAGGTAATTAAGAATGAGGGCTGATGGGAAAGTCTGTGCACTGGTGGAAGAGTCATGCAGGAAACCTATCTGGCATATGCCCTGGGACCCATGGCTTCTCTCCTACGGAATATCCTGAAGACCTGCTCATGTAGGGTTGTAAGGGGCATTTATAAGGATTTTCACATCTGTGTTATTGGGTAGCAAATGAGTTGGAGGCAATCCAGGAACCCATCCTTGGGCACACTGGATAGCGTGATGTGGACATACCACAGGGCACGCTCTGCAGCAGTCAGTAACACTCTAGCTGTCCAGCCATGTGGACATATCTTAAAACATGGTGTTGAGTGAAAAAAAGAAAGAAACAGAGCCAGTTTCAGTACCATATGCATAAATTACAACACAAAATAACACTAGATCCTACCAAGAAGCATCACTTATCCAAGGGCTTTTATCAAACACATTGAAGTAGATGCCCACGGGGAAGAAGGGAAGAGAAGGAGAGATCAGGGATAAAAAGGAAGATAAATCAATTGAACAGGAGCAACGATTCCTACAGAGCAATGATGCTAATATGTTGTCACTTCAGTTCTTTCTACACCTAAAATAATAGAAATAATAGCTCAAGGCAGGGGAGGGGTTCTCAGTGCCACACTACAGAAGCAAGTCCCTGGGGGAAGTCGCTTTTCCCTGTCATGTTGGTAAGAAAATGTGAAGTGTTGACAGTTACCTCATGTCATCTGATTCTGTAAAACACTTGGAGAGTTAGGAACAGGGTAACCTGTATCTTGAAAAGGCCTCTTAATGTAATTCCAATGAGAACGGGAACCAAATGTCATTTCAAGTAGTGGAAAAAAAAATTGAGAAGAGCATCTTTTTAAGCTTCAAAAGTGAAACAAAACATTTCAAAAATATGTTTTGTCTCCTACTTTACAAAATTGTAGTATTCATGCACTGCTGGTCTGCGGTACTACCCACAGCCGGCAGCCGCCCAACAAACATTTGCTGGATAAGTGAATGAACAAATGATGACCAGTACTTAGAAAGAAAGGTTACAGAGATTCTCTCTGCTATCTCCACTTTGCAGGTTCCCAGTGGTTAAATGCTTGCCCAGAGTCTCATGCCTGGAGAGGGGAAACCACAGATGACACCATGGGAGGGAGCCTCGTCACTCTGTCTCTGGTCCCACTTTACAGATGTGGTGTCATTGAGGCTCAGAGATATTAACTCCCCGTCAGGAATCTCAATAAGTAGAACGCAATTTGAACCCAGGCCAATTTTGGATTTTCGTTTCTAGGTGCTGCTTCTCTGCCTCCTCTGATTTCTGAGCTCTTAATTCCCTCCCCCCCGCAATGTTTGTGTTGTGATAAAATACACATAACATAAAGCTTACTGTCTTAGTAATTTGAAAGTGTACAGTTCCTTCCTGTAGTGTTAAATACCGCTGTGTAACCACCACCACCATCCATCTCCATAATTTTTTTCATTTTATGAAATCAAAACTCTGTCCTTGTTAAAGTATAACTTCCCATTCCCCTCCCCTCCCAGCCCCTAGGAACTCCCATTTGACTTTCAGTCTCTATGATTTTGACAGCTCTGCATCCTTCATAAAGTGGAATCTTGTCATATCCATCTTCTTGTGACTGGCTTGTTTCACTTAGCATCATGTCCTCAAGGTTCATCCCTGTGATAGCACATTCCAGAATTTCCTTTGTCTTTCAGGCTGAATAATATTCCACTGTCTGTAGACAACACATTGTGATTATTTGTTCATCCATCAATAGACATTTGAGTTGTTTCTACCCTTTAGCTATTGTGAATAATGCTGCTATGACCATGGGTGTACACATATGTCTTTGAGACCCTGCTCTCAGTTTGGGAGGATACGTGCCCACAAGTGGGATTGCAGGATCATACGACAATTCTATCTTTAATTTTTTGAGGAACCTCCATGCTATTTCCACAGCAGCTGTGTGCCATCTCACATTTCCACCAATAGCACGCGAGGATTCCCTTTTCTCTGCATCCTCGCCAACATTTGTTACTTTCCAATATCTTGATAGTAGCCATCCACATGGTCTGAGGGGGTATCTCATTAAAGTTCTGATTTGTGTTTCCCTAATGATCATAGACATTGAGCATCTTCTCAATATACAAATGCTTATTAGTCATTTGTATATTTTCTTTGGAGACATGTCTGTTCAAGTCCTTTGCCCATCTTTCATTAATTTATTTGGTTTTTATTGTTGTTAAGTTTTAGGAATTCTCTATATATTCTGGATACTACTCCCTTATTGGATATATCATCGACTGATATCTCCTTCCGTTCTGTGCACTGCCTTTTGGCTTTGTTGATCATGTCTCTTGGTGCACAAATTGTTAAAACTTTCATGAAGTCCAGTTTGTCTCCGACTTCTAATTCTTGTTCACGATCTCATTCCTACCCTCTCCTCCACGCCATTTCCTTTTCAACTGTTTGGAAAGTTTGCTTGAAGAAACAGCATGGTTGATACTCATCTCTCTGATGAGGGATTCCAGCTGGGCATTACCACAAAGTGGTATGCGGTGAGTACTACTGTTACTAAGCCTTCAGTGGCATCATGCTGCCCACGTGTCACAGCCTGGGTCCTCCCCACTCCACAGCAGACCCTGGAATGAGGACTTGGGTGCAGGTGATTTCTCTGGGAGGTGATTTCATAAAGTAGGAGTGAGGGGAGTGGGACAGGGAGAAAGGAAAATTGTCCTGTTGAGGACATCACTATGAACAACTGGAGTTAAAGACCCCTGTAGACATTCTTGGGAGCTTAGGGGTTGCTTCTCAGAATTGTCCCCTGCGGGTCTCTGTGGATCCATTAGCTCCTACCCTCTAAGGACTGACACTCTTCTTGCATGTCTGGGCTGTGCATGGTGGGTACTGAGGCGACCTCCGGATTTCCCTGCAGAGAGGAAGACTATCTACCTCAAGGCTGGTAGTGCTGTCATAGAATGTCTGTCTGCTATCAGCCATCCTGGGGATGCCTCAGGAGAAGAAAACTGCCTCATCCAAGGACACGCTTTGTTCCGGGGGATAGTCTATAATGCTGGGATATAGAAGCCTGACCCACGCCCCTAAAGTGGGCCATTCTGCAGGGCCATCCCAGCTCCGGGCATGCTGAAGGGTCAGCTCAGGTCTCCTTGGCATGGCATCATGCCTGACTTCTTCCTCTGCCCACACCCGCGTCCATAACCTCCCTTCCTCAGGGGTTGCTGCCCAGAGCCCTCTCCCGTGAGCCGGACCTGGCACAACACGTTCACATGCCACATGTGGGCCTTCCCTTTGGGGCAAGGGAGGCCCCAGAGAGGGTGCTGAGAGCACACAGTCTGTGGAGTGCGCTGCAGGCCAAAGTGACAAGGGGACTCATAGCTCACCAGGGCTGTGACTGCACACGAGGCTTCAGGGACAAGGAGGCAGGGCCCAAGGGGCATCTGGAACCACATGAGTCAGAGCTCCTTCCCAAACTGTCAGACAAATCAGAGTCTTGTCCCCCTGAAGCTTAATGATAGTAATAATTCATTGCCATCATTTTTGAGCACCTCCAATGTGCTCAGGAAGAATGATGTGAATGAGAAGGCAAAGTGGGAAGTTATGACATCAAGAGCAGTCATGATAACGGACAGAGGCTAAAGACACATTGGCCACTGAGCCCAAAGCAAAAGTCCTGTGCCTTTCATAAGCTCCGCAGCTGACTTCCTGTCTAGTGCATTGGTCACCCAGGAGGGCCTCCAGTCAGCTCTTTTCCACCCAAGTCACCGAGGGGAGCTGAGGCCCATAATCAGAAGAAGCAAAAATGCCTCTGTCCACGCTGCCAAGGGAATCCTGGCAGGGGATGCAAAGTGGAGCCAGGAAGAAGCTTGAGGGGAGCGGAGGCAGGAGTGTGGAAGAAGGGCTGAGAACAGCGCTACTGGTCTCATGATGTGCTTACCTGGCCCTTCGCCTGCACACGATGCTCGGTGCTTTGCTTTGTTTTAATCCCTATTTCGGATATTCCACAGTTCATTTAAAGGAACCCTCCAGAAGGGAAGCCGAAAGGGAAGAAGACAGCAGGGTTGAAACTCTAACAGTGGGTGTGGGGATTTTCTTTCGTTTTCCTAAGAACAAAATACAAGGAAAGATTATGATAGTAAAGAAAGTAATTGCAACAGAGATGGTGGGCACACTGGCTGGACCAGAAAGATGCTGAAGGACCTTCAGAATAATTGAATTGCACTCAAGGTACTTCCTTAATCACCGGACTGTGGGCTGGTGGCTACTTCCTAATGAATATTTATGAAGTCCGAGGATCTGAGAGTCCAGAGATATTCCAAATTACATCTGGGGAAAGAGGGAGTCACTCACCAAGACAATGTAGGTGAATAATTGTGGAAGGGCATGCACAGTATCTCACACCACCTCTAGTCCTATTCTTTTGCCAAAAGCCAAGCAAAGTAGCCTGTTCAACCTCTTTCTTCCTGTCCAAATGGAAATTAGGATAACAGTATTCAGGAGAAGGAAATTTTGCAGATCCCTGAGTACCTAACTTGGCAAAAGCAAGGCTCGGAATTTCCCACAGGAAAGTGAGAGGTGATAGAAGCTTCTGGCAGCAGGCCTCGTGTTCGACAAAGTCACATACCCATTGCTAAAGGAAAGTGTTGCTGAAACTTCTCTAGTTTGTCAAGAAGAAGGAGGCAGAATGATGCAGCTGCCCTGTCACTGCTGATTACCTTTAACCTATTCTCCAAGGTACCCAACCGGGAGAGGCTTTGATTGGGTTAGTCAGGCAGTATCATCACTACCAGATTTTTCCATGAAGAAAGTGAAACTGCCGTGAATTCCTGTGAGACCGGGAGTTTCTGGAGGGCAAGGACTGTGTCCCGTTCTCTTGTGCCTGGGCTGTACGTACATATAATGTACATATAATGTACGCACAGGGTCCGTTGCCTGAATGGGTACAGGGAGCTGGAGGTTGCTGATGTGCCCAATCTTCATAAGTCTCCCTCTTGCCCCCCTGTCATTCTTCCTAACTCCCTACCCACAAATGACTCAGGGGCTTCTTTCTTTCTTTCTTTCTTTTTTTTAATGTTTTATTTACTTCTAGGAGAGAGAGAGAGAGTGTGAGCAGGAGAGGGTCAGAGAGAGAGGGAGTCACAGACTGAAACAGGCTCCAGGCTCTGAGCTGGCAGTCAGCACAGAGCCCGACGAGGGGCTCGAACCCACGAACCGCGAGATCATGACCTAAGTGAAAGTCAGACGCTTAACCGACTAAGCCACCCAGGCGCCCCCAGGGGCTTCTTTCTTAAGATCATATTGGCTACTGTTGGGATCTGCTTTGGGGCTGGATTTTCCAGATAATCACATTCAAGAGATCTCCAAAATGAAAGGCTCGTGGGAAATAAAGATCAGAAATGAATGGCACCAATGTTCCAATAGCAGAAATCCTAAGCAATGAGAATAGAAACGCAGGAGGCAAGGCAGGAGGGGTACGGAGCAGAGGGGGAATCCAGTAACACTGGTTTTGTAAAATTTAATAAAACGTATAATTGACCCTCATTAGATTTATTCACATTACAAAGAGAAAGCTGTTTGCTAATGAGAAAAGCTTTATTCCCCAAATTTCAGATCACGAATTCATTTCCCCTCTTCCTTGCTGCTTTGGCACATTTTTAAATGGCTTGGTTAAAACAATTATTAATCCTAAATTAAATATCCATGACAATTAATCCCCCAAGAGCCAAGGAAAGTTGCTACCATTCCCTATCTCATTTTCTCTGTGACCAAGCTGTTACTTGCTCTCTCTAATGCTACTTGTGAGCTTTATTAAAGCAGAGGAAATACACTCTAGGTTAAAGGGGAGAAAATAAATAAAAATAAAATAGGGACAGTGAAAATGTTTGCTAATTGGGCCACAGGCCGGCATTTTTAGCTTTGTTTTACAGTGCACTTCTTATTAAGGATTATAGTGAAAATTGAAAGGGCAAAATGTTTATTATTAGCTATATACCTCATCTGTAAAATACGGATAATAATTGCACCCCATAAATTGTTGCGAGGTTTAAACGAGTTAACCTTTGTAAATTGCTTAGAACAGTGCAGAGCACCCCACCAGGCCTGGCCTATGTCAGCTGCTATCATTATTTTTCCCTGTATGTTCTTTACAGCCATTTCAGCTGTTATTTTTGGCATTATATTAAATAACATCTCAAAAAATATCTGTTCAACGTGTAATTTGGAGAGACTCTGAGAAACTAATTTGCTCTTAGTATTTTCTTCTGTTTGAAATAAAGTAATTACAGATCTTCCTCTACTTACGATAGGGTTACATTCCAATGAGCCCATCATAAGTTGAGAACATCATTAGGTCGAAAATGCATTTAATGCCCCAAACCTACCAAACGTCATAGCTTAGCCTAGTTCACCTTCAATGTGCTCAAAACAAGTACATTAGCTTGCACAAAACCATCTAACACAAAGTGTTGAATATCTCATGTACTCTACTGACTCTATGCTGAAACTGACAAACAGAACTGTCGGAATTGTTGAGCCTCCTGAGCGTGTGGCTGACCTGGAGCTGTGCTCGCTCCGGCTGTTTGGCATCCTGACAGAAGATCACGCATGTCGCTAGCCCGCGGAAAGGTCCAAATCCAAATTTCAAAGTACAGTTTCTTCTGAAACTGTGAAGTTGAAAAATTATAAGTTGACCCATCATAACTCAGAGACAGTACACATATTTGTTATATGTAATTTTCTGGACCAGAAAAACTGGACAACATTTTAAATGGCTTAGCCATTTAGCTCATAAACCTATATAGTTTTCTGTTTCAAAATCTCAGCAACATTAGTTGCTAAATTCAGCTACAGCCAGCTGGCTAGACCTGCCCCTGGTGTCACGAGTAATGACAGAAGCGTACAACCGAGTGTAGCTGGCCGTGGTCATGTATCTCTGTCTGGGACCCGCCCTCCTTGGGAGGAATTGGGTCAATTCCTCTTTGTTGATTGTAACAAACCTCAACACAGATAGATTGGAGTGAGGGTGTTTTATTTCCATTTGCGGACATCTATCTTTTTCCCTCAGAAGAAACCCTAATTTGCATTTTTCCAGTCATGCGGGATGCCATGTCTAGCAGCCTGAGTCAATGGACAGCACAAGGTGCCTTTAAGCACCCCTTACTGAATGCCCCTCTAATCAGGTGTCCTGCTGGGCCACACTCTAATTTAGCCTCAGATGACCCCCAAACCAGCCCCTATTCCTTCACACTCTTCAAATTCTCCTTCTAATTGTCTTATTCTTTTTTGCAGAAACATCAAGTTATTTCAAAGTGGGGACAGCCATCCTCAGAGAGCCAGCAAGTAAGAGATGAGGGCTTCCGGATCCAGCTTTCATTCTGAGCTAGAGATGAGTTGCCCGTTGAGCTCCAGTACAAATCTGTGCCTTTATCTGCCAGTCTCTCGAAGGTCAACTGGACCATCTCCCCACAGACAGTCACTCTGATAGGGAAAGGGGCAATTTCTACCCCTGTCTCATTTTGTCCTCACGGCAACTCTGTGAGGTAGGTATCTGTACTGCTCAGAGACACCCAAGTAGAGTGGGTTGGCCAAAGTAAGAGTTTTATTTCCTTCATGTGACACTAAGTCCAGACAAGTAGTAGCTCGAGGCTGCTACAGCTGCTTGAGGAGTTAGTTGTCAGGAACCCAAGGCCTCGCTCCACCATCCTGAGCATGGCCTCCAGTCCTCATTGTCACAAGGTGGCTGCTCCTCCTTTAAAAACAGCATTTGTGCCCCCAGGCGAGAAGAAAGGGAAGGGCAGAGAGTAAAGGGCACGTGCCACTGAGTCTGTCCCTACTTATAAGGAAAACAATAGCTCTTCTTTTTTTTTTTTTAATGTTTTTTATTTATTTCTAGGAGAGAGAGAGAGAGACAGCATGAGCAGGGGAGGGTCAGAGAGAGAGGGAGTCACAGACTCTGAAACAGGCTCCAGGCTCTGAGCTGGCAGTCAGCACAGAGCCCGACGCGGGGCTTGAACCCACCAACCGTGAGATCGTGACCCAAGCGAAAGTCAGACGCTTAACCGACTAAGCCACCCAGGCACCCCAAACAATAGCTCTTCTTGAAGCCACTTCAGCAGACTTCTGGCCACCTCTCACTGACAGGAACTGGCCATACGGTCACCACTGGGTGAAGGGAGCCTGGGCAAGGGAGCACTTTATCTGGGACAATACCTCTCCGTTGGCATGGCTCCCTCGGTAAGAATGCAGAGGGAGTGGAAGTAGAGGTGCAGCAGTGCCTGCTCAGTACTATTATTCTTGTTTTACTGATGAGGAAACACCTTTGGAGAAGCTTCTAGACCTGCTCAAGGCCATGTACCTGGTCAGTGAAAAAGCCAGACTTTGCCTTCAGATCCGCCATCTTGGCACTGGCACGTATGAGGTGGTGCCGAGGGCAGGAGCGCAAGGGAACCAGGCCACTTCTCCTCTTGTTTCTGGGCAAGCTCTTTCACTTACTTGCCGGTGGCGTGGATATAGCTTGTGCTTCACCTGTTGTACTGACCAAAAAAATCTCCAAGTGACATCATCCAACGATTTACATGGTCAGTGGGGGCATCTAATGATTCACTTGGTCAGTGATGGAATGAGGAACCGTGCCAGATTTGTGGTCAGGTGAAGGGAGATGGGCACTCCACCCTGTTGGATGTACTGCCTTCTCTTTGAAAGAAAGCCTGGAAAAATCGGTCGAATAACAGCATCGCCATCATGCTTCTTTGATGAGGTTAACTCAGGAATTTAACGTTTCTTCCAGGGCTGCTAGATGCGGGTCTGTGACCATTTAGAAATGGGGTTGTGTTCAACATACTGGCTGGAAGGAGGGTGCTGCCAGCCTTGTGAGCCATCTGTATGGACCAGTTCGTTGCAGTGTCTCCTTCACTTCATATATTACAATATATATGAATAGCCTTGGATCCCAGTTCAGGTCGGAAGAATCCCAACACCCAAATGCAAATCTACACAGATTATTGGTACGTAAAGGTGGACCTTTGGCTCAAAATACTGTGCAGCTCTAACTTAGCCACTCCTACTGCGTGCCTCAGTCCCTGGACGCCTCAGCCACCTCCAGGCCTCCACCTCCGGGCCTCTGCCTCGGTGAGGCCATCTGCCAGACCTGACCTTTCTCTTTACCTTGACCTCCACCAGAGTAGCCCCTTTGTACCCTTCTAGTCCGAGGTTAGCCATCCGTCGTCCTGTAGGACAGGATTAGGTTTCCTTCTGAAGGGCTTCCCTAGTCCCACGGCAGAACCAGCCACATTGCATGGTTAGCAGATAACTGGGGTGATCGTATCACTCACCACCTAACCTAGAATCCTTAAGAAGCAATGGCACCACTGTGAGTAATAGCACAAGAATGATCAGCATCGTCGAGGATGTGTGCTCAACCCCCTGGATTTCAGAGATGTTAACATATGAACCTAAAAAAAGATACAGCTTCTAATCAGTGAAATATGGCATTTAATGTTTCAGATAGTTTGGACAAGTGAAAATTGGGTCTTCTATGGCCTTTGTGCCTATTGTTATTGTTCTTGGCTGTTTGTTTTGTTTTTGTTCTGTTCTCTCTTTTTTTAATGTTTTTATTTATCTTTGAGAAAGACAGAGCCCACAAGAGTGCAAGCAGGGGAGGGACAGAGAGAGGGGGGGACATAGGATCCAAAGTAGTTTCCCAGGCTGACAGCAGAGAGCCCGATGAGGGCTCAAACTCACTGATCCCATGAGATCATGACCTGAGCCGAAGTCAGACACTGGACTAACTGAGCCACCCAGATGCCACTGTTTTGTTTTTTCCTTAAGGGACAGAACTTTACATGGCGAACGCTCAGGGCAGAACGTGATCAATGTATCTGGAAGATTCTTGGCACTGTGTGTCAAAGGCCTTAAAATCATTCATACTCTTTGACTCAGCATTTCTACTTCTGGGAATCAATCCTATTGAAATATTCAAAGTCTTCCAAAAAACTTGGCTTATGTTCATCATAGCATTAGTGAAAAAAAGAAAATAATTTAAATATTCAACCTATAAAGTAGGTTAAATAAGTTATGGTACAAATTGACAGGTTTTGTCAAAAGACTTACAAAGAGCCATTGAAAAATTATTTTGTTCCCAGCAATAGCACTGCTAGGAATTTACCCAAGGGATACAGGAGTGCTGACGCATAGGGGCACATGTGCCCCAATATTCATAGCAGCACTCTCCACAATAGCCAAAACATGGAAAGAGCCTTAGAGTCCATCAACGGACGAATGGATCAAGAAGATGTGGTTCATCTATACAATGGAATACTACATGGCAATGAGAAAGAAGGAAGTCTGGCCATGTGTAGCAACATGGATGGAACTTGAGGGTGTTATGCTGAGCGAAATAAGTCAGGCAGAGAAGGACAGATACCATATGTTTTCATGTATAGGTGGATTAGGGGAACTTAACAGAGGACCATGGGGGAGGAGAAGGGGGAAAATAGTTGGGGAGAGGGAGGGAGGCAAACCATGAGAGACTCTTGAATGCTGAGAACAAACTGAGGGCTGATGGTGGGGGGGGAGGGGGAGAGGGGTGATGGGCATGGAGGAGGGCACTTGTGGCGATGAGCACTGGGTGTTATATGGAAATCAACTTGACAATAAACTAAGAAAAAAAAAACTAATGTTTTGAAATAAATGACCAAATAGAAAAAAAAAGAAAAATTATTTTGTAGAAGTTGATTTAATGACATCTTGTTAAACATCTTGAAAATATTCAGACAATTCACTTTTAATTGTAAATGTTTGTAAAAAGAGACCTATAGACATTTTCTCTGTGTATCAGAAAAGGTGGAAGGATATATACACTAAAACTTGTTTATGATAATTTGTTGTTCCTTGTATGCCTTTTAATACTTTCCAAATGTAAATATAAATAACTTAAAATTACAAGGAAAGAACCTAGTGTGTACTTTTATACAAAAAAATTTTTAGGTGGTGTTTCTGTGTTTCTACATTTCATCGGACTCTAGGAAAAGATATATTCTTTTGAAACACATTCTCCCCAAGACTGGAAGCTGGTTTGGGATAGCAAAGCTGAGCATCTTGTCTACCTAAACATATTTTCTTTTTGGCATACAAAGAGCCAGTTTTGTACCTAAGATCATACTTTCAAGCTGTTCTTCTAAAGAGTGTTTTTAAAGAGAAAGAATAGGTTTTCCTATTATTTTTCATGGAGCTGTACTAAACTGGCCTCAGAGCCACCTTAGAAGGATCTAGAAAACCATGTCTTCTGGCAGAAAACTTGACTCCCTCCAGATCTTGTGTCCCAAGATCCCAGTTGCCCTGCAGAATGATGGTGTCACACCGTGGTCAACGGCAGCAAAGGGAGCAGCTTTTCCAATGCCAGTCCCAATGCCTTTGCCTCAAGCTTTTTGAGCATTAAAAGATCTGTACTGAACAGCACAGAGCAAATTGTAAGATGAGTGTTTCCATGTCGGGTAATTTCTTGTCGTCTTTCATTTCCACCCTTCCTTATGCTATTCTTTAAGTCCAGGGCTGGAAGACTACAGAATATATTCCTAGTCTCCCTGCTGTGGATACCATGCTAGACTCGGCCAACAGAGACATCAGCTGGAGATCAGAAAGAAGGATGAAGAGAGAAGCTATCGGCTCTGGCCCCTGTACGATGACAGCGCAGCAGTAGGAAAGGGTGATTCCAGATTCGGCAGGGGGAAGCCCCACCAGCCCATTTCTGCAGTTCCAGCCAGGTCTAGGGATGCTCCCCATCTTCCCAGCACAGCAGCAGGTGCAAGGTTGTGGGCTCCAGCCCAGAGGAATAAGTGGTTTCTGATCTCAGGGTATCACGCCTTTCTGCATTGCTCTTCCAGCCCTTCCAAGGCCTCTCTGTAACCAGTTTTCTTTTTTAAAAAACAAGTTTAGTTAATATCTGTCCCGACACTCTGTCACAAAGAAAACATCTATCCTCCTAGCAAGTTTCAAATATACAATACAATATTTTTAACTACAGTCACCATGCTGTATATGATATCCCCATGACATTTTTATTTTATAGCTGAAATTTTGTCCTTTTGACCCTCTTAACTCATTTCACCAATGACCCCCAAACTCCCCACCCCTGGCAACCACCAATCTGCTCTCTGTATCTATGATCTTGATTTTTGTTTATTTGTTTTAGATTCCACTTATAAGTGAGATCATATGTTATTTGCCTTTCTCTGTCTGACTTCACTTAATGTAATCCATGAAGACCATGTTGTCTTCAATGTTATGATTTTATTATTTTTTATGGCTGAATGGTATTCCATTTCTACCTTCTTTATCAGTGGACAGTTAGGTTGTTCCCATATCTTGGCTATTGTAAATAATGCTACCATGAACATGGAGGTACAGATGCCTTGTCGAATTAGTGTTTTCATTTTCTTTTTTTTATTGTTTGTTTGTTTATTTATTTATTTATTTATTTATTTTTACAAATAGCTTATTGTCAAATTGATTTCCATATTGTTTATTTATTTTTGAGAGAGACAGAGTGTGAGTGGGGGAGGAACAGAGAGAGGGAGACACAGAATCCGAAGCAGGCTCCAGGCTCTGAGCACAGATACCAATGCTGGGCTCAAATCCACAAACTGTGAGATCATGACCTGAGCTGAAGTCAGACGGTTAACTGACTGAGCCACCCATGTGCCTCAGTGTTTTCGTTTTCTTTGGATAAATACCTACAAGTAGAATTGTTGCATCATATGGCATTTCTATGTCTAATTTTCTGAGGAACCTCCATACTGTTTTCCATCGTGGCTGCATCAATTTACATTCCCACCAACGGTTGCACAAGGTTTCCTTTTCTCCACTTCCTCACCAACACTTATTATTTCTTGTCTTTTTGATAATAGCCATTCTAACAGGTTATAAGATGGTATTTCATTTTGGTTTTGCTTTGCGTTTCTTTGATAGTTATTGATGTTGAGCACCTTTTAATATACCTATTGGGCATCTGTATGTCTTATTTGGAGAAATATCTATTCAGATCCTCTGCCCATTTTTTCAATTGAATTTTTTTTCTATTGTATGAGTTGTATGACATCTTTACACATTTTTGTTATAGATTCCTTATCATATATATGATTTATAAATATTTTCTCCCATCAGTAGGTTGCCTTTTCATTTTGTTGAGGATTTTCTTTGCTGTGTCAATGTTCTGTATTAGGTGTTGTTTGAAATATCTAGATGGTTTTTAAATTTGTAATTGGGCCATGAGTGATATATAATAATAGCTCAGATGATCAAATTTGGGCATTTATATTTTAAAATTGAAAACTGATACTTCAGCACCTTCCAGGAAGCTGGAGAGCCTACTTGGAAAATCTTCCCCCTCCCCTACACTTTGAATGCTCTTTGCATTTGAGGTGGGAGCAAAACCTTGCTATGGCATCGGTTGGATGCATAAGGGTTCTCAGACCATAAAGGTTTTGAATAGCTATGACCAGGCTGCAACCATCCATAGGTACCCACTTCCTCCTCTAAGACCCAGAAAAAGCCTGGACAGAAGAAAACACCTAACTTTGATATCCAAATGAAGTATGCCCAAGGATAGCTGGGAGCCACCACTAGAATTTTGGGGTGGGGAGTGAGTGAGGGGTGTCATGTCCTGGGAAGGAGGGAAAGGAAGGGTTTCCAGAGGAAAATGTGGAAGCTGAGGAGGTTTGAACGAGAACGGGAAATGAGGGAGCACCCCTGTGGGACACTCTAGACGCCTCATCCCCTTAACAAGGACAGTTAGATAAATAAACCCCCTGAGTCTATATGATTTGTGAGCCTTAGGTTGGAAATCCTCCTAAAGGCATTGTTAAAACACCACCAGAGGTCAGTTTACATTTAGCATAAAGAAAACTAGCAAAGCAGTGTTTTCAAAAGGGTGACCGCCCCTGCCCCCAACACACACACTGTATTGACTTCTGATGGACTCTATCCCATTTCTCTCAGCCTGGAACAAGAGAGCCCAGGTTGGAGTCCTTTCATTTTTCCCTCCTGTCAAGAGAGCAGACTGGGGCATCCCCAGTCTTGTGGGACAGAAAGGAGGGGCCCAAAACGAGAGCTATGGTCCAATATTGTGGTAACTGAGGGTGAGTTCCTAGCCTTAGTCATTTCTATACCCCAGCAGAACAGCATATAGTCAGCCCTCGATAAATATTTATTGACTCAAATTCGGTATGCATTTCTGCGCATGCCACTCCGTTTGCATCTTCTCTGCAAAGTCTACCAACTGGAAAACACTTTGCAATTCTGTTTCTGAGCCAATACACACCATCATTTCTTTTACAGACCTTCTGGGACTTGGATTAGTTTTAAGAAATCCACTAGCATTAGGGAGTCCTATGAAAGGGTGTGAGGATAAAGAAAGACAGTCACTGATCAATGCATTTTTGCTGACTGGTGTGCAGCTTGGATGTTAACTAGTATCAAGTGCGCAGGTCTCATCTGATGTGTACTGGCAACAAAGTGGCTCACTTCTTGGGTGCGACTAACTTGAAATCTCTTTAGAAGAAAGAGGGTATGAGATGAGCTTTCCCTTCTGAGAAGTAAATTGGCAGGGCTTACTAATTAAAGTTAAAAGCAAATGTCTGAGTCACACTTCCTGGATTTCTGGCTCCTTCCTTTTGGTCTCCCACTTATTTCTAAAACATGTGCTGCTCCGCTGGAAAACACTGCGGATAACACATTTGACACTAATGCAGACACTAATGATTTTAAGTTTTTCCAACCAAATCTGAGAGTTTGTCTGTGATACAAATAAATATGTGCTTTGGGCTGTGATTCTTTCAGTTAAATTCTTGGCAATTCCACACACTTGTTTTCCCCTTTTCCCTCTAAAGCGTAAAGGTTTTCACAAATGCAGGGTGTATGCATTGGAGGAGGAAATGATATGGGAACTTAGTGAACTCCAGGTTGATAAAATCCTGTGGGACTTTGAGCGTGACTCCTCCCACTTTTCTCAAAGATGTGTTGAGAGGAAACTTGCAATTCGTGGTTTTAGAGCACACACTTCAAAAGAGCCTCCTTATGGTTTTGTCATTGATTTTTGATTTTTTTAAGTGAAATAATATTGCAAGTCTGACAATAAAAAGCATTGGTTCCCTTCTTCCTCATTACCAATCCACAGGTTCTCTCCCCAGAGGCAACCATTTAGTTCAGCTCCTTGTCCCAGTACTCACCCTACTCACCCTCCTATTTCCAAATAACATGCTATGCTTCAATTTCTTGATTTACCAGTGTTGGAAATGATTTATTGACTTCTTATTAGATTAGATAAGATTTGGCACTCTTACAGATCATCACCTCCCCTTTCCGTTTTACCCATTCTCCTGATATGCTATTTCAGGAATTAAAACAGTTGCCAGTGTTTACATTATTACAAGTATGTAAATATTGGTCATTGTTAAAACAGGATGGCACTTTCATCTTCTAATCTCTTGTCCAAATTTTTGTTTTTCCTGGAGTTGACCACTGCCTCTACTTTTCCATTTACTGCATTTTTCTATGTATCCATGTCTATTTTTTCCCCATATCTTACAATGGACCTGTCAAGTATGTACAAATAACATTAAAACAATTTTTAATGTTTTTTATCTTATTTTTGAGAGGGGGGAAGGGGGCAGAGAAAGAGAGAGGGAGACAGAGGATCTGAAGCAGGCTCTGTGCCAACAGCAGTGAGCCTGATCCGATGCAGGGCTCAAACTCATGAACTGTAAGATCATGACCCAAGCCAAAGTCGGATGCTTAACCAACTGAGCCACCCAGGTGCCCCGTGCTTTCTAAATGACCAAGTATATCAGGTGCTTTATTAGTTCTTTTGATTTCCTAAAGACCTCTCTTCCACAGCTCTCTATCCTTCTTTCTTTTTTTAATGTTTTTAATTTATTTCTGAGAGAGAGAGAGAGAGTATGTGAGCAGGGGAGGGTCAAAGAGACAGGAAGGTACAGAATCTGAAACAGGTTCCAGGCTCTGAGTAGCTGTCAGGACAGAGCCCGACGTGGGGCTCGAACCCACGAACCATGAGATCATGACCTGAGCTGAAGTCAGACGCTTAACCAACTGAATCACCCAGGTGCCCCTCTATCCTTCTTCATTCTGTACTAGGTGTAGACTACCCCCAAGTTTCCCTTCATGATCCTTCCGTGTTGTTTCCTTTGTTTGATGAATCTAAAGTTTTCCTTTCTACTTTCTCCCTTCTTTGCTTAAGTACATCAGTAGTTTCCCAATAATGGTTGCTTGAGAAGCAAACTTCTTGAGTTTGTAGCCATCTAAAAATTTTTGTTTTCAAATTTGATTGGTAGTTTGGGAATATAGATTCTTTGATTCAAAATCAAATCAATCATATTTTTATTTTTTAAAAAATTTTTAATGTTTATTTTTGAGAGAGAGAGAGAGAGAGAAAGAGAGAGAGAGAGAGAGAGAGAATGTGAGCAGGGGAGGGGCAGAAAGAGAGAGAGACCCAGAATCCACAGCAGTCTCCAGGCTCTGAGCTGTCAATACAGAGCCTAATGTGGGGCTTTAACCCAGGATCAAAGAGATCATGACCTGAGCCAAAGTTGGATGTTTAACCAGCTGAGCCACCCAGGTGCCCCTCAATCATAGTTTTAAATTCATTGCTTCCATTATGCTGTTGGGAAGATCAGTATCATTATGCAGCCCAATATTTTGTGTAGGATCTATTTTTTTTTTCTTTGTTGGAAGTTGTCAGAATTTTTTGTATTCTGATATGTGGTGTAGACCTTTTTCCACTTTCTGAACTGGATGAGTATTGTGCCCTTTCAAGTTCTGGAAATTTTTCTTATAATGTTTAATAATTCCCTTCTTTCTTTTTTTTTTAATTCCCTTCTTTCTCTTTCTTTCATTTTTTTTTCTCATTTCTCTTTCTGAAATTCTGGATCATTATGTAATTATCTTCTTTGCCCTATCATTCATATTTTTGACTTTGTTCTATTCTCTGGGACTGTTCCTTTACTTTATCTTCTAGTTCTGTTATTTAATTTTTTATAATTTTAGTTACAATTTTAAGGTTTTGAGACTTCTTTCATATTTTCTGTTGTTCCTTTTCCATGGTATTCTGTCTTTATTTTTTTTTTAACTGAGATATGTTTTCTTCTACTTTTTTAAAATGTTTTATTTATTTTTGAGAGAGAGAGAGGCAGCATGAGCAGGGGAGGGTCAGAGAGAGAGGGAGACACAGAATCCGAAACAGGCTCCAGGCTCTGAGCTGGCAGTCAGCACAGAGCCCGATGCGGGGCTCAAACCCATGAGCCGTGAGATCATGACCTGAGCCGAAGTTGGATTCTTAACCAACTGAGCCACCCAGGCGCCTCTGTTTTCTTCTAATTTTAAGAAGGTCAATTTAATGAATAGGTATATTCATGTTGTGGGGGACAGGATCCAGGAGTGCCTTTCTCCACTTTGAGCAGGCAGTGCTTACAGACTGGTCAGTGTCCAAGGGCTGTCAGGTTGCATTCGGGCCTGGCTTTTCACCCAATGCCAGGATCAGGAGGCTTTCCTTTAAGGTCTGCAGATTCTCTAGAGAAGAATCTTTCAGTCTTCTCCTGGAGTAGAGGTGTCCAGATGCCCATAGTTGGGAACAAGATAAGGCAACCACAAAGGAACCTGCACTGCTCAGAATGCACTTTCATTCTATCTGCTACTGTGAGCCACACACCTCTCTGGCACCTCTCATGTGCTCATGTCACTGAATCTGAAATGACTGAAAGGAATCTTCTTTTCTAGGAAAGAAACTTCTCATCTTCTTTGGGTGACAGTGGGTGAGACCTAGGGTTCATCCACTCTGTATATAGATAAAGCTAGTGTTTTACCCCTGCTTGCCCTCCAACTTCTGCAGTTTGGTGTTTTAGGGTCTGGGATTTTTCATAATTCTGCAGGGTGGGCTCATTCCTTCTCAGCACTTAGGCTATGACTGTCTCCATATGCAAAGTCAGAGGCCATGGCTCAAAATCCTGTTTGCTTCCAAAGGTTTTTAGAAATCTCTTGTCTGTGTCTTTTTGCTTCTCGTTCTCTCTGTCTGAAATAAATCTAATTTTATTTCTTTGCTGTCATTTTAGGGGAGTTTCAACAGGGAACAGAGATAAAAGCTTCTGTAAAATATTTGCAAACCATGTATCTGATAAAGGTCCAGTCTGTTACAAATCAACAATAAAATGACAACTCAATTTAAAAATGGGCAAAAGATTTGAATGGGCATTCCTACAAAGAAGGTATACAAAAAGCCAATAGCACATGAGAAGATGCTTATCATTAGCCATCAGAGAAATGCAAATGACTGCCACAGTGAAATACCTCTGGGTTGGAGATAAAGTAGCAAGTGCTGGAAAGTATGCAGAGGAGTCGGAACCCTCATACATTATGGGTGCTGGTAGGAATGTAAAATAGGGCAGCATTTTCCTTCAACAGAAAAAAAAGAATCTAGGCTCTGTCTGTTGATCATTAGTCCATCTAGCTAGCCATTGTTTCATTTTTTCAAAAAGGTGTTTATTGAGAACCTACTATTTGCCACACAGTGTTTTAGGTACTACTGGGATTCAGTTGGGAGCACTACTCTGTGCTCATGAGGTTTTTAGTCAAGATGGACAATAATCAAAAGTGCACAAATACTCAGTTATAACTGTGATAAGTGCTGCAAAGGAAAAGCACTCTGCTTCTATGAGGGAGTGTAATAGGAGGGCCCTCCTGGGCTGTGTGAGGACTGGGAAAGCATCCCTCAGAATGTAACTTAGAACTGAAATGAAGGTGAAGGAGAGTGTTCTAGACAGGAGTGAAGACCCTGAGGAAAGGCTACTTGGGGAGTGTTGGAGGAACTTCACGCGAACAGTGTCTGTTTCTTGGAAAGTACAGCTCAGAAAGGAGTGAGTTGAGGCTGAAGCAGTGTTCCAGGGCCAGAAAGATCCTTAAGGCCATAGCCACAATTTTGGTCTTTATTATGAAGGTAATAATAGGCCATGGAATGTTTTTAAGCAAAGGAGACATATGATGCAATTTTTAATTCTTTGTTTGGAAAACTACCTTGGGCTTCTGAATATGGAAAAAAAATGGTGGTGAGCAAGCCTCAATGGGAAGTAATTGTTAGAGTGGTCCAAGTGGGAAAGCCAGTAGGTGGGCAAAGGCTTCGGATGGAGATGGAGGGAAGTGATATTTAGGTGGGGTTAATGGGCTTTGGCAATGAATGGAATATAAGGTGTAAGGGCAAGGGAGATGTCCAGAGAAAGTATTGGTGTCATTTGGGGAAAAGGAAGAAGGTTTGTGGGGAAGAGTAGGGAGACCACGAGTTTGGTCCTTGACTTGTTGTGTGTGAGGTATTTGAGTCATAGGAGTAGAAACGCTGGGGACAGAGGGACAGCTGGATCTGGGGGAAGACATGGGGCAAAGTGGGCTGGAAGTGTATTTTGGGACGTCATGGGCATGAAAACTATTGACATTTGCTTCCTGTGCACCTGTCACATGCCTTAACCAGGGCACGGTGACAACAGTTTAAGCGGCAGGAAGTGACCTCAACCAAAATCTATTTTTCTCAAATCAGTAAACATGCTGACAGTTTGCAGTGTGCAAGGCTCCATCCTAGAGGCTGAGAGGGAGTTAAAGAGTGTAGAATTGACACTCTAACTGAAAAACAAGAGCAAACCCAGAGAAGAATATGGAAGCCAAAGAGGATACAACCATGAGACGCCCCAAAGAGCATGCAGTTACTGCTGAGCAAGAAGGACAAACATGAGCCTCCTGGTTTTTCTGACCAGCTGAAAGTAATGTCTCAGTGGCCACACCGCTGCCTCATCAGGAGCTCTGCTGCCACATTTCCATTACCTCTCCTTTTGCTGTAGAAAATAGTAAATGCCATACTCTTTCTTCCATTCCAATACCCCTTCCTTGCTGTGTGCCTCTCTTCATTCCTCCTTCTCTTTCCATGCTCTGTCCTTCCTCATCACCAGGCATCTAGAAGCAGAGACCTCTGCTGTGTCCAGGAAGAGCGTGGACTCATAGAATGTGAAAATGAAACTGTGGCTGAAGAGCATTAAATCCAACTTTTTATTAAAGTGAGGAAGGGAGGAGCCCCAGGGTGGGGAACCAAAGCCCTCACTCAGCACATGCGCCCAGAGCACCCAACTCTGGACATCTGGACACTCCTGTAGCCCATCTGCAACTTCTCTCTGAGGTCACTAATGTCCTCATGGCCACCTCATGGTTCTCTTGGAGGCTCCATGATGATGGGTTTTCCTGCCAATCCTCTCACTTCCCTGACTTCTCTTTTATGCTCATACTTCTGGCCCCTTCTCTGTTTCCATGGGAGCCTTCCCTGGGCAATGAATGCACTAGAGTGAGTGCATTGTGACTGTCTTAGTCTAAAGACCTTCTCTTCAGGCAGTCTCTATTTCCTTCCTGAGCTCCCAAGGTTGGACTGAGGATTAAATGAGATAGCATGTGCTGGCAACTACTTACAAAAATGACAACAAATTTCATATCTCTTGAATTAAACCAGTTATCTTTCCTTCACTTCCAGATATAAATAGAACTAACAAACTTCAGTTATTTCAGAGTTTAATTCCCTTGAAAATGTCTCTCAGAGTTATTCTACTATCAATTAGGAACATTTTCAGAATACATAATTGAAACCCCAATTTACAGGGGACTTGTTAGATACAATTAATTTTTATTTGTATAACAAGAAGATCAGAGATATGTGGTTCTAATAATCCGTTCAGCTCAACCAGTTGTGGATCTAAGTTCTGTCTTTCTGCTGTGCCATCCTTAGCATGATGGCCTTTTCCTCTCAGGTTGAAAAGGGTTCCCCTCATGGGCACAAGGTGTTTGCCACAGCTCCAGGCATCCGATCTGCACACAAGTCATGGTAGAAGAAGGAAGGGGCAGTGCAAGCAGCATCTATTCTTTCAGAAAAACTCACAATCCTTTCCAATAGCCTCCAAGAGGCTCCTGCTTACATCATGTTGACCAGAACTATGTCATGTGGCCCACTGTAGCTAAAAAATATTCATATTCTGCCACTTCTATAGTGGAGATCAGTATTGAAAAAAAAAAAAAGTATTGGGATTGGTGTTGGGTTATCCAATCACCAGAATCTGCTGTTGCCTCTTCTTTGACTCTGTAACATAGAGAATCAGGAAGTCATGCCTATAAGTAGATGATAAGTTGATTCAATCTGGAGAATCAATCAAATTGAATTCAATCTCTGGAAAATCATCTAAAGCCCTTAAATTTCCCTGAGTCCAAGAAGAGAGGGCTTTCTCATCTCAGGCACATTGGAAACTTTTTTCTCTGGTGGAAAATAACTGCTCCTCTGCCAATCAGAGCCAATGAGCAGAAGCCTGAATCCACACGAAATCCCACATAATTCAAGTACCAACCAAATTGTTCCAAACTTGCCATCTAAGTGCCAGATGTGATGCTGGATTGGGTCCTGCATTGTTGGTGGGGGGCGGGGAATGTTGCTATAAAAATGGTACTGGGTCCATTAGCAGTTGTAGCAATGCTAATTCCTCAAATTGTTTTCCTGAACTGCAGGTATGTAAAAGAACGTCCTTTTTCTTAGAAGGTACATGTATAGCATTTAGGGGTCTAGAGTCTTCGTCTCTGCAATTTACTCTCAAATGTTTAGCAAAAATAAGAAAGTAATGAATAATGTATATATTCCATATGGTTCAACCTTATAAATGGAAAGAGAGAAAAAAAGTGAGAAGGCAAAGTGGCAAAATGCGCACACAGGTGAACACAATGTGAGCTCCAGGCCAAAGATATGTTGGAGTCCACTGAAATATTTGCAAGTTTTCAATGGGTCTGAGAACCTTTTCCTAAACAAAGGTTACATTTTTAAAGGCTCTAAGGTGGAGTAATATGCTGTTGTGCAGTGGGCACACTAGAACACTGTAGTAGGAAGGTGATGTAATTTCCAGGTTCTACATAGGTGCTGCCTTCCTTTCTCCACAAAGCATTCTCCAAGCAGGCACTTGAATCCTGCCCAGATCATTTCAAAATCCTTCACAAGGTTCTCAAATGCTGCAGGCCTCAGAAGTGTTGCTAATGGCTCATCTGCTAGAAGTTAGCTTAACATTTGACTTATGACTTTCCCTCATTCTCAGTTTGCTGTGAGAGACTAAGTGGTTTTCCAGACTTGGCAGAGTCCAATGCCTTTCAACACAGAGTCTTTAGCTAGAGTTCCATGGCCTTGCACTTTGCATCTGAAAGTTCCATTATGTTTTCCCAAGCTTCCTTCCCAGGAGTTGCTCCACCTACTACTACCATTAATATTACATGTCTTGGCAAAAAACCTCAGAGTAAGTGCTTCTGGAAATTGGCCCATCAGGTGGATCTTCCCTTAGGCCATCCTCAGACTGCATCTTCCTGAGCCTGCTGAATGGTTAACATTGAGAAGGGGTTCACTCAGCTAAAGCTCTAAGATTCATCAGCCCACTTGGGGAAAAGCCACAATTCCCAGAAGCTGTCATTACCTCTATCTCATAGAAGGGTTTTAGGTCAGTGCAATTTTCAGAACCCAGAAGAAGGGAGTTGTAGGGAGCAGCCTGCTTTGAGAAGACCTGTGACCTTTGAGAAGGGTACAGGCTAGACAGAAGCATGCTCACTGAGAGAGAACCCTGGCCTCATGCCCCACCCCCCTCTCACCTTCTTCAGGAACTTCCCTGCCAAACTCAGTTGGAAGCCAGCGGCTGAAGACCCCATGGAGGCAAGTCCTTGGAGCACAGGGTGTGAGTCTGGAGGGGCAGTTGAATACATCTAGCATATTTTATTTCCTCATCTGTAAAACAGAAATAATAAAAATAACAATAAACGAGACAATGTAAATGGACAGCCAACTTAGTGCCCATTGTTTTTATTACATTCCAGGAAGGAAGCCTTTATAGGAAGACTCTTCCAGGAGGGAGCTCTGTTCTTTGTGCTTTTCTTTGGAGTCAAGAAAACCCCACCAGTGTTCTAATGTCACTAGTTGAAATAATTTCTGATTTCAAAATTTATGACAAATCTACAGGAATCAAGACAGTGTGATATTGGCAGAAGGACAAACACAGCTCAATGGAGAGCTATGAGTCTAGAAATAAACCTTACATTTTTTAGTCAACTGATTTTTGACAAAGGCAGTAAGACAATTCAGCTGGGGAAAGAAGTTTTTAACAACTTGATGTCTATGTGCAAAAGAATGAATTGGGAATCCTCCCTCATACTGGATACAAACATTAACCCAAAATGAATCTAAGAGCTAAAAGAATAAACTCCAAGAAGAAAACACAGGTGTAAATCTTCATCACCTTAGATTAGGCATTGATTTCTTAGAACACTTAAGGCACAAGCTATCAACGAAAAAATAAATTAATTTGACTACATCAAAATTTAAAACTTTTGTGCTTTGAAGAACACTATCAAGAAATTGAAGACAACCATATATTGCACGTTATATATACATCCAGAATATATAAAGAATACTTACACCTCAACAGTCAAAAGACAAATAAGCCACAAAGGATTTGAGTAGACATTTCTACAAAGAAGATATGCAAATAGTCAATAAAAAACACATTAAGATACTCAACATCCTTGGTTTCTAGGGAAATGCATATTAAAACCATAGTGACATACCACTTCTCACCTGCAAGGCAAGGAGAGCTAAGATGCACAATATCAAGTGTTGGCAATGATATGGAGAAATTGGAATCCTTATAAACTGCTAGTGGGATTGTAAAATGGCACAGTTTCTGTGGAAAACTGTTCAGTAGTTCCTCACCAAGTTTAATATAGAGTTACCAGATGACCCAGCAATTTCACTCTTGGGTATATACCAAAGAGAATTGACAACATATTTACACAAAAAGTTGTACACAAATAATCATAGCATCATTATTTATAACAGCCAAAATGTGGAGCCCAAATGTCTATCAGCTAATAACCTGGTAAATGAAATGTGGTTAATCTGTACAATGGATTATCATTAAGTCCCCCCAAAACACAAAGATGAAGTATTAACACATACTACAACATGAACGAGCCTTGAAAACATAATGCTAAGTGAAAGGAACCAGACCAAAAAGCCACATGTTACATAATCCCATGTATATGAAATATCAAAAGTAGGCAAATGTATGGAGGTAGAAAGTAAATTAGTGGTTTCCAGAGGATAGGAGGCAGGAGTAAAAATCAGTCACTACTGATGGATACAGGGTTTCTTTTTTGAGATGATAAAAATGTCTGTAATTAGATTGTGATGATAATTGTGCAAGGTTGTGAATAGCTAAAACCCACCAAATTTTACACTTTAAAATGGCGAATTTTATGCTATGTGAATTATACCTCAATAAAGCCATTTTCAAAAAAGTCAATGGACAAGTTGATATGGGGGAAAGATAATTAAATAGAAAAAAGACAGAGCTGAGATCACCACCTAGAAAATTGCAGAGGGAAAAAGAGATGGATAATATGAAATAAAAATTGAGAGACATGAATAAAAGAATGAGTAGGAACAGCATAGTCTCAAGAAGAATATAGAGTGAATGGAGAAGAATCATGTTCAAAGACATAAAGAATTAAAGTTCTTAGATTGAACTTCGTATCTCAGATTAAATAAAAATGAAGTCACATCGTGTTATAACGTAATAAAAAAGCAGTGAGTCAAATACAAATAGATTATCCTAAAAGGGGCTAGAGATAAAAGAAAGACTATTGTCAATGTGCTTAGATGTTCCTTTGAATCTTTTTTTAATGTTTATTTTGGAGAGAGAGAAAGTGCGAGCGGGGGAGGTGCAGAGACAGAAGGAGACACAGAATCTGAAGCAGGCTCCAGGCTCTGAGCTGTCAGCACAGAGCCCGACATGGGGCTCAAACTCACGAACTGCGAGATCATGACCCGAGCCTGAGCTGAAGTCAGACACTTAACCAACTGAGCCACCCAGGAATCCTTGGCTATTCCTTTGGAAGTAGGCATCTTATAAGAATTATGATCGCCCGAAAACAAAGGGGTATGTTCAAAACACTGAAGAAAAAGAATTCTCCAACCACACCTCTATGCCAGCTAAACTATGACTCAGAAACGCCAGCAAGGCCATAAGTATGTGCAGAAACACTAAAGTGTGTGCTTCAGCAGGAAAACAAAAGTGAACCTGGAATAGTGGAATGAAGAACCATTAAGGAGCAAAGAATTGGTTAAGTGTTGGCAAATCTAGACAAATGTTTCTTGCTAAACGTGATCTCTTCATGATCCTTTTGGGATGATGGTGATGGGTCACCCTACTCCACTCCCTGTCAGTAAGCATGTGAGTACACTTTCCATTGGTTTTATTTGCAACCAGTGTATGTTATGAGGCCTACATTTTTGCAAGAAATATTAGTTTCTTCCTCCCTCAGTTTTGGGCAGTGTTTATCCCCCAAAGACGCTAAGCTTTGTAAGAATGGAAATTGTGCCCACCTTGCTCAACTGTGCCTCCCCGACTCCAGGAGGAGGAACCTGGTGTGTGCTCCATGCACTCTAGTTGAATGAATAAATGGACTTGATCAAGGAGCACAGTCTTGAGTGTGTGGTCTGTCAGATTGCTTGCTCTGCCGCTGTCTAGACACCCTGCTCGCCTCACGTCAGGTGCCCCTCCAGAATGCCTCCCTTCCTCTCTGCCAGCTCTGACTCCCGTGCCCGGCTGCCCCCCGTGCGTATGCCATCGCCCCATCACCCCTCAGCAGACCTCCTGACGGCCCCCAGGTAGACGCCCTGCCGCTGGCCTGGGCTCTGCTCCCCTGGGCTTCCCTGGGCAACGGTGTCTATTTGCTTTGTCCCATCTAATGGCTTCCGGGTGAATTGCGTTTTTGAAAATGAAAGAGAAAAACAGGAAGAGAAGGAAAGAAAAGGGGGAAGTGAAAGGGGGAAAGGAGTAGGACAAGCTATTTTTTGTTTTTTAATCAATCCTGTTTCCGTCACAAAAACTGTATTTTGCCTTGACTCCTGATCAAGTCTGTTCGTGTGGTTCCCTCTATGCATGCAATCCCTCTGCAATTGCCCCTACTCTTGCCTTCAGAAAGTCTACTCGTTCTTTAACACAGAAGACAAATGTCTCTCTGGGGTCTCCTCTGATCTCACATACACACACACACACACACACACACACACACCACACACGCACACATATGCACATGCACACAAACAAAGCTGTTCCCTAGATCATCTGAGTTCCTAAGGCACTGTGCACAGCTTCTGTGATAACATTTAAGAAATTACATGAGGGTTGATTGTTCATAGTCGGTCAGCCCCACTAGACTGGGAGTTCTTTAAAGTCTGAAGTCCTCTTTCGCTAGCACTTCACCCTGGCTGGTATCTGGCGAGTGCCTAATGAACTGTCTGGTTGCTTCGGCACATATGGGCAACCTTGGTGCTGGAGAGCTGGTGGAGTTTGGGGTGCTCCTTGAGTAGTAGCATGTCTTTTTTTCAGCTTATTTAAACTTTTCTGGGCAGCTTTGGAGAGCAACCATTTTCTTCTAGACTCAGACATGTTCTGTAGGACCGTAGGGGGCTGATTCAACCCAATCTTACGGCAACGACTAACAAGTACCAGAAAGTCACCCATGACATTCTCGTGAGAACCCCAGCACTCAACGGCAAATTAATTACTGTGGCTCATCAGTAAAAATCTATGCATTTTCAGGCTCTGTTAGACTATAAATAAATTAACATGACAAACTTTTCAATTCAGAAAACAATGCCAAAGTATAAAGAATTGCATAAAGCAACCCGAGTGCAATTAGAGAGGAAGAAGCCAATAAACCTTACAGGAGTCTCTCTGACCCTGAATTCCTGCAGGGGGAAGGTACCCAAGTGTTAAGCATTGGAGCTAATTTAAACATCTATTCTGTATTTTTAAATTCAGAGACTCGGGTTGCCCTGTTATTCCTTGCTTAGCAGGCTCCAAGAACTTGTCATCCTCCATCATTTGTGTTTAGTTTCACAGTTAAATATACACACCAGAAGCAACCCTCCACCTCCCTTTATTTACTTCTTTCCCTTCCTCTCTCCCTCCTCAGACAGCGCTGGGTAGGGTGGGCCTGGCTCTGCTCCAAGTTTCGCTGAACATCTGGAACGATTTTTCTATTGTTCTTCAACTGAGTTTGAAAAACCACAAATAACTTTGCTAAGCACCATTTTCCCTTAATTTTTAAGGCTACCCAGATTTCAGATGTATTTCTTTCCCATGCTTCTGATTCGTGTACACCTTACTCATCGAAGCACGTTTTGCTTTTCCCAGCTTCTTTATGAGCCATTTGCTACCCGAGATGTTTGGGGAATCTTTGCAGTCTTTGTCAGCATATTTTAACCCTTTTTTCTTCCAGGAAAGTAGATTATTGACAGAATAAAGGAATAGGCATCAGGGACCCACAGCACTCACACTCCCACCCGGTAACACCACCCAAGAAAAGCTATTGGTAAGTCCAGATCCTGAAACCATGTGGTGAAATGTACCCGCTTGGCAAAGAGGCCCTTCCTTGGACACAAAACAGAGGGTTTTAGTATTTAGTATTAGTGCTGTGTCGTATTTTATGTAGAGAATCTAGAAGGATTACGTGAAAGGATTTTTGTACAGATAATGAATGTATACATCACAAACATGCTCACTGAATGGCTTAAAAGTTTTTTTAAGTTTATTTATTCATTTTGAGAGAGAGAGAGAGAGAAAGAGAAAGAGCAGGCAAGAGGCAGAGAGAGAGGGAGAGAGCAAATCCCAAGCAGGCTCCATGCTGTCAGCATAGAGCCAGATGTGGGGCTCGATCTCACTAACCATGAGATCATGACCTGAGCTGAAATCAAGAGTCAGATGCTAACCAACCTAGCCACCGAGGTGCCCCATGAATGGGTTTTTTTTTAATATTTTTTATTTATTTCTGAGAGAGAGAGAGAGAGAGAGAGAGAAACAGCATGAACAGGGGAGGGTCAGAGAGAGAGGGAGACACAGAATCAGAAGCAGTCTCCAGGCTCTGAGCTAGCTGTCAGCACAGAGCCCGACGCGGGGCTCGAACCCACTAACTTTGTGATCATGACCTGAGCCGAAGTCGGACGCTTAACCGACTGAGCCACCCAGGCGCCCCATGAATGGGTTTTTTAAAAAACATTTTTGTTATGGTAAAACATGCATAACATAAAAATTACTGTTTTAACCATTTTCAAGTGTATAAGTCAGTAGCATTAAGCAGCCATCATCACTATTCCTCTCCAGAACTTTGCACCTTCCCCAGCTGAAGCTCTGTACCCATCAATACTAACTCTCCATTCCCTCCCTGCCAAACCCCCTGGGAACCACCACTCTACTTCCTGTCTCTATGAATTTGTCTATTCTAAGTGCTTCCTATAAATGGAATCATATATTTGTTCTTTGGGTCTGGCTTATCTTACTTAGCATAATACATTCAAGTTGATTCAACCATGTTTTAGAACATAGTTCCTTTTTAAGGCTGAATAATATTCCACTGTATGTATACACCACATTTTGTTTATCCATTCATTCATCAATGGACATTTGGGCTGTTTCCATCTTTTAACTACTGTGAATAATGCTCCAATGAACTTTGGTGCACAAATACCTCCTGAAGACTCTTTCAGTTCTTTGGGGTATATAACTGGGAGTAGAATTGCTGGGTCATATGGTAATTCTATTTTTAATATTTTGAGGAACCACCATAATGTTTTCCATAGGAGCTGCACCATTTTACATTCTTACTAGTAATGCTGAATGATGTGTTTTTTTGGGTTTTTTTTAACTGTCTACATTATTGATGCCAGTGTAACCCAACCAACAAGAATATGAAAGACAGGGGCACCTAGGTAGCTCAGTCGGTTAAACGTCCTACTTCAGCTCAAGTCATGATCTCACGGTTCATGGGTTCGAGCCCCGCGTCGGGCTCTGTGCTGACAGCTGGCTCACAGTCTGGAGCCTGTTTCCGATTCTGTGTTTCCTTCTCTCTCTGACTCTCCCCCACTCATTTTCTCTCTCTCAATCTCTCTCAAAAATGAATAAATGTTAAAAATTTTTTTAAAAAAGAACAAATAAACATTAAAAATTTTTAAAAAATATGAGAGACGATCTGTTTTGTCAGGAGAAGAGCCAAAGGCCAAGGGGACTATTGCATCACCTTGTATTCAGGATGTCTGTCATTAAAGAAATAACCCTAAAAGTGAAAATAGAATTTGAGGTTTCAGAAAGCTTTAAAGAGACCAAGGAATCCATTAAATTTTCAGTAAGTATGAATTTATGGGCACCCAGAACCTCCTTCTAGTATAGTGTTTTCAGACATTCATAGCCAAACATAGAGGTGTTCTGGCTAGATTGTGTTGCATTTTTATAGTATTTGTATATCCAGCAATCACATCCCAGCTAAATTTCCCTGTCTGTGCACTCTCCACCCTGCCAACTAAACCACCTGGTGAAGTTTTGTGTCCAGTTAGGAAGCATCCCATTCCTCAGATAACAAGTAGTCCCCAGCCTCACACCCAGGCTTTCCTCCAGATTTCTCCTTGCTTCTTCCTTGTGGGAAGGACGCTGTTAATGTCCTGTCCTCTGGGAGCCCCCAGGCTCACCCACATGTTCACTGCCTCTGACAGGGACCTTCCTCAGTGGGACCAGCTGACAAATGGGAGGGGCAAAGTGAACTTCTCAGTGAAAGCTTTGAATGGGTTTGAAGAGCAAGCTCATCTCTGTCTGTGGGTCTTTGGTTCTCCCCATCATCACCGTTGACACCTTACACCTCACCCCCAGCCAGATTCTCTGCCCCAGGAACAGACTTCTATATGATTAGGGGCTGGTAGTGTGTAGGATGGGTCCTATGACAGACAGAGCCCCTGGGAGGGACCCCATTTGGCCAGTGAATCAGGGACAGGCCCCAGTCACCGTGTATGATATCCAGGTGTCCCTGATCCATAAACTGTTGGCTATACCAGTGACCCTTACAGGGCCTGCTGAAATTACAGTCGACTCCCCTCCCCTCCTCAAGAATGGTGGCTCTAGTTTTGATGAGTTTTTCTTGTGAGGGGTGGGAGATGGGTCATGTAACTGCAGACAGATGAGCCTCACAGACTGTAAACTGGGCCAGGGTGGCCCATTTCAAAGGCATTAAGGAGGGAGCCAAGAAAGCAAAGAGGCAATTTCCTCTGGCCACATCACAGAAATGTTGGGCAGGTTGCATCTAAATGATTGCAAAGAGCTTGGAAAACTCCAGGCCACAGGCAAACCACAGCCACGAATAATTACACCCCCACAGTATCAGGGTGAAGAGGGTTTCCCACGGTCTCAGAGTGAGAGCTGCCAGCTTAGCGTGTGGTCCCCAGACAAGGCCGGAAAGTCAGGGTGGGAGTGACTGGAAACTAGATAGGACCTTGGGAAGAAGAGGACCGTCAGTCAGGAACTGAACAGCATCCCGAGTATCAGGAGATGCTGGGAACCAGGCAACAGGCAGAAATGCTGGGAGACCCGACGAGGGCCACGTGTGGAATATTGGAAAGAACATCACTTTGGGGTCAGCCAGACATGGGTTCCCATTCCAGCTCTGCTACTGTCTTCTTTTGCGATCTCTTCCCACCACCCACTCACAGACTCTGAAATGAGGATTTGGATGCAGGTAGTTGATTTGGGAGATAAGTCCAAGAGACCTCATTTGGGGTGGAGAAATGAGGGAAAGTAAAAGATATGGCAGGAATCATCCATCAGTTAGCACTGTGGGAAGGGAGGCACAGAGCCATTCCCAGTGAGAGGTGAGGGAGCTGGAGTTATGTGTCCAGCAAAGTCCTTCCATCATCAGTTGAGGCTGTTAACTCTCTGGCCTTGGGAAATGGGGCATTTAGAAAATCCGTGGGGTTGCCATAAGCAGTTTTTAGTGTGGAAGGGTGTTGAAGGGATATGGATGGGGCTCCAGTAGCATCTTCTACAGCCACTTACTGCCCTCTGGGACCTTGGGCAACCCACATCACATGTCTAAGCTCTGGGGTCAATATGCAGAGTACAGACCAAATCCACCTTCTTCTGAGGAAAGTGGGTCCTGCTCAGCTGGAGGCCCTTTGTTCTGCCAACAACCTCATAGGCTTGGTTCAGCTTCTTGGGTGTGGAGGCAACAGTGTCCAGGCTATGCCACCCTGCAGAGCAGAGGGAGGAGAGCCGAGAGCTCCTGGGTGAGCAGGAGGGAGGGGTTGTGGGAGGAGAGGTGATCGGATGAAAGAGGGGAGGCCAGAGACAAGGCAAAGACACGTGAAGTCTGCAGAACTTGAGAAGAATCCAACGCAGATGCATATACCACGCACCAGTCAGGGGCTCGTTCCGTGACCAAACTGGGTGAGGACAAGCAGGGACAGAAGCCGAGAGCTCCTAGGGACTGGTGGTGATTCTGAAGAGGGCTTTGGATCTCTCCAGGCTGTGGTAGTGTCCATGCCACCACCCCCCAAAGCAGCTTCTGAAATAAGGATTTGGGTGCACGTGGTTTGCTCAGGGAGGTGATCCAGAGATGCGAGTGTGTTAATGAGTGGGTCTCCGCTATGGTCAACTAGTGATCCATCCTGCCAGGAAGTCTCTGCGGAACTATGGAGAGCAACATCAGGGTTGTCCCAGGAGGGATAGAAAGATAGCTTTATTTCCAGGTCCCGGTTCAGGTGAGAGCGCCCCGTTGGGTGTGAAACCTCCACACCTGTGGGCTGCCATGCCCAGGCCGAGCAAGCTCCTGTGCTGCCAGCGAGGACCTCAGTTAGGGAGTGGGAGGATGCAGACACTGGGAGTGGCAGCTGTCACTTGTGGGGACGCCTCTCAGCATCATGTGAGCCCTGAGGTGGGCGGTGGGAAGATGCAGCTTCGGTTACACCTACCCAGAGCTCTGAGGCCAAGATGGTCTCAACGGCATGTGGGGCACAACGATAATGATCTTCCTTAACAGCGAAAGTGTCTGGAGGCCAGTGGCTATCGGTAACAGGTGAAGCCGGAGTCCCCAGATGTCCAGGCATTCCAGCAAGCTGACAGTTAAGGGCTGCATGGAAGTCTGGCCATACATAGGAAGAAGATGGCAACCTCCAAACAGGGCAAGGGAGACCAACAAGGATTCCTGATCCTTTTCCCTGAAATTTTTTTGTCTTTAATCCATGTAGAGTTTATTTTTGTGAGTGGTGTAAGATAGGCATCCCGTTATGTTCTTTAGCACATGGATATCCAGTTTTCCCAGCACCACTTACTAAAGAGATTATTCTTGGGGCACCTGGGTGGCTCAGTCGGTTAAGCATTTGACTTTGGCTCAGGTCATGATCTCGTAGTTTATGGGTTCAAGCCCCACGTGGGCTCTATGCTGACAGTTCAGAGCCTGGAGCCTCCTTCGAATTCTGTGTCTCCCTCTCTCTCTGCCCCTTTCCTGCTTATGACCTGTCTCTCTCTCTTTCAAAAATAAATGAATGTTAAAAAAAAGAGATTATTCTTTGCTTATTGTATATTCTTGGCACCCCTGTTGAAGATAAGCTCGTTGTATATGTGTAGCTTTATTTCTGGCCTCTCTGCTCAGTTCCTAAGCAGAACTTATGTATGTTCTATGTATGTTTTCTTTATGCCAGTGCCACATGGTTTTGATCATGATAGCTTTGTAATGTGATGAAATCAGAAAGTATGATGCCTCCAGCTTTGTTCCTCTCGCTCAAGAATACTAATTGGGGCTTTTGTGGTTCCACAAGAATTTTAGGATTAGGGGCGCCTGGGTGGCTTAGTCGGTTAAGCGTCCGACTTTCACTTAGGTCATGATCTCGCGGTTGGTAGGTTCGAGCCCCGCGTCGGGCTCTGTGCTTACTGCCAGCTCAGAGCCTGGAGGCTGTTTCAGTCTGTGACTCCCTCTCTCTCTGACCCTCCCCTGCTCACGCTGTCTCTCTCTCTCTCCTAGAAATAAATAAAACATTAAAAATTTAAAAAAAAAAAGAATTTTAGGATTAAAAAAAATTCTGTGATAGCTGACATTGGAATTTTGATAGAAATTTAATTGAATCTGTAGATTACTTTGGGTAGTATGGACATTTTAACAATAGTAATTTTTCTAATCCAAAAAAATGAAATCTTTTAAATTGTCTTCTTCTCTTTCTTTCACCAATGTCTATCAATGTATAGGTCTGTCACTTCTTTGGTTAAAAATATTCCTAAGTATTTTGTTATTTGTGATACTATTATAAATGGGATTGCTTTCTTAATTTCTTTTTCAGATAGTTTGTTGTTAGTACATAGAAACACAACTGATTTTTGAATGTTAAATTTTTTATCCTGAAAATTTACTAAATTCATTTATTAGCTCTAACAGCTGTTTAGTGGAGTCTTTAGGGTTTTATATATATATATATATATATATATATGGTTATATATGTCTTATGTATATCTATATCTACATATCTATATCTATATATATGATAGGGTCATCTGTAGACAGAGACAATTTTGTCTTCCTTTCCAATTTGGATGCTTTTATTTACTTTTCTTGCCTAATTTCTGTGGTAGTACTTGTAGTACTATGTTAATTAAAGATGGAAAGAGTCACCTGGGTGGCTCAGTCAGTTAAGTGTCCAACTTCAGCTCAGGTCATTACTTCATGGTTCGTGGGTTCGAGCCCCCCGTCGGGCTCTGTGCTGACAGCTAGCTCAGAGCCTGGAGCTTGCTTCTGATTCTGTGTCTCCCTGTCTCTCTGACCCTCCCCTGCTCATGCTGTCTGTCTCTCTCAAAAAAATAAATAAATAAAACATTTTTTAAAAATTGAAAGCATAAGGGCGCCTGGGTGGCTTAGTCGGTTAAGCGTCCGACTTTCGCTTAGGTCATGATCTCGCAGTTCGTGGGTTCGAGCCCTGCGTCAGGCTCTGTGCTGACTGCCAGCTCAGAGCCTGGAGCCTGTTTTGGAGTCTGTATCTCCCTCTCTCTCTGACCCTCCCCTGCTCACGCTGTCTCTCTCTCTCTCTCTCTCTCTCTCTCTCTCTCCTAGAAATAAATAAAAATATTTTTTTAAAAATTGAAAGCAGAAAAGTAAGTACTTATGTTGTGCTCCTGAAGTTCCTTATTCCTCTTTTCATTGTTGAATATGATGTTATTTATGGACTTGTCATATATGGCCATCCTGTTGAAGTTTATTCCTTCTGCACCTAATTTGTTGACAGTTTTTATCATGAAAAGATTCAAATTTTGCCAAATGGTTTTTCTGCATATATTGAGATGATCATATGATTTTTAGCCTTCATTCTATTAATGCAGTGTATCACATTGATTAATTTGTAGGTGTTGACCCATTCTTACATCCCAGGAATAAATCTCACTGCATACCAATGTATGATCCCTTTACTGTGCTCTTAAATTTGGTTTGCTATTATTTTGTTGAGGATTCTTTTATCTGTGTTCATCAAGGATATTGGCTTAGAATTTTCTTTTCTTGTAGTGTCCTTATCTGGCTTTGGTATCTGGATAATACTGGCCTCATAAAATTATTTTGGAAATGTTCCTCCCTCTTTATATTTTTTAAGAAAGGTCTGAGGATTGGTATTATCATAGGACCAATGAAACCATCTAGCTCTGTGCTTTTATTTGTCAGGAGATTTTTGCTTACTCATTCAATCTCCTTGCTTGCTATTGGTCTGTCCAAGCTTAGTTATTTTTAAAGAAAATAAATATTGAATTAAGGGGGTGGAATTAGAACCATGAGCAACTATATCCGTTAAGATCAAGTTCGTTTATAACAAGAGACATGAAGCATCATGGCTTAGACAAGATAAAAGTTTATTGCTCTGTCAGGTAAAAGGTTGGAGATCTTCAGTTGGGGATTTATGTGGTGAGCTCTCCTATGAAGTCTACAAGCACCCAGGCTCCTTCAAGCTCCCTGCAGTGCCACTTCAGTGTGGTTCAAGCAAGAGACCCTGACATTCCATTCCAGGCACAAGATGGAGGAAACGACCAGAAGAAGGACAAAGGACAAAGGGCAGAAGAGGGAGAAGCACATGCTGTTTGGAAGGAAGGTTCCCAGAAATTGCTGTACCACCATTTCAATTACATCACATTAGTCCGGTCTGAATCTCATGACCATGCCCATCTTCAGGAGACGCTGGAAACATAGTCTGTTTTCTGTGTGACCATGTGCCCAACCAGAAATCCTCTCACTGAGGAAGAAGGAGAAAATGGATGTTGGATTTCACCAGCCACCTGGGTTGCAGCAAACTTGCTGGTCACCTTACAATGGGGGAGGCTTAGCCGAGGGTGGTTAAGTGCACATGGAGAACATAAGACATATATTTCATAGATGTTCTGAGCAATTTGCTGCTACCCACTCCTGTGTCCTCCCATCTCACATGACAGGAGGCATGTGTGACTGGTGGCCCACCTCTTCCCTTACCCCTCCTGAGTTCACCTGCAGCTGTGGGAGACACTTCCTGCATGAAGCCGCCACCTCTGATAGACACATGATTCTTGCTCTTCACCTGAGACTTTCTCCAGCACAGGAGAACTTGCCCCACCACAAGCAGGCACAAGTGACATTTGGAGACATTAATATGCCTGGAGCAACCCCTTAAAAGAAGGACCTAAGAAGCAATGGGTTCATGCCACAGGCATGCCCACAGTAGGAGAATTCTGAGGGCGTTCATCATGGTTTTTCAGACATTCCCTGGTGGGAATGATGACAAGTGATCAATAGTTACCACACCCACTACTCTGGTTTTCTCCACCCCTGCTTCATCCTCAGATAAACTCCCTGCACCCGGGTCTTTATCTCCGGGTCAGCTTTTGGAGGAACCCAAATGAAGACCCCTTCCCACACCTTCCCTGTGGTCACCTAGATAGTGGCTAAATCAGAATTCAAACTCAGATCTCTAGACTTTCCGGCCAAGTGTTTTTCCCACAGTGCCAGAATAAGAACATGGGAACATTTTAAAAACCACTCTGTCAACAAATCTTAATTCTGAAATTGTTGATCTGATTTCGGAATCAAATCCCAGGCCAACAAAGAGTGAACGGAGCAGAGAACGTGCAGTGAAGACTCTGTCTATGAATTAAAGATAATGACCGGGACTGGTTTTGCTAATGAAGGGAGCCGGGGCCTCCTCCTGCCCAGTCATTCTGGGGACAGCTGTTGGATTCGATTTATTGCTTTTGTCTTTGTTAGAAGGCTAAGCACAGTGGCAGGAGCTGCCGTGCTGAGAGGGAGGAGCTCCACCCCGGTGAACCCCAGAGACTGTACATCCCAAGGCCAGGACAGAAAGAGACACTTTGGGGAACTGCCAAGGGTCATCCATGACCTCAACTGACCACAGGGGGTGGGCACATCCAGTCTCCCACAGCCAAATGCTACCATCCATTCCCTGTCAAACACATGTGGAAGTAAACTGAGGCAGATGACTGAGAACTAGACAGAGGTTGGTGTTCTGCACAGCAAAGGGGGGGAAGGGAGTGACAATCAGATGGAGCCAATGGTGAACATGGCCCTGAGATGCTGCCCTGTGCCCTGTCCCAAGCTGGCATCTCCTGGGCCCCTGCATCCCTGGGTTCCATTGTTGCTCATAGACTTGCCTCAGTCAGATTTGGTACCTCCAGCATTAATAATGGTAATTCTCCTTCTTCTTCCTCTTCCTCCTCCTCTTCCTCTTCCTCTTCTTCTTCTTCTTATTTTACTATTATTACTATTATTTTACTACAATAATATTGACAGCATCATCTACTTCTGCTTTCTTTGGCTGAATGTTTATATGACATTGGCTTTACTTTTAATATTACCTTTAAGCCCGACAATAGTCAATAATCCCATTTTACAGATGAGTAAACTGAGCAAGGGCACGGTGAAGTGATTTGGCCAAGGCCACATAGCCAATAGTTCCAGCCTGTCTGCACCCAAGGCCATGTGTCTGACACCAAGCCACATCACCTCTTGGAGGGCTTTGCCGCGCCATCAGGGGTTACAGTAGTATGGCTCCCACAGGAACGCTGGTTTTCACTCTCACCGATGAAGACCAGATAACCTGATTCCTTGACTGCCCTTCCAAGTTAGGGGGCTGAAATGGGGCTGAGGTGGGTGAGGGGAGCCTGGGTCCCCTTGCCGTTCCCCAGGTACCTGGAACAAAGCCTGGGCAAGCCCTGCTCAGGACCAGAGAGAGGCTCTGAAGGGCCACAGACTGTCCAACAGGCAAGGGGGGCTTCACGCCTGGGGTAGCTGCAAGCGTCCAGACCTGGAGTGGGCCCAGCAATAGCTACACCTGCCTCAGGCTTTCTTCAGAATATGTTCCAAAACTGAACCTCCTTGGAGAAATAAGGGTTATGAGAGGGAAGAAAGAAAGAAAGAACAAAAGTGGGGGCAGAAGTATTAACAAATGATCTGGGATTCATTTGAGACGGCAGACTCCTTAAATTTTCATGCATCGCAGCTTGGCGATTAAGTGCTGCTGGCGCCAAAGGCTTCTGGGACTGAGCGGGGTGTTGGGGGCGGAAGGAAGGGCCATCCCACTGAGCCTGCAAGCCCATTTCTTCAGGGTCTGAACTCCAAAGACGTCTCTGTGCTCCTTTGGGCTCTCCCCTGCCTTCTGAATCATCAGCTGTAAATCTTCAGGCCCTGCCTACTTTCTATTTAAGGTGTGTGTGGCGAGGGCAAGGTGGCTCATGAACCTTAATAAAATGGATAGGTTCCTAAGTGTTCATGAATACTAAGGACGAGAGCAACGACTTGAGCCAGGGTTTCCCCAATGCTATTAAAAGGCCAGTGAGCAGTGGGCTGTCTGCTGGCAGCCTCTGGAAAATGAGCACAGCAGCTAAGGAGCCTGTGAGGGATGGGGGCCGTGCGCTAACAGTTGTGCGGAAGAAGGGACTCCGGCAAGGAAAACAGGTCTGCACTTTGCAGGCCACAACGTGGAACGTGCAAACAGAAGTTTTCTTGGTTTCTCTGTGAAAGAACTGAGCAAGGCTCTCAACAGGGATGGTGTGCTTTTGAGTGCTTAAGCACCAGTTATAAGCGGCCAAGCCCCAGTGCCTGTGGCACATTTGCCAACATCCCATTGGTCAGAGCGTCATGTGGCCGAGCCGATATTCCAAGGGCGGAGGAATAGATGCTACCTCCTTCTTGATGAGGGGTTGTGAAGTCACCTTGCAAAGGCGCACCGTGCAGGGAGGGGTATAATCATCTTAGCTACCATTGCAGACAATCTACCACACACTAGCTCTTACCTTCGAGACTATATGAGATTATTTGAGATTATTTTTGTCTCACTCCAGTTCGTCCACCAAGATGGCTCTAAGTGACCTGAATGGGGGCACTGTCATAACTGATGGGAGTGGGGAGTTGGGAACGTTGGTACGAGGCGCCCGTGTGACCCGTGAGGCGGTACACTGTTATTTGAAAGTGCACTTGAATTAGTTGTAAATGCATATTGTGAACCCTAGGACAATGACTAAAAATAATGTTTAAGGAAATGTAATTGATATGCTAAGAGAGAAGATAATTGGGAATCATAGAAAATGTTCAATTAAAACCAAAGAAGGGAGGAAGATTTTTTTAAAGCACCAAGGATTAAGAACAACAAGTAGAAGACAGTTGTAAATATGGTAGTCATTAATTCAACCAGATCAATATTCACTTTAAATGTGAGTCATTAAATATACCAGTTAAAACAAGAGTTTTACCCACTGGCAGAGTAGATTAAAAAACAAGATCCTACCATATATGTATTGTTTACAAAAAAAAAAAACATTGTAAATGTTTGAAAAGGTCCTTCTAGGGCCATTACACTGGTCCTGCCACAAGCCCATGGAAAAAGGTCCAAGTTTTCTAGAATGGTATTTAGTGGTTTTTACAATCAGGCCTCTACCTGCCTACTCGACACCACTCACCCTACACCCCAGAAGCCTAACTAATTGCACATTTATACCTCCAATGCCTTTTCACCTTCTCCTCCCTCCACCTGGAAATCCTTACTTTTTCTTTGTTCATTTAATAAATATTAATAGCCTTACATTATGTAAGAATTTAATTGGCAAAAATTATCTTGCTGAAAGACAGAACATTTTAGATGCTGCCAGTGATGCTGAGAGGGATTCTAGCATCAAAAGCGTTCCTTCTACTGTATGTAAGTTTTTGCCTTTTATGCCAACCCTGGATCCTCCCTCTTCGCACAAGGCATCATTCCTGGGTACCACTTATATGTCCTTCCAGACGGGGGGACATGGGTGCCTCCTCGTAAAGCTTTCTTGGATGTCCCCAGCTGTTAGTTGTTAGAGCAGTTTGTGTCTCTATTCTGGCACTGCCCCACTGAATGGTGATTATTTATTTCAGGGGGACTCAGGGATTCCCTGGAAGGAGAAAAAAGATCTTATTCAGCTTTGTACTTTCTTGATTTCCTCTCTCCTATCCATGCCCAGTCCAGTAGCTGGAACCTAAGAGGGAATCATGGTATGATGCGTAGATGGATCAGGGGATGGACGAATGAATGGAGAGAGGTTATCCTATTTGAGTTCCCCCAAAGCAGACCCAATGTAAGAACTTGGAAGCAGGTAGTTTCTCTAGAGGTGGTCCTAGGAAGCAGAAATAAGTGGGGAAAGCAAATTGTGGGGGGAAGGGCCTGGAGGCTTAATCCCACCGATTTGGGATTCCTCCATAAGGAAGAACCTATTGACCATGGCTCAGCGGGCTCTCACAGCCAAATAAGGAGCCAAGATACTATGAAACTCTTCCCATCCCCCATAGTTTGATGGTAACTGTCCTACTCTCCTGTACTTCCCAGTTTCTCCACTGCAACTAAGCAATTTCCTGTGGTGTGCGGGAAGCCCTCAGACAGCCCATCAACAGCATCTGCTACAAATGTAAACGTACCAGAAGATGGAGCCCTCAGTAATAGAAAATGTTTTCCCAAGCCCATTCCAACCTCCACACATTGTTTTCATTGCAGATGGTCAACAATTACCTACTTACTTGCTCTCTGAAGTGCTGCACTCTGCCCACAGCATGGTTCAAGTGGAAAGATGTTCAGTAATATGTCCCCCACACCCTGGGGGATAGTGTGTCTCTCACTCTGACCAATGGTCTAAGCCACTGATATTATATAGTATAGCTCCACGCTCTGCTCAGCAAATGGCCACTAGGTTCTCAAGGTCCTTCCCACCCACATAAAATTTCCAAGAACAGGTTAGATCATCCAACAGGGAATCACCTCCCAAGCACCAACATACAAATGACAAAAGAGCTTAAAACATGGATGTCCAAGAAAGAAGTGTCATTTTGTTACAATAAAGCTGTATGATTTTGCTGATGTTCCTTCTAGATTTGATGATCTTTCCAGCTGTGTGGAAAATATATAAGGAGGAGATAAAGAGCAGTTTGGGGTGGGGGAGGGGAAGGGAAAGAGCTGTGTAAGCGCTGTTAATAGAATTGCTGGGTTGAGACGTTTTCTACTGCTTTGTTTCCTTTTGCACTTTAGGATACAACAGAGAAGGGTTGGAAGTATGATTTGAGGGGCGCCTGGGCAGCTCAGATGGATGACTCTTTTTGGCTCAAGTCATGATCCTGCCTTGGTATCCCTGCTTGGGATTCTCTTTCTCTTCTTCTCTCTCTTCCCCTCCCCCCCTCCTCCTCCCCCTCCCTGTGCAAGCACTCTCAAATAAATAAACTTAAAAAAAAAAAAAAGGAAGTATTCCTCGAAAAAGAATTCTTTTAAGCTGAGAAAGAAGTCCAGTGTTGTTTTGATTTGGTGTTTTTCTCGTTATATAACTGGAAACATTTACTCACCTGGGCTTGGACTAAGATGTTGGACGGGAGTTCAGCGGAGCTCTCTGGACTGAAGAGAACTTCCTTGAGAAGACAATAGGCACCTGACCTAAAAATTCCTGGAAGAAAGCAGAATCTGCCACAGGGTCTTTGGTTATGAGTGCTCTCTGGGGGGGGGAGGTGGGGGGGACAGAGAGGAGCAGGGGTGGGGCTGAACAAGGATGTGGTTAGCTCCCCCTGCCACCCCCCCCCAGCTCCAGAACATGAATAGCGTTGACCTTTAATGCTTTTAATGCTTTAATAGGTTGACCTTTAATGTTTGTTTGTTTGTTTGTTTGTTTGTTTGTTTGTTTGTTTATTTATTTAATTAAGGGTGGGGAAGGGCAGAGAGAGACACACACAGAACCCCAAGCTGGCTCCAGGCTCTTAGCTGTCAGCACAGAGCACAGATCTTGACCTGAGTCCAGGTCAAAGTCGTTCGCTTAACCGACTGAGGCACCCAGGCGCCCCAGGGCTGACCTTTAAAATGTCACGACATTCAGTCATTGGTCAGGTTCTTGGGTGTCAAGGTGACCTGTAATCTTGGGGAATGTTGAGGTGGGCATGGCCCCTGTTCCTTTAGGAGGGGGCAGCTGTGAGCACCAACACCCCCAGCAGCTGAGGACAAGTGTGCTTGCTCTGCAGAAGGATCTGAGTGAGCCACCAGCAGCGTCCACCGCGGAAGGCAACACCACACTTCCTCCACATGAGTAGCTGACACCAGTAAACACATCCAAATCACTATACAGTAAGATTTATCGTATGATCTTGGCATTAACATTACTGGTTCCCAGCTTGTCATAAAAGATGGGTTCCTTAACTGCTTTATCTCGGTTTCCTGTGGGTAAAATCAGATCTTTTACATCCTTCCCATCCATTAGATTCTGATATTTTAATTATTCTAATCAATAGTAGACTATTTGGCTCTATTGAGCTTTCCAGTGTTTCGGAGCTACTGCTTATATGTGCCCGGGTCTTACCCTCAACTCTCTTAAACTGAGAACCAAACCTGAAAAGAAAAAAAAGAAAAGGTAGTTTGCTAAATCCAAGAGGAACCAAATCCAAACTCTCTTAACTGGAGCGTGAATCAGAAACATAGAGAAGCAGATTTATATGCTGCCCCAAACTACTGAACCAAAGAAAAGCCTGCATGTTGAAATAATCTTAAATTTTTGGTGCAGTTTCATTGAGTTTGAGTCCCTTGTGACCATTTGTCTCCAATAAGCAGCTGATCCAGTTCTGTCATGGTGTTCTCAGCTCTGTTCTTTGCCTTCAGTCTTCACTCCAAATCTCCTTTTTCTTTTCAATCTGCCCCTTCAAGGTGGGGGAGGAAGGGAGGCCAGGGGGCTAGTTTTAGAATCTGCTGAGTATGTAGACAGGAGAAGAGTCGTGGGAAGAAACGATTTTTGTTTAGCTGCAAGCTTTTCTGGTTGTTTTTCTTTCCTACTAAAGAACAAAACTGACTCCTTCCTGCCTCTGATGTCCTCACCATTGCTCCTGGAGGTAAAGCACACCCAAGTCACTATGGCATTGCCGTACACACTCCACATTCAAGGCATCGTTCTGGAAGACGGCAGGGGAATAGAGCACAGTCATCTCTGCAGCTCGGGCTGCGGGCAGCTTCGGGCCCAGGTCACTTCCGGCTGGTGCCCAGGGAACCGAGTCGGGCTTCCTTTTCCTGAGGACTTCCAGGGGACATGAACACTGCGACTGGCAGTCAGTGGTGGCCCCTGGGCGACCAGGGGCCCCGGGGCCTGCTGTTCATTCTGGCAGCAGCTCATCCATTATTTCATACTGCTGTCTCAAGATGCCTTCCCCCTCGTTTCTTTGAAATATTTGCTTACATACATTTTCTCACTTTTCTTTCCGCCTTCCCACCCTTCCCACAGACGCTCTCAGAATAGCTCGCTTCTCTGGAGTGGCGGCCGGGGCTCCGAGCTCTCCGGGCAGGGCTGTGGAAGCCCGTGGTCGCTCCCTGGAGCTGGCAAGCAGCCGGGGAGGGAGAGGGGGCCCTGGCCTCGAACCAAAAACGTAATTACTGACATGCTTAGCATCCATCGACTCTTCCCCTCTGAGGGCATTGCTAATGAGATAATCCACCACACAGGACTTCTGCTGTGTTCATGCTGCAAAGAGAAAGAGAGCAAGAAAGCGAATTGGGGCCCAAAGATTCAAAGCCCCAGGAATGGGCTCCGAGAGACCTTGGGGAGATTCATGCAGAGTGTGAGCAAAGCCTAAGCCCTCTGACCCAGCAGAAGTCTAGACTTAAGTACCCGTACTCATAGCATGCACTCTCATCACAGAAATCTCTATCAAAAAAAAAAAAAGGAGAAGAAAAAGAAAGAGAGAAAGAAAGAAGGAGAAAGGAAAAAAGAAAGGAAGGAAGGAAGAAAGAGAAAAGAAAAAAGGAAGGAAGGAAGGAAGGAAGGAAGAAGGGCTTCTGGGTGGCTCAGTTGGTTAAGTGTCCGACTTCCGTTTGGATCATGATTTCATGGTTCATGAGTTCGATTCCTGTGTTGGGCTCTGTGCTGACAGCTTGGAGACTGAAGCCTGCTTCAGAGTCTGTGTCTCCCTCTCTCTCTTTCCCCTGTTCGCACTCTGTCTCTCTTTTTCTCTCAAAAGTAAATAAACAGTAAAAAAAAATTTTTTTTTTAATAAAAAGGAAGAGGGGCGCCTGGGTGGCTCAGTCGGTTAAACGTCCGACTTCGGCTCAGGTCATGATCTCACAGTTCGTGCGTTCGAGCCCCACTCCGGGCTCTGTGCTGACAGCTCACAGCCTAGAGCCTCTCTTCGGATTCTGTATCTCTCTCTCTCTGACCCTCCCTGCTCACTCTCTGTCTCTGTATCTCAAAATAAAATAAAGACATAAAAGATTTAAAAAATAAAAAGGAAGAAAGAAAAAAAAGAAAAAGATTAAATGTTTGACTCTAAAATTAAGTGAGCTCATGTATTTCTAAGCCTTGGCCAGAAACTGATGCTCAGAGATGAGAGATATCCCGAAAGACATCTGGGGCCCCAACACTCTGTGGGAGATATTTGGGGGCACCAGGTGCATTCATGGGCCACCGCAAGTGCAAGTGCAAATGATGACGATAGAGTGAATGATGCAGGCTGGGTGGGGACCACAGTGAGCAAATCCTGTGTCACGTAAAGGAGGGGCCTGCCACATTCGCTCCAGGTAAGTCTAGCCACATGCAGGAAAATGGCGAGGGTTGCAAATTTTATATGAGATCTCTGATTTTTTACATATGGTGTCTAAATATTTTTAAACACTGTACAGGCCAAATAACATACCAGTTATGAGTTGGATCCAGCCTGAAGCCTCTGAGATGATTCTCATATGTGAATAAAAGCTTCTGATGTCCGTGAACTTTGCCGACCTTCACAGTGGGTATATGCGCCGCTCCAATGAGATGCTGGAGACATTATTCACATTACCCACCGTCAGGATTCTCCAGCGACACTGAAGGAAGCCAGACCTGCAATGTGAGGCCAGGATGGCTCAGGAAGCCTGTCTTTGGCTCAGCCAAAGACTTGCTCACTCAGGCCACCGCTTGACGCCTGTGTAAAGGGTACAGGGGACCAGCCTCCACCTGCAGCCACGCACCGCTCCGTCATTGGTCAGAGAGCAGTGTGACCCTCTAGTCCTCAGATCAGGACTGAGGAGCAGAGGTTCCCCCCACCCCGTGAGCCCCTCCTACTGCCTTGTAGACACAGCCTGGAGCCCCAGAACCTCTCCAACATGCAGCCAGGAGCCTTGCTTTGGCTCCCCAGTCCCTTCGGAAGCTCCCCTGGGCTTTCTATGAATTCTTTTTTTTTTTTTTTTTAATGATTTTTATTTACTTTCTGAGAGAGAGACACACACAGAGTGCACGTGGAGGAGGGGCAGAGAGAGAGGGAGACACAGACTCCGAAGCTGGCCCCAGGCTGTGAGCTGTCAGCACAGAGCCCTAGACGAGGCTCCAACCCACAAATTGTGAGGTCATGACCTGAGCCAAAGTCGGACACTTAACCGACTGAGCCCCCCAGGCGCCCCTGTGAATTCCTGAAACTTGTGTTCCCCGTGCCTCTCAGGGTTGCTTCCGCTTCTGCTCAGCCTCTACAGTTGCTGAATGTTTTCATAGATTCTCCTGAAGACAGGAATGAACATGCTCAACACTTGCCTTTACCTCCCAGGCATCTTCCTTCTTCCTCTGCCATCAGGAGGAAAGCAGAATCCCTCCCCGTGTGGCATGCGAAGCAACACGGTGAGCAGCATGTTTTTGGGGTCTTACGTTTGCCCTGAAGGCCTCACCTGCTCCCCGCTCCTCCAGCTACTTATCCAAGGGCTGTATTCAGCACCGGCTTCTTGGGCCTGCGACCCATGCAGTTGCTTGGGACCCCTCCCTTAAAGGGCCCTGAACTTGGGTTAAGTCTCTGCTGACACCGTCTAGAAATTCTTAATAATTTTTTAATAAAGGGCTCCACATTTTCTTTGCATTGGGCTTGGCCAATTATGTAGTCAGACTTGGCTGACTACACCACACAGTACCCTCAGAGGGATGCAGTGCACGATAATGGTCTCTAGCTCATACATCTCACTGGGCCTCTGTCTCTTCATCTATGAAATGGCGCCAGGGAGCGAGAATCTCTGTCCCCTTCGAGGTCCTTCTAGCTGAACTAAGATGCAGATTGACATTAGACTGGAGATTAACAGGAGAAAAATCAAATTTCATAGCACCGGTGTGGGGAATCCACACAGACATGGAAATTCCAATGAGGTAAATATGTCATCCCAAACTAAGAGAAGGGGACATAGGTCTGGGACTTCAGAGGGAAGGAATATAGTTCACAGGAAGATTAAAGAAAAAGTTAATATTTGGTAAACACATGTTTGCTGGGCCACTCAGAAACAATGGGACATAGAGGACAGATCAGACGGCCTTAACAAAAACAAAAAAACGAAACACAGACCTTGCCAGTTTCCTCCCTGTCCACCGTACCTCGTTAATACAGTGAACTTGTCTATGGTGATGGCACTCTTCCTGAAGAAAGTCTTCTACCTAAACTCTTTTAGGCAGCTGTAGAGAAGATAAAGAGTTTTTCTAGAATCCACTGGTTTTTTTTAATGTTTATTTATTGATTTTAAGGGAGGGGTGCAGAGAGAGAGAGACAGAATCAGAAGCAGGCTCCATACTGTCAGCCCAGAGCCCAACGAGGGGTTTGATCTCATGACCCTGCGATCGTGACCATGAGATCATGACCTGAGCCAAAATCTAGAGTTGGATGCTTAACCAACGGAGCCACCCAAATAATCTTCTTGCCAAAGGGACCCATCCCAGGGTGGCCTGCTTTTGGTCTCCAACAATGGTAATATCAATCTCAAAGGACATTTGCAGGGATTAGTTGTGACCGCGAGTAGGAGGGGTGGCACAGGGCCGGGCACAGCGTAGGAGCTGGTCATTACTGTTCCCTGGTCCCTGCAGGCAAAGCAGAAAGGAGCTCTGATGGGGAAGATGCGGGTGCACAGGCCACATGCAGGTGGCCCACTCCACAGAGGGTGGGGCTCTGAACTACAGAACCCTGGAGGAGGTTCCCTGTTAATAGTAAAAATACCATTTATTGGAAACATATTGCATGTCGGGCACTTTTCATTTATTACAGCTCATCCGTACCGCTTTCTGAAAGATACGCCATATGTGATGTTCCCATTCTATAGATGGGAAACTGAGTTATGGAGGGCAATTTACTCAAGTCCGGAATGCTGAGTGGCAGAACTGGAATCTGTCTAGACCTCATTCTGTTGGCCTGCAACCCGCCGCTCCTTCTGCTCTGCCGTGTAGGGGGAACGAAAGGACAGAGGCATGGCCTCCTCCCTGAGCCTGAGAAACCAAGCTACCAGTCCTGTGATGAAGAAGCTCAGAGCCTTGGCTCAAGCAGCTCCACAGCAGATATCTGACCAATGAATGACAAGAATGACCAGAAGGGAGGGGAGTGCGGTGACCCCGTCACTGAGCATCCAAGCCAGGACACTTCTGAGTTCCGGTAGAAGAACGAACAAGGACAGTAGCACATACAATGGGGCCTCTGGTTACCCTGGAGAGAACTAAGCTGACTGACATTCTCATTGTTCCTGGGAGATTTACTTTTTTTCATTGTTTAAAGATTCTCAGAAGAGATCCAACATATCTTTTTGGTTTTTCTCAGGGCTGGCCTCCCTCCCAGTGAGTTCCTGAATTCTGCACAAACCACTCACTGTGGAGGGTTTTCTGCCCACCGGACAGGCTCTGTGTCTACTTGGCCCTCACTCAGCCGACGCACACAGCTCCCCACCACAACAGGAGGGGCCATGCTGAGCACACCCGCTGCCATTGGACGGTTTCAGGGTTGGACGGCGGCCCCGTGCCTCCTAGACTAAACTTCCAGGCTGATCCGTCGCTCCAGGGTAAGGCACTCACCCAATCTTCCACAGAAGGCAGAGAACTCAATTGTCTTGTGTTTGCTACTGCCCAGGAGACAATGGCAGCCTGTTTCCAGGCCCGTTGCAGGAAGCCAGAGATAGTGATGCTCTGAGAAGTTTCCAGTTTCTTGACTGTTTTTCTCCCCACAAGTTCAACTTTTTAAAATTTCACATATGAAGCGAAGTTGAGGCCTAGGACAAGGAACATGCATGCACTCTTTACTTAGATTTGCTGATAGTAAACCTTGTTTCTCCACCACTTCCACCAGGGAGCATGCGTGTGGCGCCTATTGGGAAGTAATGCCTGTGAACAGTAAAAGAGAAGCATCAGGATTGAGCAGCAAGATCATCCACTTGGTGTGCAGGCGGGCCATGTTTGGGGCAACCTAAAGGAGAGTTCCAGAGCAAAGAGTGGCCATTAGAAGAGTTCTGTGCTGGGCCAGATGGTCCGGCCCTAGAGCACGCTCCATGCTCAGTCATCAGCTGGGCATTAATACCTGGGTGGCCTGAGCTCGCTGCATCTTCCCAACTGAGGGTAAGTTCTTTCTTGGGGGAAGATCCAAGAGCAACCCCATGGCTGCCAGCAAGCACCCACTTAGGTTCAGTGGGCCCAAAACCACACACAACTCTACCAGAGTCTTGGCAACATTTCCTATTTGCACACAGCCCTGAATGCCCCTGACACGGGGAGCAGATGTGATTGGTGCGGGCCCTTAGGGCACAGTCCTCACCTCTACACCCAAACCACCCAGTAAACACTTGCAACTCTGCCTGAGGGCATTTTGGGGGCATGGGAGCATCCTCTGTGCATAGACAGGGGAGGTCAGAAATGCTGGAGAGTTGCCAACCCTGGAAGCTGCCTTTGACCAATGGGACTGAGGAATGTTCTGCAGAATCTCTCAGGAGACCTCCATGGGACCAGCCCCAGTTGCCTTCCATGGAGACCTGTGGAGAAAAGCATCCTGCAAGGACCTGCTTCTGCACCCTGACTCACTTTCCAAAGCCCCTCAGGGCCCTTCCTTGGATCTCCTCTGAAATTAACCACTTGCACTTGAATTTCTTGTCTCAGGGTCTACCTCTTATGGGACCCACCTCAAAGCAATGCCCACGCATTTGCCACTTTGGGGTCGTGCTAAAGTGAATTGTTGTGAAGGAGGCCAGGCAGAGGGTAATCACTAGGCTAGCTAGCCACATACTGCCCCCACCCAGGCCTGGTCACTTCCATGAGGCTTGAACTTGTCAATCTCACTCTATGACACCTGATAGATGTCAGAGCATTGGCACCCAAGTAACTACTAATGGGTGAAGAAGGGGAGTTTGTAGAAAATAGCTCAGAATCACCTTCCTGATGGACTAGTTAGAGTAATAAATATGGGGCCTTTACCCCTCACTGTCTCATAGATCCCCAGTGGAATTTGCCCGGTGCCACTTGGGATCTAGTTTGACCTCTTTCCCTGTTTACTCTCCTTATGCCTTCCTGGGATCATACACCAAATGAACTAGTTTGGCCCATATCTTTGTCTCTGGGTCTGCTTTCGGGGAAACGCAAACTAAGACCGCCCCACCTTTCAGATGAGGAAACTGAAGCAGTGAGTCAGCGAGGAACCTATTCAAGGTTGAACAACTGTGATTGTAACCCCAGGCAGTCTGGCTCCAGAACCTGAATTCTTAATCTCTAGTACTGGAGCTGAGCTGTGCTCTAGAATCATCCAGAGGGTGTGCTAAACGCAGATTGCCTGCCTCCCCCTCACTGCCCAGAGTTTCTAGGGTCTGGATGAGGCCCTAGAATTTTCATTTCTAACCAGTGTCCAGCAATATTATTACCTCTCCCTCGCCCCACTACGAGAACTGCTACTATCATCCTTAAGCCTCAGTAATTAGGATCCTGCTGGTGAAGATGTTTGTGAAACTGGATCCATCTCATCAAGACAGTGGGGACTGTCCCTGTGCAGGTTGCATGCCCCAGGGGCACTGAGCCCTGGTGTGGCCACTCCACACCACAATGTGCCCACACGCGGTACTGCCGCACTCTGTGGTGTCACAACACTCCTATTATGCTTTGTGGTGTGCTCACTCCCTTGCCACGCTCTGCGATGTGCTCGTATATACGATATCCGCACTCCAGCCCGTGCGTGTTGAGTACCTTATGGCAGGCATGGTGTAAGACACCGCAGGGAGACAGAAGCCTGTAAGCACAATGTCTACTCTCAGAGAACATGGGTCCAGCCCAGGGTGGAGCGTCCAAACCCCAATCCAAGCCACGATACTAGGCAGCTGATTTTCAAAAACAGTGGAGACTCTGATGCCCGCATCCACATCTCAGAACAGAGAGGCCAACAACTGGAAATTCACCAAATCTGTCATCAGAAGAAGGGGGAAGTCAAGCCTTGGCATGGTGGCCACAGGACAGTGGTGAACTGTGGACACTCCTTTTGGTTGTGTGATTCCTGCTTTATCTGCAGTTAATTAACAAAGGTTGTGGGGCTGCATCAGAATGAGACTCCGTCAGAAAAGCCCAAGTCTCTTGCAGTTTTGATTCTGACATTGGAACTCGTTACTCCACAGTCTTCATTGTGCTGGCAAAAGGAGATTAATTCACAGGATGAAAAGAAACCATATTAATGGAAGGGACAATATAAATTTGTATTCAGTGAGGCAAATCAGCAGTGCTTTGCAACTACCAGAGCGGGAGGCAAAGAATGGCATGTTAAATTACTCCTGACTTGGGCTGTCAATTTAAAACACCTTTTGTGCATTCTTTTCTTTGACCAAATACATGTGCATTTCATGCACAGTGTGAAGGCAATACCCGCTAACCTGCAGCGTTAGCCCCTCCCCCAAATATAAAGGGTTCAATAGCAAAGGCTTGTAAGTTTAAGCAGAGTTGCTTTTATTGGAAGCATTTTCCGTGTATAAATATAAGGTAGCTATTAATGTGTGCTGTGTGCATGTGTGCGTGACTTCGTTGCAATTAAAAAAAAAAAGACTGCAGTGGTTTGAATTATAATGATTTGCAACAAAAAATCCATTAGCCCTGTCTATGGATGATGCTAAATATACCAAATGTCAGGATGTGGGGGACCTGAAGGACAGCCTTAAAATAGTTCCTTTGAAAATAGCCCCTCCGGATGGTTTTTCTCCACAGATCTATCTCCTTGACATATATTCCTGGGGAAATTAAAGCCATGATCAGGGGACAGCGTAAATGCTACAGAGGGAGGAACAGGTCTGATTCTTTCACAGAGCGAGACCCCGGGGATTGCAGGCCAGGGGTCCCCACACCTGGGGTTGCCCTGCAAGCTCTGATGCCAGGACCCCTGCCTCCCGACCCTCTCTCACCCTGGCGAGAGAGCTGATCTCGCTGTCAGGTGCAGGCTCGCTGCAGTCCTGCTCTGAAGCTCTTAATATGCAGCCTCTAATGTGCAGATAGGGTCAGGGAAGGATAAACGGGGGACTGAAGGACTCCCTTCTTAAGGGGGTTGCTTGACATGGTTGGGGGCTGCCCAGGCTTCCAAGCTCCCAACCTCCACCTTGCTTTTCCCAGGGGCTCTCCCTCGCTGGTTCGTGCCCACGCTGCTGGCTTCACAGCAGGCTCTGAGTGCCAGGGAATTCACTTCCCGTAGGAGCAACCCTCACCCAAGGAAGGGCTGCACAAATACTCCAGCAATTTTGCCCTTGGGTGAGACAGATCTACCGCACATGTTTTCCATTTATTCTTAGAGTTGATCAAAGGACTCAAATTCCAGGGTTGTCCAGTGGTAACCTGGTTACTCCACATCCGTTGCTGACTGCCTGTACCCCCCTGTCTTGCTTCACCAATGCCCTCCTGGATTTGAGCATCGCTGCTCAAATAAGCTATTTGTACTTGATTTTCATCGCAAGGTCTGCTTCTAGGGGAACCCAAAGCAACACAAATGTATGCCTTTTATGAGAACTATTCCAAGTCCTTATTTACTTATTTTTCCAGAATACAGATGGAAACCGTAAGGCAAAGTGCCAGCTATTTGGTTTTTTACATGCCATAATTATATAATATATTATGCCTATTATAATTATGCATACAATTAGGAACCATGATCTAATGGTAGAAGATTGGAATTTGATTGATGGAGAGGAAAGACATTTAGCAGATACAGAAGAGTATCTGCCTCTAGATAGCTTCCCCACGTGATCCTCAAGTTAAAGCGTGGCTTTGGGGCTTTTTTGGCACCTAGGGATGCTAGTAGGTCAAACAAGCCCACTAGGAAGGTTTCTGTATAAGGAGTCTTTTGCCAGGAGGTGAGGAGCATAAAGACTTTGAGACTATTGGTCCAGATGAAGATCCAGGCTCGAAAGGACAGAGGCTGCCCATTTACCCTCCCCGGCATGCTGTCCCGGAGGCAGGAGGAGTTGGCTCATGGGCTAGCAGCAGCGATGTCACCTGGAAACTTGCCAGAAAAGTAGGTTCTCAGCCCCACCTGTAGACCTACTCATCAGGAGTTGCATTTCAGTCCATCCCAGGTGCTCTGTGAGCGCATCTGCCTCCAGAAAGGGGATGAGGTGGAACGGGAAGGTGGAAAGGACTGGGCTATTGCTTTTAACTAAGTGGACAAGTATAAAAACCACTCCTTAAAACAGGAAATACATGTCTGAGAATATAATTTAAAGCTACAAAGTATAGAAACAAAAGAACTAAAAGTTTTAAAAGACAAAATGTGTGTGAAGACAGAGTGAGGGCAAAGGACTGGATCACATTGACCAAATGCTGGATCTTTCAGATAGAGAAGAAATGTTATTTAGAAGAAATGTGGATAACTATTGGGGGAAAAAATAGAAGTAGAATCATCTTAAAGCTCTTGGTTCCAGGAGCAGTATTTGTGGAGAGGTGATGGGCTGGAAAGACTTTTATTTATTATTTTGGGCTTTTCTGTACTGTTTTGAACTTCTATGGGCATATGCATTCATTATTTCCTTTGTTACTTATAACATGAAGTTTTAAGAAAGAAGAAAGCTAAATTAAACCTAAACAAGGGTACAAAGGAAGAGGGTTCTTTAGAATATAAAAAATTTGGACATATTTATAGGTAGAGAATAAAAAAAGTTAAAAGACTCTAGAGATAGAAGAAAAGAAGTGGCCGATAGACCTGGGGTTTTTAGTTGTGTCTGAGCCTCTGCTTGGTTGGAACTTTTTTTTTTCCTGAATCCCAAAACATCACTACACAACTTTTCTTTGTTAAAATTCATTTTATTTTTTTTCAGTTGCAGAAGCCACCTCCATTGCTCTCCCTGCCTCAAAGATAATCAATTATTATTAGTTGGGCATGGTTGCTTTCTGTATTGGTAGCTAATGTACAAAACAACATTTTGGTGGCACACAGGAATAGACATTTCTTGCTTTATGTCTAGCGTGCTCACTTTGGCAGTTCTACTCATTTTGACTAGGTTTGCCCGCAAGTCAGGGGTCACCTATCAGCCATGAGGGTGGCCTCATCTGGGATCACTGTGGGGACTGGACTTTCCTCCCCAAGCAGGTGAGCCTCGGCATGTTCTCTGAGTGATGGAAGAGTCCTGAGGGCAAGCCAGCCCCATGGCATCAGCCTCTCTCAAGCTCCCACCTGCATCAAAATTATCAACATCTCATTGATTCAAAGCAAACCACATGGCTGAAGTCAGAGACACAAAGAGATGGAGAAACAAAGATACACCTCAAAGGATACAGGCCCAGGAAGTAATGAAGAATCAGGGCCTTCGCCGCAATTAATCACACTGCTAGATCAGGAGCTGGCAAGTTATGGACCACAGGCTGAATGTGGCCCACCACCTGATTTTGTAAATAAAGTTTTATTGAAAGACAGCCGTGGTCATTCATGTGTACACTGTCCACGGCTAGTTTTACACTATGATGGCAGTGTAAAGTATTTACAACAGAAGTGATAATTTTTAAAAATACGTTTATTTGTTTATTTTGAGAGAGAAAGAAGGAGCACAGCATGAGTGGAGGAGGGGTAGAGATCAGGGGAGGGATAGAGAGAGAGGGAGACAGAGAATCCGATAGCACAGAGCCTGACATGAGGCCCTAACCCAGGAATGGTGAGATCATGACCTAAACAGAAACAAGAGTCTGATGCCTAACCACCTGAGGCACCCAGGTGCCCCACAGCAGAAGGAATGTTAAAAAAAGTATTTACTACTAGACCCTTTATAAAAAAAGATGTTGACTCTTGTTCTAGACCTTTTTCTAATCATGTATACACATATATATTTATACGTGTGTCGTGTTAACTCTTGATTTTAAATTTTTTTTAAATAGAGGAGAAGACATACATATTCTATAATTTCTTTTTGTTTCCTTGGAGATCTTTCTATGTCCATACATATAAATCTACCTCATTCTTTTTTTAAACTTTTGCATAGTTTTTTGTCATGTTTAACCATGGACATGCTCACCCCCACCTGACATTTTTTTTTTTTTTTTTGCTGTTATAAAAAATACCTTAATGGCTACCCTTACACAGGCCTCTTGGTACACATGTGGAGTGTATTTCTCTAGGATAAAAACTAGACATAAATGGAGTAGATCAAGGGTGTATCTATTATTTTCTAATACTTAAGTATGAAACTTGCAAACAAACAGCAAAAATGAAATACACTTAAGTGAGGACCAATTAACATTTTTGTATATTTGTTTTATCACACATCCAACCCATTCCTCTATCAGTCCTCTACTCCTACTAAATTTCTGACGCATTTCCAAGTAAATTTGAGAAAACGGTAGACTTCCCTCTAAATGCTTCAACTTGCATGGAGTTGACTAGTGTCAAATATTTTTTCAGGGCCTTAATTTCTTTTTACATAAAATTCATGTATACTAAAATATTCACATATTGAGTGAACATTTGTGGAGTTTTGGCAGATGTTATACCCCTGTCACACTGAACTCCATCAAAATATAGAACATTGTTAACATCACTTAAGATTTCCTCATTCCACTTCCTGGTCATTTCCCATCCCCACACAAAGAAGCTACTGAATTTCCTGAACTGTTTTTCATTCTTTTCGCTGTTGAATTTCATTTAAATGGAATCATACATCTTCACTACCATTTAGTATTGTCATTCTTTTTAATTTGAGCCAATTTGGGAGATCTGTAGTGGTATCTTACTGTGATTTTAAATTGTACTTCTCTAATGGCAATCGATACCAAAAGTTTTCAAGTGCTTATTGGATAGTCCTATATTTTCTTTTGTGAGTATCTTCAAATCTTTTGCCCATTTTTCTCCAGTGTTTGTCTTTTAATTGTTTTCAACGTCAGCCATGGGGTTTTTAAATTATATTTTGTCTGTCTTAAGATAATTTATTTATTTGCTTGTCTTATTTGAGTATAGTTGACACACAATGTTACATTAGTTTCAGGTGTAAACATAGTGATTCAACAACTTTATACATTATGCTGTGCTCACCACACATGTAGCCGCCATCTGTCTCGATAAATCGCTATTACAGTATCACTAACTATATTTCTTGCGCTGTGTCTTTTATTCCCATGATTTATTCATCCCATAGCAAAGCTTGTACTTCTCACACCCTTCACACATTCTGTCCATCCCACCCCTTTCTCCTCTGGTAACTATCAGTTTCTTCTCTGTATTTATATATCTGATTCTGTTTTTTACTTATTCATTTGTTTTCTTTTGTTTCAAAGTTCTTTATATATGCTGAATCTCAGACCTTTGTCAGCATATGTTTTGCAAATATTGTCTTCAGTTTGTGGCTTGCCTATTTACTTCCTTAACAGTGTCGTTTCATGATATGTTTTTAATTTTGATAAAATATGATTTTTCAATTCTTTTACAGTATTGTTCTCTATTTATGGGGAAAAATTGTACATAAGGATCCACACAGTGCAAACCCATGTTGTTCAAGGGTCAGTCATATAAGCTGATATTTCCTATGAATACAGATGCAAAAATGGGTAACAAAATACTAGCAAACTGAAGCCAGCAACATATAGAAAGGTTTGTTTGTTTTTGGATCTTTGTTTAGTTTTGGCTTTTTGTTTATTGTCAGGTTGGTTTCCATATAACACCCAGTGCTCATTCCAACAATTGCCCTCCTTCATGCCCATCACCTCTTCCCCCTCTCTCCCAACCCCCTCAGCCCTCAGTTTGTTCTCAGTATTTAACAGTCTCTTATGGTTTGCCTCCTTCCCTCTCCTTACCTATTTTTTCCCCTTCCCCTCCCCCAAGATCCTCTGTTAAGTTTCTCCTGTTTCACATATGAGTGAAAACATATGGTATCTGTCCTTCTCTGCCTGACTTATTTCACTTAGTGTAACACCCTCGAATTCTATCCACATTGCTACACATGGCCAGATTCCATTCTTTCTCATTGCCATGTAGTATTCCATTGTATAGATAAACCACATCTTCTTAATCCATTCATCAGTTCATGGACATTTAGGCTCTTTCCATGATTTGGCTATTGTTGAAAGTGCTGCTATGCACATTGGGGTACATGTGCTCCTATGCATCAGCATTTCTGTATCCCTTGGGTAAATTCCTAGCAGTGCTATTGCTGGGTCATAGGGGAGTTCTATTGTTAATTTTTTGAGGAACCTCCACACTGTTTTCCAGAGGGGTTGCATCAGTTTACATTCCCACCAACAGTGTAGGAGGGTGCCTGTTTCTCCACATCCTCGCCAGCATCTAGAGTCTCCTGGTTTATTCAGTTTAGCCACTCTGACCGGCATGAGGTGATATATTAGTGTGGTTTTCACTTATATTTCCCTGACGATGAGTGACATTGAGCAACGTTTCATGTGTCTGTTGGCCATCTGGATGTCCTCTTTGGAGAAGTGTCTGTTCATGTCTTCTGCCCATTTCTTCACTGGATTATTTGTTTTTTGGGTGTGGACTTTGGTGAGTTCCTTATAGATTTTGGATATTAGCCCTTTATCTGATATGTCATTTGCAAATATCTTTTCCCATTCCATTGGTTGCCTATTTTGTTGATTGTGTCCTTTGCTGTGCAGAAGGTTTTAATCTTGATGAGGCCCCAATAGTTCATTTTTGCTCTTGCTTCCCTTGCCTTTGGGGATGTGTCAAGTAAGAAATTGTTGCGGTTGAGGTCAAGGAGGTTGTTTCCTGCTTTCTCCTCTAGGGTTTTGATGGTTTCCTGTCTCACATTCAGGTCCTTCATTCATTTTGAGTTTATTTTTGTGTATGGTGTGATAAAGTGGTCCTGTTTCATTCTTTTGCATGTTGCTGTCCCGGTCTCCCAGCACCATCTTGTTAAAGAGGCTGTCTTTTTTCCATTGGATACTCTTTCCTGCTTTGTCAAAGATTAGTTGGCCATACATGTGTGGATCTAATTCTGGGTTCTCTATTCTATTCCATTGGTCCATGTGTCTGTTTTTGTGCCAATACCATACTGTCTTGATGATGACAGCTTTGTAGTAGAGGCTAAAGTCTGGGATGGTGATGCCTCCCGTTTTGGTTTTCTTCTTCAATATTACTTTGGCTATTCAGGGTCTTTTGTGGTTCCATACAAATTTTAGGAGAGCTTGTTTTAGCTTTGAGAAGAATGCTGATGCAATTTTGATTGGGATTGCATTGAATGTGTAGATTTCTTTGGATAGTATTAACATTTTAACTATATTTATTCTTCTGATCCATGAGCATGGAATATTTTTCCATTTCTTTGTGTCTTCTTCAATTTCCTTCATAAGTTTTCTATAGTTTTCATCATACAGATCTTTTACATATTTGGTTAAGTTTATTCCTAGGTATTTTATGGTTTTTTGTGAATTCTATATTCCACAATATGGAATTTTGTGCTTTTTCTAGTTTACTGAAATAGGCCCAATTGTGAATGGGATGAGTTTCTTCATTTCTCTTTCTGTTGCTTCATTATTGGTGTATAAAAATGCAACCAATTTCTGTACATTGATTTTTGTACCCTGTGACTTTGCTGAATTCATGTATCAATTCTAGTAGGTGTCTGGTGGAGTCTGTCGGGTTTTCCATGTAGAGTATCATGTCGTCTGCGAAAAGTGAAAGTTTGACTTCCTCTTTGCCAATTCTGATGCCTTTGATTTCCTTTCCTTGTCTGATTGCTGATGCTAGGACTTCCAGCACTATGTTAAACAAGAGTGGTGAGAGTGAACATCCCTGTTATGTTCCTGATCTCAGGGGGAAAATTCTCAGTTTTTCTCCATTGAGGATGATATTCATTGTGGGCTTTTCATAAATGGCTTTTATGATGATTAAGTACGTTCCTTCTATCCCAACTTTCTCAAGAGTCTTTATTAAGAAACAATGCTGTATTTTGTCAAATGCTTTTTCTGCATCTATTGACAGGATAATATGGTTCTTATATTTTTTTTTGTTAATGTGATGTATCACATTGATTGATTAGTGAATATTGAACCAGCCCTGTAACCCAGGAATGAATCCACTTGATCATGGTGGATAATTCTTTTTATATGCTGTTGAATTCGATTTGCTAGTATCTCGTTGAGAATTTTTGCATCTGTATTCATCAAGGATATTTGTCTGTAGTTCTCTTTTTTTGTTGGGTCTCTGTCTGGCTTGGGAATCAAAGTGATGCTGGCTTTGTAGAATGAGTCTGGAAGTTTTCCTTCGATTTCTATTTTTTGGAATACCTTGAAAAGAATGAGTATTAACTCTAATTTAAATATCTGGTAGAATTCCCCAGGGAAGCCATCTGGCCCTGGGCTCTTATTTGTTGGGAGATTTTTGATAACTGATTCAATTTCTTCACTAGTTATGGGTCTGCTCAGATTGTCTATCTCTTCCTGTTTGAATTTTGGTAGTGTGTGTGTATTTAGGAATTTGTCCATTTCTTCTAGGTTATCCAGTTTGTTGGCATATAATTTTTCATAGTATTCCCTGAGAATTGCTTGTATTTCTGAGGGATTGTTTGTAATAAATCCATTTTCATTCATGATTTTGTCTATGTGGGTACTCTCTCTTTTCTTTTAGAGAAGCCTAGCTACAGGTTTATCTATTTTGTTTATTTTTTCAAAAAACCAACTCTTGGTTTCATTGATCTGTTCAACCGAGGGTTTTTTTAATTCTATATTGTTTATTTCTGCCCTGATCTTTATTATTTCTCTTCTTCTGCTGGGTTTGGGGTGCTCTTGTTGCTCTACTTCTAGTTCCTATAGGTGCACTGTTAGATTTTGTATTTGTGCTTTTTCTAGTTTATTGAAATAGGCCTGGAGTACAATGTACTTTCCTCTTTGGACTGCCTTTGTTGCATCCCAAAGTGCTTGGATTGTTGTATTTTCATTTTCATTTGTTTCCATATATTTCTTGATTTCTTCTCTAATTGCCTGATTGGCCCATTCTTTCTTTAGTAGGGTGTTCTTCAATCTTTATGTTTTTGGAGGTTTTCCAGACTTTTTCTTGTGATTGATTTCAAGTTTCATAGCATTGTGATCTGGAAGTGTGCATGGTATGATCTCAGTTCTTTTCTATTTATTGAGGGCTGCTTTGTGTTCCAGTGTGCCATGTGCCATGTGCACTTGAGAAAAAAGTGAATTCCATGGCCTCAGGATGTAGAGTTCTAAATATCTGTCAAATCCATCTGGTCCAATGTGTCATTCAGGTCCACTGTGTCTTTAGTGATTTTCTGTGTAGTTGATCTATCCATTGCTGTAAGTGGAGTCTTAAAGCCCTCTGCTGTTATACATTCTTATCCATAAGAGTGTTTCTGTTTGTGATTAATTGCTTTATATATTTAGGTGTTTCCATATTTGGTGCGTAGACATTTATAATTGTTAGCTCTTCCTGATGGATAGACCCTGTAATTATTATATAATGCCCTTCTTCATCCTTTGTTACTGTCTTTACTTTAAAGTCCAGTTTGTCTGATATAAGTATAGCTACTCCAGCTTTCTTTTGACTTCCAGTAGCATGATAGATATTTCTCCATCCCCTTACTTTCAACCTGAAGGTGTCCTCCAGTCTAAAATGAGTTCCTTGTAGGCAGCAAATAGGTGGATTTTGTTTTTTATCCATTCTGCTACCCTATGTCTTTTGATTGGGGCATTTAGTCCATTTACATTCAGTGTTATTATTGAAATATATGGGTTTAGAGTCGTCGTGTCCTTTGCGTGATTCATGTTTGTGGTGGTGTCTCTGGTATCTTGCGTTCCTTGAAACATTTCCCTCAGAGAGCTCCCCTCAGGATTTCTTTTAGGGCTGGTTTAGTGGTGACAAATTCTTTCAATTTTTGTTTATTTGGAAAGACTTTTATCTCTCCTTCTATTATGAATGACAGGCTTGCCAGATAGAGGATTCTTGGCTGCATATTTTTCCTGTTCATCACGTTGAAGATTTCCTGCCATTCCTTTCTGGCCTGCCACGTTTCAGTAGATAGGTCTGTCACCACTCTGATAGGTTTCCCTTTGTATGCTAGGGCCCTTTTCTCCCTGCTGCTTTCAGAATTCTTTCCTTGCCTTTATATTTAGCCAGTTTCACTATGATATGCCATGCAGAAGATCTATCCAAGTTATGTCTGAGGGGAGTTCTCTGTTCCACTTGGATTTCAACGTCTGTTTCCTTCCCCAGACTGGGGAGGTTGTCTGCTGTAATTTGTTCAGGTACTCCTTCAGTGCCTTTCCCTCTCTCTTCCTCTTCTGGAATTCCTATGATATGGATATTATTCTGTTTGATTGTATCTCTCAGCTCTCAAACTCTCCTTTCATGTTCCTGGATCAGTTTACCTCTCTTTTTCTCAGATGCCTCTTTTTCTATAATTGTGTCTTCTAAATCACTTATTCTCCTTTCCGCCTCTTCAATCCGTGCATTGGCCACCTCCATTTTGTTATGCAGCTCATTTATAGAATTTTTTAATTCATCATAACTATTTTTAGGGTCCATAGTCTTTATAGCAATAGTTTCTTTGATGTCTTCCATGCCTTTTTCAAGTCCAAAGATTAATTTTATGATTATTGTTCTAAATTCTTGTTCCATTATTTTGCTTATATCTCTTTTGAGCAGTTCTTTAGCTGTTAATTCTTCCTGGAATTTCCTTAGAGGAGAGTTCTTCCATTTCGTCATTTTGGTTAGCTTTCTATCTTCTGTTAGTTTTAAATGTCTGTTATGCACTCTGGACCTGTGAGTGCTGCTGTACCAAGGAAGGCTCTTTGACTGTCCAGGGCCTGTCCGTTCAGAAAGTGGTCTTTGAATGGTGTCCTTTGGTCTCTCTTGTTGAGACCTTGGTTATTTTATTTTCCTACTGATAGTGGTATTTGGGACTCTCCATCATGTGTACTTTGGCTTGTTTCTTGAGGTAGCCCTGGAAAAGAAAACAGACAGACAAAAACACAGGGAACAAAGGCACACAAACGCACTGAGAAATCCAACAAACACGCAAACCGAAAGGGAAAAAGAAAAAGAAAAAAGGGACACATACCAAAAAAGGAAAAAAGAAAAAAAAGAAAAGAGGAAGGAGGGAAGATGAATAATAAAAATTAAAATACATAAAAAGGAAAAAAGAAGAAAAGGAAAGGAAAAAGAAAAAACCCAATAGACAAAGCACAGTCTAAAGCATAGAACCAGAATTCCCAGCTACAAATAAATAGCCGGGTGTATGCAGTGCTCGTGGAAGAGCATAAAGAGAAATGACAGGGTGGGGAGGAAGCAAAATTGGAAATGAAATGAGCAGGCAGAAAGTCTAAGAGGCTTCTTTCAAAGAAAGAAAGAGTGGAATATGGTGGGAGAGGAGGCAAAAGAAATGACGATGATGATACTCAGAGAAACTGTATAGTCTCATTACTTCAGAGAGAAAGAGATGAAAAGGTAGCAGTGGAGGTGTAGAATTTACATCTGGAGAATTGATTAAATGTGATTGTTTAAAGAAGCCAGTGACCAGAATTAATCAGGGCAGTGCATCCATGTTGGTCTTGCCCCAGCTCCGGTTAAGAAGAAGGAGGAGGAGGAGGAGGAGGAGGAGGAGGAGGAGGAGGAGAAGGCAGCTCTCTAGCGGAGATGGGCATGGTTTGGTCCAGTGTGTCCCGTGGGGGTCCTGCCTTGGTGGTTATGGGGAGAAAAGTGGCGGCGCCCCAGTCCCTTCTTGAGCCAAGCATTGCCACTCACTCTTTTCGGTGTGATCTCCCTGTGTCGGGGGTGTAGGCAAGGTGGGCTGTGCTCTACCTCCCAAGCCAGGCCTCGTTTCCAGATCTCAGTCTGCACGCCCCATTGATATTGCCCAAAATATAAACTTGCCGGCGAGTCCCTCAGAGCAGTTTCAAGCCTCTCGCCTTCCCCCTGGGGATCGAGCCAGAAGCTGCTGCTCCCATCCCCTCCAGGTCGGGCTGGCAAGTGAGGGGCAGTTTCACCTGGGGCCACCTGGGACGAGTGTGTCCCGCCTAGGGTCAGCTGGACAGCAGGAAAATAGGTCTCTGTTTCCCGTCGCCCGAAATATAAACTCTACTTTTATATTTTTTAAAGCAATGGAATTCATTTTCTAAAATTTCATTTCCAATTATTCGCTGCTGGTACACAAAAATGTATTTCATTTTGGTATATTAACATTTTATCCCATGACCTACTAAATTAGCTTCTGAGTTCAATCGTCATTTTATAGATTTCTATAGAATTTTTGTCATCTGCAAATACAGACAGTTTTATGCCTTTCTTTTCAAATATGTCACTTACTTAATTTTTCTTGCCTTACTGCAATGGCTAGCATATCTAGTACAATGTTTAATAGAAGTGTTCAAGGCCGGCATTCCTGCCCCATTACCAGTCTTAGGGGGAAATGGTCGAAATTTTACCACTATAGGTTTTCAATAGATTGTTTTATCAGGTTGAGGAATACCCTTCTATTTCTGGTTTTCTGTGAGTTGTTATTATGGATAAGTGCTGACTATTGTCAAATTCTTTATCTGTATCTATTCAGATGATCATATGGATCATGTCTTTTTACATTATGATATGATTAATTACACTGATTGATTTTCTTTTATGTTAAGCCAACTTAGTAATCCTCAGACAAACATTACTTGGTCATGATGCATTATTCTTTTAATGTAATGTTTGACTCCATTTGCTAATATTTAATTAAGGAAATATGTATCTATACTCATGAGTGATACTGGCCTGTAAATTTTTTTTTTTGGTAATACCTATGTGAGATTTTGGTATTAAGGTTATATTAGCCTCACAGAATAATCTGGTAAGTGTTACCTTCTCTTCTATTTTTTGAAAGAGTTTGTGTAAAATTGATGTTCTTATATGCTCGGTACAATTCATGAGTAAAACTATCTGGGCCTAAAACTTTGTGTGCCAGAGGTTTTTATTTTTAATGATTATTTCAATTTCTTTATACTTTATAGGATTATTCAAATTTTCTCTTACTTATTATGTCCACCTTGGTCATTAGTAGTTGTCAACAAATTTGAAGGAATTTTTCCATTTTATCTGGTTTGTCAGATACATTGGCATAAAGGTGTTTCTATTCTTATATTATCATTTTTATGCTTGTAGGAACCATAGCAATATCCTTCCTTTCATTCCAGATATTGGTAGCTTGTGTTCTCTCTCTCTTTCTTTCTTTTTTTTTTTTCTTTTTTCTTTTTGTCTTGATCTCTCTAGCTGTTTGGTTGATCTTTTCAAGAAACCAACTTACAGTTTTGTTAATTTATTCTATTCTTTGTCAGTTTCTATTTCATTGACTTCTGCTCTTTTAAATTTTACAGTTTACTACCTACTAGATTTCCAAAAACGCTATTACTTTCACACCTAACAACATCTACAAGAGGGTGCAATTTTCCATTACTAGCTTCAATTTAGGATATTTATCAACATATAACATTTAAATAATTGGATTGGTTAAGACTGATTCTTCATTACTTTAATTTTTATTTTTCCAGTTACTGTTGAGATTGAGTGTTGTCACATGTTTATTGTGGATTTGTCTTTCCTTTTCTATGAACTGTTTATTCGTATTTACCCCATTGTTAATTGGTCTATATTGATTTTTTTCTTGGGATGGTAATTTTTATATACCTCTATATCAATTCATTGTTTTGCAATGTAACTGCATTTTTTTAGGTCAATAGCATGCAATTTAATTTTCTTTATAACATCTTTTGTCACAGTATGGTTTTTTAATGTGGATAATTTTTCTTTTTTGTGAGCTTGGGTTTTCTTTTCCTTTTTTTTTTTTAAGATTCCAAATGTAAGTGAGATCATAAGTATTTGTCTTTCTTTAACTCACTTCACTTAGCATAATGCTTTCCAAATCCATCCATGTTGTTATAAATGGTAGGATTTCCTCATTTATTATGGCTGAATAATATTCCACACAGTGGACTATGAATAAGTACACACATATACCTATTCTACACATATATACACAATGGAATACCTATATATTGATATCTATATATCTCTCTATATGTAACAACTCCTTTATCCATTCATCCATTGATGAACAGTAAGGATGTTTCTATGTATTGGTTATTGTGAATAGCCATAAATATGCTATAAACATCTTCAAAAAGAAGATATCTTTTTGAAAATGTTTTCATTTCCTTTGGAAATGTTCCCAGAAATGGAATTGCTGGACCATAGAGTGGTTCTAGTTTTAAGTTTTTGAGAAACCTCCATACTATTTTCCATTGTGGAAATCCCAGTTTGCAATGCACAGTGTTCCTTTTCTCCATATCCACACCAGCATTTGTTATCTCTTTTCTTTTTTATGATGGCTATTCTAACAAGTGTGAGGTGCTATCTTATTGTACCATATTATTGCATTTCCCTAATGACTAGTGATGGTGAACATTTTTTTCATGTACCTATTAGTCTTCAGTATATCTAAATATGTATTCGGGTCCTCTGACCATTTTTTAAATTGAGTTACTTGGTTTTTTTGCTATTGGGTTGTATGTCAATCTCATCCTACCTCTTAACTGCCAACTTGCATAGGTCATTTTAAGTGTATGTCTTATAAACAGTATCTAGCTGGCTTTGATTTTATTAAGCTATTAATCTTTAAACAGGTGAATTTAAGCCATTTACAATTGTTTTGATTACTGATATGTTAGGGTTGATTTCATCTTATTTTATGCTTTCACTTCACCAGACATTTTTTATTGTTTTTTTCCCTATTCTTTTACTGACCTGATTGCATTTTTTGTTGTATCTTTTCTAATAGTCTGCTAGATATACTCTATTTTCTTAGATCTTATTCTGAAACTGTAACACACACACACACACACACACACACACACACTTAAATATGTATTTACCTAATAATTTTTAGATTCACTGTCTATATCCTTGTCCTAAGAAGATTTAAAGATTTGGCATAGTTTTTCCTTTCTTAATATCGTTTTCATCTTCTGATTTACTTCTATCAAATTTGTTTATAATCAATCATTATTTAGATCTAATGATAAATTTTACTAAGGATTTTTCTCACCAATGTTTTTTTTGTATCCTATTCATCTCTCTGAGATTCATTTTTTCCCCTCATGTAAGAATACATCTTTCAGATAAAGTGAATGTTTACATCCCTGAAAATATCATTCCAATCCCACACACTTGAGAGTCTGGCCTTCTATGCCTTTACAACTTCAAAGATGTTACTCCATCATCTTCTTGTGACCCTCGTGACCTGTAAGAAATCTGATATCAATATAATCATTATTCCCACATAGGTAATATCTCTGGAAGATTTAAGGTTTGATTTCTCCTTTTGTGTTCGAAAATTCACTACAATTTGTATAAATTTATATGTGAGTGTGTGTGTATATTTCAGTAACCCTGCTATATACTTGGTGGGCCCTTTTGATCATATTAAAATATCATCATTTTATAATTTATATAAGGGAATGTTTTCCTTTTATGGCTTTGTTTTCTCTTTCTAGAAACCCTGTTTATTAGATGAACATTTATAATTTTGAATATATCTTCCACATTTTATCTTTTTTTCATACTTTCAATTCTTACTCCTTTCATATTGTGTGTAGGGACAATTTCTCGATTCCATTTTTCAACCCAGTTCATTGACTATATTCATTCTGTTATTCAGGCTAGGTACTGACTGTTTCTTTTTTTAAAAACGTCAACAATTGATATACTTTCTTTTCAAGATTCTACTTGTTTCCGTTTTATGGGTGTAACACCCTTTAAAAATTTACTGTTTTCTCTATTAACTCCATTTCCTTGGATATACATTTTTTAATTGGTCGAACTTTTAGGATATCATTCTTTCATTGATCCTGTCTCACTTGCCTTTTACATTTTGGGTATTTCTCACAGTTTTTGGTTCACCAAGAGTGTTCCTTGTTTTTATCCAGTGTAGTTATGGATTTATTAGTTTTTCTTTCCATTTTCTTTCCCATCTTATTATTTAGGGGCAAGAGGAAGAGGGTAGAACAGAAGCTCCATCCACAGCCTTGCTGAGGAGTTTGTATTTTATGCTACGAAAACTCCAGTCCCAGTTGACCTTCCCATCTCCTCTCCCACCACCCAACTCAATGTCTTCAGTGGAGTCATGGGAAAGCACTGGGGATTCCTCATTTTTCCATCTATCTGCAGGCCCTCATGTCTTTACAACTCTATACCTTCATTATTAAAATGTCTTCCCTACTATGTGCCGATTTCCTACTCATCTTTGAAGACCTAGCACAGGCATTATCCCCTAAGTGAAGAATGCATGGACTTTCCCATGGACTTCCCCATCAGGGTAGTGAGCCCTTGCTCTCCCTCATTTGTCCCTTTATCAAGGCACTTTATCAAAACACTTGTTAATTTTGTCTTGGGGCAGGGATTGGCAATTTTTCTATAAAAAGCCAGATGGTAAATATTTTAGGCTTTACCAGCTATACAGTGTATGCTATTAACTACTCAACTCTGACATTATAGCATAAAGCAGCCAAAGATAATGCATAAACAAGGGTTTCTATTTATTCCAATAAATGTTTATTTCTAATAAACATGTGTGTTCCAACAAAACTATTTACAAACACAGGCAGTGGATTGAATTTGGCTTATAAGCCATAAGCTGCTAACCCCTGTTCTGGGGGCCACATATTATCCACATTGTGGGGGAAGAGATTAGAAACGATTAACAGATGCTGCCAGTGTCTCACCCATATCCCCTTACTCTTTTAGTACTTGCTGCTAACTTCAAAGGCCAACACGGGCATTTCTATGCCTAGGGCTTGCTCACACCTAGAGCCCACTTTGCTATCCATGTACCAGACCAGCAGTGCCAGGGAATTAATGCTGCCTAGAAGCAGCTTTCAGCCAGTGTGTATCATTCACCTCTTGAATAGAGCAACATCCACGTTGCATGTTTACAAGAGTTAGAACCAACTGCAATTTTAGAGGGAGCACGTTCACACAAGGCCACCCTCACTTCTGACATGATTTGCAAGTTTGGGGGCCCCCAGATCCACCTTCAGTTACAATAATTCACCAGAAGGACTCACAGGGTTTACTGAACGTTGTTATACTCATGGTTATAATTTACTATGGAGAAAAGAAACAAGATTCAAATCAGCCAAGTAAAGAGATGCATAGGGCAGAGTCCAGGAAGGGTTCAAGTATATGGCTTCCAGTTGTCGCCTCTCAATGGAATCATGGAAAGCACTAACTTCTCCCAGCTACTATATGTGAGGATACACGTGGAATATTGTCAACTGGGGAAGCCCCTTGAGCCTCAGTGCCCAGAGCTTTTATTGGGACTCAATCACATACTGACTTTTAGTCTCTAGTCCCCCTCGGGGCAAAACTGACAACCATCTGGCCCTGAGGCTCCACCATAAGTTACATTGTTACGGTTCGGTGGTCAAAGATGCTGGGCAAAAATGGACACTCCTTCAGGCAGGACGTTCCAGGGGTCTAGAGATCATCTCTTAGTAGTCAGAGGCAAAGGCCAGACTTCTCTCTGGGTAATATTAATTCTTTACTACACAGTGTTCTACACTGGCTCTTTGAGTTCCCAGAGGTCCTAAACTCCACCTGCCCGTGGTAGTAACTGATATAGCTTTGGAGGGTGATAGTGGGGTTCATGGGGCCCGGAGCTGAAGACGAAGAAAGAATTCTTGACGCCTTCTTTGGTGCAAAAAGGTGATTTTATTGAGGACCCGTGGGCAAGAAGAACTGCCCCGGGACCATGAGGAGAGACTGGTTTTATACCATGGAGTTGGGGGGAGGTAAAGTCCAAGAGAAATTTCCAGTGAGATTTTCACAGGCTAAAGAAGACACACAGGATACTGGAGACCTAGCTATTGTCAAGCTAAGGTTGTTTTTCTCTCTGGCAAAGCATTAGCATTAAGACAGTGAAGAGTTCCTGGAGAAATGTTTTACCCTGCCAGACTTAAGTATTTGTCAATGGGCTGCAGGTTATAAGGAAATTGAGTTCTATCCGCTATTTCCACCTGCCTTTGTTTCCCACATCACTAAGGAGGGTGATGGAGACTTAGGTCCTGCAGAACTATGATCGCTATCAGTTAACCATTTGTTTCCCCCTTTCCTTTGTTCTTGGGCCACCATGAGTGCCTGAAGAATATTACACATGTCCCACCTGGTTAGGGACAAGGGTGTTTGTGGCCTGTCACCTTGCCTTCTGCTCCCTCATCAGTAACTTCTTGATGATATTCTCTTTAGTGCCTTAATTCATTTCCCAACACATGTACATTCTTCACTCCTATGTTGGTGTTTCCTGGGACAAATCCCCAAATAAACTATGTACATTTGAATCATTAGCTCATGTTCTTCTTCTGGGGAACCACACAGGGGCAAAATGTCACAAAACTTGGCTATAGCCAGAAAGACTAACTTTTCAAACGCCTCTAGTTCTTATTTATGTTATCATTTTCCTGATCCTGAGAGTCAATGCTCGTAGGGTTCTCTACATATGAGTAGAGATAGGCAAGCTACTTCCGTCAGCCATGAAGACTTAGATGAAATCATAAAGAGGGATAAGATGTCCAAACAGAAAAAGAAAGGAAAACGTCTACCTGTCTCAGGTTACAAGAGATTGTGGGAAGGAGAAGAGGTTAAGAGCAAAGCAGAAGAGTGAGACAAGAAGGGACCATTGCACGCACAGAGCCACGTGCAATGTAAGGGAAGGTAACATCAGAGGAGAGTCTCTACCTACCTCCTTTTTTAAGGCGAGGCTTGTAAATCAGCGGTTCTGAAATCTGACTGCACACTGAAGTCAGACCCACATGGGAAGAAAATCCGACTGATGAATCTGTTGCCTGTTAGAGTGGGGTCTCAGAATTTGTGTATCTCTCAATAGATACCTGGTTGAATCTAGTGTAGCCTGTTACAGTTCGAAAGCCATGGGGTGGATGACCTGTGAGCCCTCACACCCACCACCTCCCCTCAGCTGACTAGAATTCTGAGTTAAATGGTATTTGTTGTTATTCTTCACAGTGTGTTTCCTGAAAAGTGCGCCCATTGTCACATCAGTGTCGATCCCATTGAAGGCTCTGGGTCCTATTGTCTTCCTTTGCTCAGGAAAATACTTTTCATTCAAGTAGGAAGTGGATTGTGAACATTTGTAAAGAATGCTGACACCTTCCCACCCTTCTTACCTCTTCCTTCCACCTGCACATCCTCAGGACTGAAAGGAAAAAGGGAAGCCATTGTGTGTCTAAATGGGCTCACATTTGTACAGTCACAAAACTGTGCTTAAGCTTGAGTTTTCACATCAAGCAAATTAGGGGTAATTTTTTGCTTTATAAAAAAAATATTCTTTGTTGTACAAAAGGATTCAATGCAGGTTTTCTTTTAATATCCAAGTTCTTTAGAGCATTTCAAATATAATTCAGTTTCCAACAATTCCGTTGACTTTTTTTTTTTAAGGAATACTTTGATTGTGTAAAAGCAGGTATGCCAGAAAGTTCCTCATTATTGGTTTTTATGTCTTTGAAGTTTGAGGATGAAATTCTTTAAATTCATGGTAGACTTTGGAGGACCTGGTTATGGTTTCTGGAAATGGAATCTCCCATTGAGTTGTTCAGATGAAAAAAAAAAAAAGCTAAGAAAAAAAAATCACAAGCTACCTTGAGACCCTAAATTCTATATTCATTGTGTACTTTTGATAATATCATTTTAAGCTGCTATCATCATTAAAATTTTGCAAGCCAATAACTAAAACTGATATTTCAACTTGAATTTCTTGAGCCCATACATCCTAAAGGTTTCTAGGTGAGATATTCTTTAGTTCCCATCTAACAACCCAGGGAACCAAGGTATCAAAGATTGACTGAAAGGCCCAGGGCAACAGATTTATCCGTCTACTATGGAACGCTTAGCACACGCCTAAGTTCATTATTGATGCTCAATAAATATTTGTTAAATGATGAATCTGAGTCTTTTATCTGGCCATCTTTGCAGACTTTTCATTGTTCAGCCTCTTATCAGAGACTAATTGCAACAGCCTGCTCATGAGCAATGAACTACACGGCAGGTTGGAAGACTTACCTCTTGTTTGTGTACTTTGTGTATAAAAACTGCAACACACACACATAACTTCTGAATGTGCCTAGAGTGCACAGGCAACTTAAATAGTTCCCGGGGTGGAGTAGTGGTGGGAGGGGTGCTCTTTTCCACATGGACAGATAGCATGTGACCCGTGCAGTCATGCTCTGAAGGGCCTGGTACGTGGCTTGACGCTCTGTGTCATCTGCCATGAAACTCTTCATAATTTTTGAGAAAGGGGACTGCATTTTCCTTTTGCCCTGAGCCCTAAGTATGTAGCCATTCCTGTGGACAGAGGACAATCATAAGAAAAAAATGGATCTCTAAAACATCGAGGCTTTTGATATGAATGATACTTAACACTGGTAAGATTTTCAAATGTCATATGAAGAATATCTTACAAAATAGGATACATTCTCTGTGGGAAGAGGGGAGAGTGACTCTTTGTAATGATACAGCTATAGTAATAGTGAAAGCCAAAAACATCTCAGAGAGCCAAGAGAAACTGAAGGAAAAAGAAGACGTCAGGTAATTTTCACTTGGTCCAAATATTTGTCTTTGAAGAGGTAAGTCAATGGGACTGCCAAGGTGACTTATTGCCAAGTTCAGTATTGTCTTCAGTCATCATGTAAGTGGGGAGATGAGAAGATACTTCCTGAGCCAGAAGCATTGATATGCTTTGTCTGTTTTCATTCCTGTCATCATATGGTGGAAGAAAATACCCTCTAATTGGTGCAGCAGGAAATCTGAGTACAGCAGACTGAGGTCACCAAAACTAAATAAAAACAAAATTGGAATGGGGATGGGAGTGAGGAGAGACTCCGGACAGTAAGGCATTGCAAGCTATATGAAAACACATTTGTAATATAGCGTAAATATTTCTGAAAAACCAAACATAAGCTATTTTGCATAATTTTACTGTAGTAAAATATACATAACACAAAATTTACTGTTTTATGAACTGTACAGACCAGTAGCATTAGGTACATCCACAATGTTGTGCAAGTGTCACCACTGGCCATTTGCAGAACGTTTTTTAAATGTTTATTTATTTTTGAGAGAGAGAGAGAGAGAGAGAGTATGAGTGAAGTAGGGACAAAGAGAGACAGAGACCCAGAATCCGAAGCAGGCTCCAAGCTGTCAGCATAGAGCCTGACACAGGGCTTGAATACACGAACCATGAGATCATGGCCTGAGCTATAGTGGATGCTTAACCAACTGAGCCACCCGGGCACCCCAGAACTTTTTTTATCAGCCCAAACAGAAAGTCTTTTTTTTTCTTTTTTAACACTGTATCTAGATACTTTTTTAAAATTTAGTTTATTGAAGCATCATTGACATACAATATTACGTTGGTTTTAGGTATTCACAGTCATTCAACAATTCTATGCTATGCTCACCAAAGTGTAGCTACCATCTGTCAACATAGAACGCTATTACAATATCATTGTATTCCATATGCTGTACCTTTCATCCCCATAATTTATTTATTCTGTAACTGGAAGCCTGTGTCTCCCTCTCCCCTTCATCCATTTTGCCCGTCTTCCCCACCCCCTCCCTTCTGGCAATCATCAGTTTGTTCTTTGTATTTAGGGATCTATTTCTGCTTTTTCTGTTTGTTTGTTTATTTGCTTTCTTTTTTAGATTCTACATATAAGTGAAACATACAATATTTGTCTTCCTCTGTCTGATTTATTTCACTTAGCATAATGCCTTCTGGGTCCATCCGTGTTGTCACAAATGGCAAGATCACATCTTCTTTATGGTTAAGTAATATTCCATTGTGTCTGGAATATTGTGATATAGATAGATAGATAGATAGATATAGATATAGATATATAGATATATTGATATATTCATATATATATTTTTTTTATATATATATATATGTCATATCTTCTTTATCCATTCATTTATCAACAGTTAGGTTTCTTCCATATCTTGGCTATTGTAAATAATGCTGCAATAAACATGGGGCATATATCTTTTTGAATTAGTGTTTTTGTTTTGTTTGGGTAAATACCTAGTCGTGGAATTACTGGGTTGCATGATACTTCTTTCTTTTTTTAAACTTCAAACAAATTTTTATTACATAAAAGTTATCATAGTTGGATATTTCTCTACTTTGTACACAATTATTATTACTCTCCCCAGAAAGGGTGCTTCTAAACTTCTCATCTGGCAATGGCAAGCAATAAATTCTTGATTTTAACAGAATAATAGTAAAAAGCCACAGTGATTTAAGTTGAAAACAGTACATTCGTACATGGCTCTTGTACTCACTTACTAGCAATGTACAAATATCTTTTAATTCAAAAGTACAAAATAAATTATCTGTAGTAAACCATTATATATTGTCAACTGAAACCAGTAACTGATGGTTACATTGATTTTCTTAAACATCAGCCAGCCCTTTCTTCAGTCATTTCCTTCATCTGATCCTCTGAAATGATTGCTGAGGAGCACTGCCTTGAGCTTCCTCTCACAGCTTATTAATAATGGTAAAGCACTGTTCTAGGAAGTTCAACATGCCACCTCCCATACCACCTCACCTTCCACCCATTCCACCCATTTCTGGGTCCTTCTCTTTCTTTAGGAATTTCAGTGAATATGACTTCTTTATAGTTAACAGAGAGGCCACTCCGGCAGCATCCGAGAACACAGTTATTAGAATCTTAGTTGGATCAATCGTAGTTACTTTTTCCATTATATTCACAAAGTCCTCAAGCATTCAGTCATAACCGACTTCTAAGGAAGTTTGCATAATTTTCTCAACTATCAGTGATCCTTCAACACCTGCATTCTTAGCAATGGTCATTGCAGGAATTTTGAGTGTTCATTTAATAACTTCTATACCAATGTTTCAATCTTCGTTAGCTGGAGTTATTGAGTCCAACATTGGAATGCACTGGAGCAGGGCACAACTCCCTCACAGAGCAATGCCTTCTTCAATGGCAGCTCAGGTAGCATTGAGGGCCTCTGTGACTCTGTCTTTCCATTCACATCAACACCACTGTCCCACCAACCTTTAGCTCAGCTACTCCATTTGAGAATTTTGCCAGATGTTCATTCAGCTTCTCTTTTTCATATTCACTAGTTGTGATATCTGACTGTTCGATGATTTCTTGAATATATTTTTCATTTTGAGCCTAGTCAACTTTTCCTTTAAAGATCATAGCCTCATCTCTGGTCACAATGATCTCTCCAACTTTTCCCAAGTCATGAGGCTGAACATCTTCAAGATATAGTCAATCTTTCTCCAAACATTGGACCACCAGTAGCAATAGCCATGTCTTTAATCTAGTTCTTCCTCTTGTTGCCAAAACCTGGCGTTTTGACTGCTACAACCTGAAGACCAACTTTTAGCCTATCCAAACCAGTGTCCTTAGAGAGCTTCTCCATCAACATTTTCAGCAGTTATGAATGAAGGCTTACAGTGAGCATTGGCAATTTCAAGAGCAGGTACACTGGACAGGACAAGAGAAATTTTCATTTCACTCAGTAGAACATGAGCATCCTGAAACTCACATTTCTCACATTTTGATGTATTAATAAAGCATAGAGAAATATAACCTCAAGTCAAACATCATGGCTTCAATAATTTCTAATTCATCCTTCAGTCTTTTTCCATCCTTTACCGTGATGATGCCTTTCCTTCCAACCATTTTCATTGCATAAGAAATAATGTTGTCAATTTCTTTGTCTCCATTTGCAGAAATCGTAGCAATCTGAGAAATTTCTTCAGAGGTTATTACAGGTTTAAACTGCTTCTTAAGCTCAACAATTACAGCATCAACAGCTAACATCACACTTCTCCTGATTTCCACAGGATTAGCACCTTTGCTAATCTTCTCGAAGCCTTCCTTGGCAAAAGAGTGGACTAGCAGAGTAGTAGTGGTGGTACCGTCCTCAGCCTCTTCATTTGCATTATTGGCAACATCTTGAACAAGTTTAGCACCAATATTTTTTATATTTATCTTTTAAGTCAATGGACTTTGCAATGGTCACACCATCTTTTGTTATTTTGGACTTTCCCAGTACTGTTCAATAATCATTGTTCTTCCCTTTGGCCCCATAGTAATGGTTAAATCATCAATTAAAAGGTCTGCACTTTGATGCATTAAGGCTCAGGCATCTGTGCCAAATTTTGGCATAAGCCCAAGTGAGATACAGAGCCAGTGCCCTGGACACTGACCTAATTTGGCAAAGGACTGTGGATAATGGAAGCATTTCTGTGGGGCAGCAGCAGAGTGTGCTGGTGCAAAACAGGCTATTAGAGGCAAGTGAGGGATAGAATGTGTGGCATATATGGCTAGGTTGTATGGTATTTCTAATTTTAATTATTTGAGGAACTTCCATACTGCTTTCACAGTGGCTGCGCCAATTACATTCCCACCAACAGTGCATGAGGACTCCTTTCTCTCCATATCCTCACCAACACTTGTTATTTTTTTTTTTTCGATACTCGTCATTCTGGCAGGTGTAAGGTGATACCTCATTATAGTATGGATTTGCATTCCCCTGATGATTCATGATGCTGAGCATCTTTTCAATCTATATGACCTCTTTGGGAAAGTGTCTATTCAGGTCTTCTGTCCATTCTTAGTCAGATTATTTGTTTTTTGGGGGGGGCGGGGGGTGTTGAGTTATGTAAGTTCTTTATATATGGTGGATGTTAACCCTTTATCAGATATATCATTTGCAAATATCTTTTCCCATTCAGTAGGTTGCTTTCATATTCCATTGATGAATTTCTTCACTGTGCAAAATCTTTTTATTTTGGCATACTCCCAATAGTTTATTTTTGCCAGACAGAAACTCTTTACCCCTTAAATAACAATTCCCCATTCCTTCCTCTCCCCATTGCATAGTAACCTCTATTCTACTTTCTGTCTCTATAAATTTGTCCATTCTAGTTATGCCATATAAGTGGAATATAATATTTTCCCTTTTGTATCAGACTTTAAGGCTAGAAATATTCCATTTATGTATATACCACACTTTGTTTATTCACCCATCTGTTGATGGACATTTGAGATTTTCCATCTTTTGGCTATTGTGAATAATGCTGACATAAACATTGGCATACAGGAATCTGTTTGAGTCCCTGCTTTCAATTTTTTTGTGTATATACCTGAAAGTGGAATTGCTATATCATGTGGTAAATCTATGTTTAAGATGTTGAAGAAACACCAAAATATTTTCCATAGAAGCTGTACAATTTTACATTCCTACCAGAAACTCACAAGTTCTAAGTTTTCCAAATCCTCAAAAACATTTGATATTTTCTTTTTGTTTGTTTAGGCATGTTTGTTTATAATAGGTGAGAAGTGGTATCTCATTATGATTTTGATTTCCATTTCTCTAATAACTAGGGATGTTGAACATCTTTTTATGTGCTTATTGGTCATTTACACGTCTTTTTTAAAGAAATGTCTATTTAAGTCCTTTACCAATTTTTTAATTGGTTCATTTGTTATTATGTTGTTGAATTGTAGGAGTTCTTTATACAATCCCTTATCACATATATGCTTTGCAAATATATTCCTCCATTCTGTAGGTTGGCTTTCTACTCTGTTGATAGTGTCCTATAATGCACAAAAGTTTTTAATTCAGGTGAGTGTTTCCATTTTTCTTTTGTTACCTATACTTTTGATGTTATAACCAAAAATAATTGTCAAATCCAGTGTCATGAAACCATATACTTTTTATTATACAAAATGACTTTTAAAATTTTATCAATTGCCAATGACAACAACAAACCTTAAAATGTGCATGAATGATCCAATTCTGTGATATAGGAAGGTTTAAATTTAAGGATGGAAAAAGCTCTATCATTCAAATATTAAATTTTTAAGAAGCAGGAGTGACTATATTAATAACAGACAAAACGAACTTCAGAGCAAACAAAATTACTAGAGATGAGAGGGACATTATGTGATGACAAAAAGATCAATCTCAATTTATAGGAAAACATAACTCTAAATGTGTATGCACCAAACCACAGGCTCAAAATATATGAAATAAAAGCTGATAGAGTTTAAAGGAGAAATAGATGAATCTGCAATTATAGTTGGAGACTTCAATATCCCTTTCTCAGTAACAGATAGAATTACTAGACAGAAAGTCATTAAGGACATAGAAGAGTTTAACAACATCATCAGTCTATAAGATCTAATTGACATTAATAGAACACTCCACTCAACAGTAGCAGAATATACATTTTTTAAATTCAGGAGTCCATGGAACGTTCACTAAGATATACCGTATCTTGGTTCACAATACAAACTTCAACAAACAAAAAAATTGAATCATAGAGTTTATTCTCTAACCATAATAGAATTAAATAGAAATCAATAACAAAAAGATAACAGACAAGTCTCCAAACACTTGGAAATCAAATGATATGTTTCCAAATAAGTCACAGATCAGAAGAATTCTCAAAAGAAAAATTTTAATACCATAGAACTGAATGAGAATGAAAATATAACACATCAAACTTTGTAAGACATAGTTAAAGCCAAGAGGGAAATTAATAGCACTAAAATGCTCACATTAGCAATAAGAAAGGTTTCAAATGAATAATATAATTTTCTATCTCAGGAAGCCAGCCCTGTTTTCAGCCCGTCAGTGTGAAGCCTGCTTCAGACCCTCTGTCCCCCTCTCTCTGCCCCTTCCCAACTTGTGCTCTCCCAAAAAATAAATAAATATTTAAAAAGTAATAATTATGGCTAAAACCTTCCCAAATTTGTGGAGGGAAATATATTGTCAGATTCATGAAGCCCAAATTACCCCCAAAAGATTGACTCTAAAGACATGTACACCAAGACACATTATACTTAAATTGTCAGGAGTAAAAATCAAAGAGAGAATTTTTAGAGCAAGAAAAGCGACTTGTCACATACAGGAGAAACCCCATAAGACTATCAGTGAATTTCTCAGAACAAACTTACTGACCAGGAAAAATTGAGATGATGTATACAAAATGCTGAAAGAAGAAAAAAACCTACCAACCAAGAATGTTATACCTAGCAAAACTGTTTTTTAAAAAATGAAAAAGGAGGAGTTAAGATGGTGGAGTTGTAGGGTGACCCTATACTTGCTTTATCCCTCAAACACAGCTAGATAAATATCAACTCATTCTGAACACCCAAGAAATCAATCTGAGGACTGAGAGAACAAACTGCATAATTAACAAGAGAAAAGAGGCCACATCATGGAAGGTAGGAGGTATGGAGATGTGATTTTGAGGACAAAAGTATCATAAGTGCTGTGGAGGAGAGGGAGCCCTGATCGTGAAAAGAGGAGAAAGAGGGAGCATGCACACATAGAGCACAGAGGATTGCAAAAGGAAAACTATTCCCCACAATCATTTCCTGGGAAAAGAAGAGGGACTAATTATCATGAGGTTTTACAACCAGGGGAGTTGAAGACTGAAGTTTTAGAAGTCTGCAGAGTGGCTGGTGTAGCAGTGCTTCCGTGGAGAAGGAGGGCAGGGGCCTGAGAGCAAACAGCATGTTCTCAGGATCCCCTTGGTCTCACTGGGAGAGACAGTTCCCCTTCTTGAGTACATTTGGGAGAGGTGGCACTGTCTCTTAGGGGACAAAAGAATTGGAGGGCACATTATGCTGCTCCATTTATTAGCATAGGGGTAGAGACACCTGCTGAGGGCCACTAACCTGGATGCCAGCTCTTTGCTGGCTTTACCATAAACTCCAAGCCCCTGTGAGGTCAAGCTACTGCCCTTCTGGGACAAACTAGCGCTGGCCACAGCATGGCAAGACTCTCCCAGAGGATCAGTGTGGGTCTGCAGTGAGCCAGGTCCATACAATTTGGGGTCTTGAAACCTAGCCTGTGTGGCTGTGATAAAACACCTAAGCACTGCACTGCCAGGTGGGCAGACAGCTGGGACATAGACAGGGTGAAGGCAGGGATCTGAGAGAAGGCTGCGACACAAGAGAGGCAAATGTTCACTCTTCTGTGAGGGATTCCTGGACAGTGGATGCCACGAATTACTCTCTCTGGGGATGAGAGAGCAGGCTGGTGCCATTTTTATGCCCTGCCAAGAGCACTGACAGACTTCAGTGAACAGCATAGCACACACAGTGGAGGCTTGAGCTGCTTACATTCCTCCCTGCTCTCTACAGGTGTTGGTTTTTGTTTTTCTTTTAATGTTTTATTTATTTCTAGGATAGAGAGACAGCGTGAGCAGGGGAGGGTCAGAGAGAGAGGGAGTCACAGACTCTGAAACAGGCTCCAGACTCTGAGCTGGCAGTCAGCACAGAGCCCGACGCGGGGCTCGAACCCACGAACCGCGAGATCATGACCTAAGCGAAAGTCAGACGCTTAACCGACTAAGCCACCCAGGCGCCCCAAGGTGTTGGTTTTTTTACCCCCTACGGTAAATGTGCCTGAGAGCCAGAGCAGCTGCAGACTCCTGCCCCAGAAGAGCAGCACAAAATCCCTGCACACAGCAAGTCTACTGACCACATAGTCCTGCAAAGCTTCAGCTCCAGGGGAAATAGGAGTAGGCTTATTTTAACAAGCAGACTAAAACACACCTTGTTAAAGCTTACCACACACTGGACAAGGATCAAACATTTCTGACTGCAGGGAAGGAGAACTTACCTGAGGGAAAGAGCAGCCAAAAAAACAACAGCAGAGCACACATGGCATGCACCAGAAACACTTAGCAAGGTGCCAGACACTGGGCAGTATATGACCTCTTCTTAAGAAAGCCATTACTCTCAGGAGCAGGAAACATAACAGGCTTTCCTAACATAGAAAGAGACCTAGATAAAATACCAAAAAGGGGGAATTCATCCCCAAAGAAAGAACAAGAAAAGGATAGGGTCAGGGATCTAATCCAAACAGATGTAAGTAATATGTTTGATCCAAAACTCAACAACAACAATCAGAAGGATACTAGCTGGATTTGAGAAATGCATAGCAAACATGAGGGAGTCCCTTACAACAGAGATAAAAGATCTAAAAACTAGTCAAGTCAAAATTTAAAAATGCCATAACTGAGAAGCAAAACCAACTGGGTGTAATGCCCACAAGGATGGAAGAAACAGAGGAACAAATAAGTGAAATGGATAAAATCATGGAAGATAATGACACTAAAAGGAAGAGGGAAAGAGGGGTACCTCAGTGGCTCAGTCAGTTATGCATCTGACTTCAGCCCAGGTAATGATCTTGCAGTTCATGATTTTGAGCATTGCATCAGGCTAAGGTGGAGCCTGCTTTTGATTCTGTGTGTCTCTCTCTCTCTCTTTCTCTCTCTCTCTCTCTGCCCCTGCCCCACTTGCACTCTGTCTCTCTCTCTCAAAAATAAAAATAAATGTTAAAAATATTTTTAAAAAAGAAGAGGGAAAGAAAAATATTGGATCACAAAAGTAGATATAGAGCACTCAGGGGCTCCATAAAACACAATAACATTACTATCATTGGAGTCTGAGAAAAAGAGAGGGGAAAGGGGGCAGAAGATTTATATGAGCAAATTATAGCTGAAAACATTCCTAATCTGGGGAAAGAATGACATCAGAATTCAGGAGACACAGGGAACTCTGATCAAAATCAATAAAAACAGGCCAACACCAAAGACATATCATAGTAAAATTTGCAAAATACAGAAAAAAGGGGGGAAATCCTAAAAGCAGCAAAGGAAAAGAAATCCCTAACTTATAAGGGAAGAAAAATAAGGTTGACAGAAGACTTATCCAGGGAAACTTGGCAGGCAATAAGGAACAGAATAGAGAACCCAGAAATGGACTCACAAACATATGGCCAACTAATCTTTGACAAAGCAGGAAAGAATACCCAATGGGAAAAGGACAGTCTCTTGAGCAAATCACGTTGGGAAAACTGGGCAGCAAAATGCAGAAGAATGAAATTGGACCACTTTCTACACCATACACAAAAATAATCTCAAAATGGATGAAAGACCAAACATAAGACAGGAAGCTATCAAAATCCTAGAGGAAAAAAGAGGCAACAACCTCTTTGACCTCGGCCACAGCAACTTCTTACTCAACATGTCTCTAGAAGTAAAAGAAACAAAAGCAAAAATGAACTATTGGGACCTCCTTGTGATAAAAAGCTTCTGTAGGAAGGAAACAATAAGCAAAACTAAAAAGTAACCGACAGAATGGGAGAAGATATTTCCAAATAACATATCAGATAAAGGGTTAGTATCATGAAGACAGCAAGAGAGGAAGAAAGGAATAATGGACTACAAAACAGAAAAAGTAAACAAAATGACAATAGTAAGTCTTTACCTATAAATAATTACTTTAAATGTAAATTGATTAAACTTACCCATCAAAAAACATAGAATGGCTGAATGGATATAACACAAAATCCAACTTTATGCTATTTATGAGATTTAAGGACATATGTAGGCTGGAAGTGAAGTGATGAAAAAAATATTCCATGCAAATGACAACCAAAAGAGAGCAAAGGGGCAGTATTTTCATCAGATGGAAAAAGACTTAAAAACAAAAATTGTCATATGAGACAAAAAAGGTCATTACTTAATAATAAAAGGATAAATTCTACAGGAATATACAACAATTATAAGTATATATGCACCCAACATCATAGCACTTAAACACATAAAGCAAATACTTACAGATCTGAAGGAATAGTTAGACAAAAACGTTAGGAAACTTCAATTTCCCACTTTCAGTAATGGATAGGTCATCCACAAAGATAATCAATAAGGAAACAGCAGACTTGAGCAAAGTATAGACCAAATGGCCCTAACATCCATATACAGAACATTTTTACCATTAGCAGCAGAATATACATTCTCCTCAAGTGCACACAGAGCATTCTCTAGAATAGGTCATAAAACAAGTCTTAGCTAATTTAAGGAAACTGAAATCATTCCAAATACTGTTTCTGACCACAATGGAATAAAACTAGAAATCAATAATAAAAGGAAAACAGGAAAAATAAAACACAAATAAAAATGGGAACACCACATACTCAAGCTTATTGTATACAGCAAAACAGCACTAAGATGGAAATTTGTAGAAATAAATGCTTACATTAAAAAAGAAGAAAGATCTCAAATACCTCAACTTTATACCTCAGTGAACTAGAAAAAGAACCAGCTAAGCCCAAAGTTAGCATAAGGAAGAAAATAACAAAGGTTAAAACAAAAATAAATGAAGTAGAGAGTAGGAAAAAAATCAGTGAAGCTAAGAAATGGTTTTTTTGAAAAGATAAACAAAATTGACAAACCTTTAGCTAGACTAAGAAATAACTCAAGCAAACTAAAATCAGAAATGAAGATGTTGCAACTGAGTCACAGAAATAAAAAAGATCATAAAGAACTTATTATGAACAAGTATATGGCAAAGAATTGGATAACCTAAAAGAAATGTATAAATTCCCAGAAACATACAACCTATCAAAATGGAATCCAGAAGAAGAAATAGAAAGCCTGAACAGACCGATAACAAATGAAGAGACTGCATCAGTAACAGAAAACCTCCCAAGAAAGAAAAAGCCAAGACCAGATCATGTCACAGATCAATTGTACCAAACACTTAAGGCAGAATTACCGATCCTTTTAAAATTCTTCCAAAAATATAAAAGAGAAGACTTCCAAACTCATTTATGAGGACAGAATCACCCTGATATCAAGATCAGGCAAAAACACCACAAGAAAACTACAGGCCTATATCCCTGATAAAAAATAGATGCAAAAATCCTCAAGAAAATATTAGCAGACCAAATTAAACAGCACATTAGAAAGATCATACATGATCAGGTGGATTCATCCCTGGGGTGCAAGGATGATATAACATACAAATCATTGTGATATACCACATTAACAGCATGATGAATAAAAATCACATGATTATCTCAATAAATGCAGAAAGGCCTTTGACAAAATTCAACACCCTCTCAACAAATTAGGTACAGAAGGACATACTTCAACACAATAAAGACCATATATGAAAAGCCCATAGCTAACACCATACTTTATGGTAAAAAACTGAAAGTTTTCCTGTAAGATCTAGAATAAGGTAAAGATGTCTACTCTCACCACTTCTACTTATCCTAGTACTGGAAGTTCTAGCCAGAGACGTGAGAAAAGAAAGAAAGGAAAAGCATCCAAATCAGAAATGAGGAAGTAAAATTGTGTCTGCTGATGACAAGAGCTTATACGTAGAAAACCCTAAAGATTCCCCTTTCCCCCAAAACTGTTAGAACTAATAAACACATTTAGTAAAGTTTCAGAAAATAAAATTAGCACACAAAAAGAAGTTGCAATTCTATACACTAATAACAAACTATTCAAAAAGAAAATTATCCTATTTACAGTAGCATAAAATACTTATTAATATACTTAACCAAGGAGGTAAAAGATTTTTACATAGAAAAGTATAAAATACCGCTGTTGGGGCACGTGGGTGGCTCAGTAGGTTGGGTGTCCTACTTTCGATTTTGGCTCAGGTCATGATCTCACAGCTCATGGGATTGTGTCCTGCACTGGGTTCCAGGCTGATCTGTTGAGCCTCCTTGGCCTTCTCTCCCCCTCTCTCTAGGCCCTCCCCTGCTCACACTGTCTCTCTCTCAAAATAAATAAATAAACATTTAAAAATAAAATGAATAAAATACTGATGTAAGAAATGAAAGCAGACACAAATAAATGGAAAGACATCAAGGTGTCACATGTTCAAGGATTAGAAGAATCTATATTGCTAAAATATCCATACTACCCAAATCAATCTACAACTTCAATGCAACCCCTATCAAAATTCTAATGTCATTCTTCACAGAAAAAAATGAAAGTCCTAAAATCCATAAAGAACCACAAAAAATCCTGAATAGCCAAAGAAATTTGAGCAAGAAGAACAAAGCCAGAGACATCACACTTCCTGACTTCAAAACATATCACAAAGCTAAGTAATCAAAATAGTATGGTACTAGCATAAAAACAGACACACAGAACAATAGAACAGAATAGAGAGACAAGAAATAAGCCACATATATATGGTCAACTGGTCTTCGACAAAGGTTCCAAGAACAGACAACAGGGAAAGAATCATCTCTTCAATACATGGTTTTAAAAAACTGGATATTCAAATGCAAAGAATGAAATTGGACCCTGATATTACATCATACACAAAATTTAATTCAGAAAGGATTAAACATAAACTTAACATAACTTTAACACAAGGCCAGAAACCATCAAACTCCTAAAAGAAAACATAAGGGATAAGCTCCTTGACACTGGCCTTGGCAATGATTTCTTGGATGTGGTAATAAAAACAAAAACAGACAGTGGGTTTACATCAGACTAAAGATTTGCACAATAAAGGAAACAGTCAACAAAATGAAGGGACAACCTACAGAATGGGAGGTATATTTGCAAAATATAGATCTGTTTAGGGTTAACATCTAAAATATGTAAGGAACTACAACTCAATCACAAAACAGCAGAAACAACAAATAACCCCATTAAATATGGGCAAAGGAACTGGACAGACATTCTCAAAAGAAAGCATACAAATGGGGAACAGTTACTTTAAAAAGAGCTCAACATCATTAATCATCAGGGAAATGCAAATAAAGGTCACAAAAGGTATTATCTCACACTAGTTTAAAATATCTCACTATTATTTAAAAGAAAAAAAGATAACACGCATTGGCCAGGATGTGGAGAAATAGGAACTCTTTTGCACTGTTGGTAGGAATGTAAACTGGTGCGACCACTGTGGAATAGTATGGCGGGTCTTAAAAAAAAACAACAAAAGGGGCACCTGGGTGGCTTAGTCGGTTAAGCGGCCGACTTTCGCTTAGGTCATGATCTCGCGGTTCGTGGGTTCGAGCCCCGCGTCGGGCTCTGTGCTGACTGCTTGCTCTGAGCCTGGAGCCTGCTTCAGTCTGTGACTCCCTCTCTCTCTGACCCTCCCCTGCTCACGCTGTCTCTCTCTCTCTCCTAGAAATAAATAAAACATTAAAAAAAAAATTTTAAAAAAAAATAAATAAAATAAAACTACCACATTAAACCAACAATCCCACTTCTGGGTGTATATCCAGAGGCATTGAAATTAAGATCTTGAAGAAAGAATTATCTGCACTCCCATGTTCATTGCACCATTTTTCACAATAGCCAACACACTGAAGCAACCTAAATGTCCACAGATGAACGGATAAAGATATGAGATATATACACATGTATATATAAATACATATATGATATTCATGCAGGATACATATAATCTATATACATGTGTACATATATGTACACATGCATGTGTATACATGCATATGTAATGTGTATACATGCATGTGTATGTAGGTTATATATGTATTTACAGAGAGATGAGTATATATATATGTGTATGTGTGTACATACACATAATGGAATATGATTCAGCCTTAAAGAAGGAAATCCTGGCATTTGTGATAACATGGATGAACCTAAAAAACATTATGCTGAGTTAAATAAGCCAGACAGAATGACAAATTCCACCTGACACCACTTACATGAGGAATCCAAACCAGTCAAACTTACAGAGGTAGAGAGTGTAACGGTGGTTGTTAGGTCTGAAGGGAGAGAGAAACAGGGAGTTATTAGTCAAAGGGTATAAAGTTTCACTTCTGCAAGATTAATAAGACCTAGGAGCACCTGGGTGACTCAGGTGGTTAAGTTTCTGACTTTGGCTTTGACTTCTGACTTCTCACATCTCGTGAGTTTGAGCCCTGCGTCGGGCTCTGTGCTAACAGCTCAGAGCCTGGAGCCTGCTTCAGATTCTGTCTCCTTCTCTCTTTGCCCCTCCCCCACTTGCTCTCTGTCTGTCTCTCAACAATAAACATTAAAAACAAAGATAAATAAGTCCTAGAGAACTATTGTACAGCATATCACCTATAGTTAACAATATTGTATTTTATCCTTAAAATTTTACGGAGAAGGTAGATCTTATGTTAAATGTTTTTATTGCACACAATAAAAATAATAAAGAAGGTGGGAGAAAATTTTTAGAGATGATGGATATATTTACGGCACAGGCTGTGATGAGAGTTTCACAGTGTAACCTTATCTCCAAACTTACCAAATTGTATACATTAAATATGTACTGTTTTTTTGTATGTCAATCAGACCTTAACAAAGTGCTTTAAAAAAGAGCTCCAGGGGTGCCTGGGTGGCTCAGTCGGTTAAGCACCGACTTTGGCTCAGGTCATTATCTCACAGTTCGTGGGTTTGAGCCCCGTTGGGCTCTGTGCTGACATCTCAGAGCCTGGAACCTGCTTCGAATTCTGTGTCTCCCTCTCTCTCTGCCCCTCCCCCACTTGTGCTCCAGCCATCTCTCTCTCTCTCTCTCTCTCTCTCTCAAACATTAAAAGAAATTTTTTTAAACGAACTCTCAAAACTCAACAGTAAAAAGAAAAATAATAACCTCTATTTAGAAAATGGAAAAAATATGTCAACATTTCACAAAAAGAGTATAAAGATGGTAAATCAGCATCTAGATTTTCAATATCGTTAGCCTTCAAGGACATAGAAATTAAAACCACGATGAATTATTGCTGTATGTATCAAAATCACTAAAATAAGAAATAGTGGCAAAACCAAATGCTGTGGAGGATGAGGAGAAACTGGATGTAAAATGGTACAGACGCTCCAGGAAAGAATATGGCAGTTTCTTACAAAACTGAAAACATGCTTTCCATATGACCCAGCAATTGCCCTCTTAGACATTCATTCCAGAGAAATGAAAACTTATGTTTACACAAAACCTGTGCACAAATGTTCATAGCGGCTTCATTTGTAACAGCCCAAATCTGGAAACAACCCAGATGTCTTTCAATCAGTGAAGAGCCAGCTGAACTGTTTACATTCGCGGTACCTTCATAGCATGGCATACTACCGAGCAAGGAAAGGAATGCACTATTGATATACACAAGGACTTGGATGAATTTCAAGGGAATTTTGCTGAGTGAATAAAGACAGTCCAAAGAGACTACATTACTTTATAATTCCATTCATATGACATTCTTGAAATGACCAAATTATGGAAAAACAGACTACTGGTTGTCAGTCCGCCCCTCGGCCCCCCTGAATGTGGGGTTATAAAAGGTGACAAGAGGAATTCTGTGGTAATGGAGGAATTCTGTGTGTATGTTGAGGGTGGTGGTGGGTATGCACCTAACACATTCGATAAAATTCTATGGAACTAAATACACAAACACGCATGCACACACACGAGTAGAAGTAAAACTGGGGAAATCTCAATAATATCGGTGGATGGATGCCAACATCCTGGTTGTGATACTGCGGCTATAGTTCTGGGAACCGTTACCATTATGGAAAACCAGGTAAAGGGTGGACAAGATCTCTCTGCATTGTTTCTGAACAACCGCATGTGAACCTACGATTTATCTTAACATACTCCGAGATTACTATAAACGTGCATCTCTGCTGCAGCATTCACGCTCAGGGTTATTTATTTTTAAAAAATAAAGTACAAGCCTTTTAAAATGCAACGTCCAAAGCCAGAAAGCTATTCCACAAATCTGAAGCACCCACCTAGCTCCTAAGCGCCACTCCCTCACCTTGCTGTCAGCTAGGTGATGTGTGCTGCACAGTGTTGGAATTAGCAGTTCCAGAGGGAGATATTACTGGCCAAGGCCTCGCGGTGTTGAGGGTGTGTGTGTGTGTGTGTGCGCGCGCGTGTGTGTGTGTGCGTGTAGGTGGGCACTGGTATGAACGTGAGAAAGAAAGCAGAGGGAGAGCCATGCCTCTGTTAGTGTCAGAGAAGGTGCTCGGCTGTTGAAGGCAGCGCTGAGAGCCCGGGCAGGTTTCAGAAGGGTGCTGGCGCCGCGGGAACGCCCTCCCGCCGCACCCTCCCGGAGGCCGTGGGCGGCGGCCGCGCCCCCCGGGTGCGGTGACCGAACCCCACCGCCCGCAGCAAAAGGTGAGTGCGGGACGGGGGGTGGGGAGGGGGCGGGAGGCGCGGCCTCGGAGGCGCGGCCCGCAGGCTCGCGGAGCGGCCTGGCTCGCGGTGGCGGCGCCGCGTCTTGGATGCTGCGGCGGAGACGCCAAGGAGACTCCGACTGCCAGGAGCGCGGCGCGGAGGCCGAGGAGGGTGGGGCCGCCCGGAAGCCCCGCGGGCGCCAGCCGGGCAGCCTCCGCAGGCCGGGGGCGCGCACACGAGGGGCACGTGGGTGTGGACGAACGCGAGCCGCGGGGCCTCCTTCCTGCAGCGCCCCCGGCCGGGAGCCGGCGCCGGAGGAACGGCGGGCGGGGCGCCTGCGGGGCAGGGGCGGCACCCTGCGGGCAGGCCGGGGGCGGGGACGGCCCCGAGGCCCTGCGCCCGGAGGCGCGCTCCGCCAGGCTCTCCTCCAGGGCGCCTGGGCCCCCTCCCGGCTCCGCTGCGGAAAGCCCGGCGGCTTTGTCCGGGGACGGCCCACGGTGTGGGCGGAGGGCCGAGGGGCTTCCAAATCCTGGCACGGAAGGGCGGGGGGGGAGGGGCTGGGACGGACGGAGACCAGTGGGACCGCCGCAGGGCTTCGAGGCACCGGCACCCGCACCGGAGCTCCGGAAACGGACGCGGGGACCCCGCGAGGCCTGCGGGTTCCACGCGGTGGACTGCGAGCTGGGGTCAGCGGTGCGGCCGCAGGTCGCCGTCGTGTGCGCGCCCTGACGCCGCACCAGGACCCCAGCTCCTACCTGTCCCCGGCTGGGGCGGCTCTGGGAGCGCGCGGGGGGTGGGGACGGGTGGGGGCGGGACGCGGCCGAGGTGTGGCTGCGGGGGCGGGGGCGGGGGCGGGAGGCGCCGGAAGGCTGTGGCCCCGCGGCCGCCGCAGCCCCGCAGTGAGCGCCCGGCGCGGCGGAGGCGGCGGGGCGCCCGCCGGGCGCACTGCGGTCCTCGCCCGCGTTAACGTGTCCTCGGGATGACAGCGGAAAGAAAAGGCCCGTTTAAAGGGGCAAGGGCGGGCGGAGACTTTCGCGGGTTCCAACCTGCTGGGAGGGCTGTGGCCGCGGGGACGTGGGAATTGCAAGGCAGCTCCAGGTGTCATAATGCGGGAAGGTGACCGCGAGCGCGGCTGCGCCTCCGCTGGGGCTGGGCTCCCGGGAGCGCGACCCTGGGCTAGAGGAGGCGATCCTTTAAATTGCGCATTTCCCGTAGTGGTCCCAAACCTAGCATTAACCCCTTCCAGTCCTGGCCCCCAAACACCTCCAAATTCCTAATAGTCTTTTAAGCGGTCAGTTCTACCAGCTCCATGATATGTAAAAAAAAGAAAGAAGAAAAGAAAAAGAAAGAAAGAAAAGAAAAAGACCAAATTTTCACTAATTTTCACTTTGTTCACCTCTCCGCCCCCAAATCCCCACGAGGCAGCGTTTCGCTGTCCTGAGGCACGGCCACTCCACACCCAGGGCGAGGTGCTCGTGTGCCAGGCTTTGGCTCCGCAAACCCCGGACGGTGCCGCCGGGGGACGCTGAAGGCAAAGTCTCGCGGCCGCCAGGGTTTGGGAAGTGGAGGCTGCCCGGCGCCCCGAGACTACCGCGCGAGCAGAGTGCCCCTCCCAGGGCAGGCGGGTGGCCCTGCACCGACGCCCCGCGGGGTCTCCCTCCGGTGGCGCGCGTGCTCAGCGGAGCGTGACCGGGGAGACTGTGCGGCCGCCTGCTCCCGACGCGTCTGCGCTCCGCCGCCGTGTGCGCACCGGGACCCCGCTCCCCGGCACCTTCGTCTTCGGGTCCCCGCCCCCCGCTTCCAAGCTGCCGAAGGACGGCTTTGCGGGGTTACCTGTCTCCGCGTAGCAGCTACATCGAAGCCATCCCCCCCACCCCCCGCCCATGAAAGTCCGAAGCACCTGCGCCACTCACCTCCCCCCATGCAGAGCGACGTGTGTGTGCGTGTGTGTGTGTGTGTTGAATCCAGCACACAATAATTCCCGGAAAACAAACATTGGTCTGTCCAAAGATGGTCCAGAGTTCAAGTCAGAAAAAAAAAAAAAAATCTCCTTGAGGCACTGAGTCAGTGCTCGCAGCCTGTCTCGACTTCTGAAGCATCTGCATCGCGGGGAAGGGATTTTAACTCCGAATCTGCTCCAGACCCGCTTGGCAATTACCTCCTCCGGCGGTGCCTCAACAAGTGGCCCGGCCGCCGCCCCGGACTGCGGCCTCGGGGTCCCGGTCCTCGCTGGAGTGGCTGGCTGGGCTCTGTGCGTTGGGGAGGACGGCTGTTTTTAATTGTGAAAATTCGGAGGCCTGTGTGCTCTTGGCACAATCCACCCCCCTACTTAACGCGGCGGCATCATCAAGATTAACACCTGGAAATGGAAATTTTACCCATTTTCTTATTAAATAGTGCTTTTTTTTTTTTTTTTTTTTTTAACCGAGCGTCTTTCCTCCCGATGGATTTAACACTTTATTGATAAGACTTCCCCCGCCTTTGCGGTTTGGAGATATTGGAGGCGGGGACTTAAGGGTAACGCGGCGTTTCTTTTTCTATCTGATGCTTCTCTCCCTCCCCACCCAGTGTACGTTGGTCAGATTCTCAGCTTCCTCGGAGGTTCCCTGTAGAGCGTTTGTGCCAGAAGCTTTACGGTCAAACCTCTCTTCGAGTAAACCTGCTCGATCTTGTCCCGCGCCCTGCGAAACCCAGGTACCAAGGGGTCAATGTCCCCTGACCTCCGTACTGTCTGAGAGTCACAATCTGGTCCAAGGGCCCTGAGAGGTGACGGACGCGTTTCGGGCTGCTCGCTGTAGGGACCGCAGGCTGGAGCACCCAGGGACCCGGAGCCTCCGTCGTCTTCCCCGAGGTGTCCCTGACTCGGCTGAACGCCCTGGCGACCTCGCCCGCGTCCCCGCCCCAAACGAGCACGAAACGACCTAGGACAAAAGTTTGAAAGAATCCAGTGTACAGACTTTTCCTTTAAATCTGGTTATAATAAATCATCCTATAAGTATACCCACATAACCGCCCAAATGCAGAGCAGATGCCCAGATTCGCGGTCCCCACGTGTTGCTGGAGCCGGCGCAGACGCGTCCGCGGGCACGGTGGCGAACGTGACACCGCATTTTCTCCGAATCCCTGCCTTCTAGGGTGGTGCAGGGCCACGGAGAGGTGGGGGAAGAGGCTGCGGATCCATCCGTTCTGCGGGACCGCAACTCGCAGGGGGGCGGGGGGCGGGTCTCGCTCTGCCCCATTCCCCAACGTGGGAAAAGCAATGCTCGTTGGAGATGATTAATAGCCGGGCTTCCCAGGACCAGGCGGCGCGTCCCTGCCGGCACCACTAGCTGAGGAGTTTTAATGTGACCTTTATCATCAGCTACGTGCTCCCAAGAGGCTGGGAACGGGGTGCGCACCCCGATGGCTGCCTTTTCCCTCCTCCACCCAGTAGCCTGCTTCGAGGGGAGGGTCGGAAACGCGCAGCTCCCGCGGCACCCCCTCCTTCTCCCGGAGAGCAGGCCCCCAGCGACCTAACCCGGGAGCCGTCAGACATCCCGGGGCGTGGTCGGGACTCTCCCGGGCCTCGGAGTTGGGCGGGGTCCGCAGTGCGTCGCCGCGGGTTCTCTCTGGCACAATGTGCGGGTGTGCAGAGAGAAAAAGAAAACAAAACCAAAACCAAAAACACACTCCTAAAGTGTCCCTGGCATTTATGGAGTGGCGGGGGTCTACACTCCGGGCGTCTGTGCCCGGAGATGTGGGGGGAGGGTCCTGCGGCCAAGGGCAGGGCAGGTGGACGGTGAAGGCCCGCTGGCCGCGGGGGACCCCTTCCTCCCCGGGCGCAGCAGCCGGGAGCACCCCGAGCTGTGACTAAAGGGGCCGGTAGGCTCTCCTGCACCCCGCGAGCCCCCCCCCGCCTTCCCTGTGTCCCCCGGCTTTTCCAGGAGGAAGATGGGGTGTCCAGCGGGGGTGGGGCGCGCCGGGCCGCGGGGCCGGGCTGTCACGTGCCCCCCTCCCCAGCCACTGCGGCGGGAGTTCCAATCAGAGCGCGCCAGGGGGCTCCTCCTGGGCAGGAACCACCCGGCTTGGCGGCGGAGGGTGGGCCGCCGTCACCTGACCGCCCGCCCCCGCCCCCCGCGAGTAAGGGGCGGTGGTAGCGTCTGCTCGGTTACAAATGGCCCCTCCCGCCCCGCTCGCCCGCTCGCTCGGGCTCGGCGCGGACCCGCCCGGGCGCGCTCCTCCCGCCGCTCTCCGGCGTCCCGCCGCCCTGAGGGCGCAGCCGACACCCAGGGCCGAGGCTCGCCGGCGGAGGTCGCGCCGGGAGGCCGGGCCGCGGTGGCGCGCGGCTCCCCTTCCCGCAGGTGAGTGTGCAGGACGGGCGTGGGATGCTGCGGGGACGTGCGCGGTACTTGCGGGTCCTCGGATGCGGGCGCGGAGCCGTGCGATGCGCAGGTTAAGTTTGCAGAGCGAGTCCGAGATCTCTCTCCATCTCGGCCTCCTCGTCGCTTCAGTGGGTTGGGGTCTCCCGCGAAAGCCTGGATTTGGGGGGAAGGGCTTCGGGGAATTCTTGTCTTGAGACACTTGACAAAGGTTGAAAAGACACATCAGGTGGAGCGTAGAGCTGCAGCTGACGGGGGTTAGACAGGTGCATTCGAGTGTGTGTGTGTGTGCGCGCGCGCGTGTGGCTCCTGGCGGAGGGGAGAGCCTGAGATAGGGCGAAGTCTCTGCGGTGGGTCATTCCATCCCCAAAAGCCACTTAGATGCCTGAGGGAAATTGCGCTGCTCTGAGGTGGTCACTGGATAGATAATACGGCAGTAGACCATGTACTACCCCCCCAACCACGCACCCCGGATTTCTGATATGCCCCTAGAATAGCAGGAGTGCAGGTGCCCAAAAAGAGTGAGATGTTAAGGCACCAGAAAATATTCCCTTTACCTTTTAACTTCTTGACAGAAATTAGTATTAAAAGTGCTGAATCATGCAAAAAGACGTGAAAAATAATGTACTTCATTTTCTGGTAAAGTTTTTCAAAGCTACTAACATCTGTGTTTCTGGATGAATGCTTTAAATTTAAGGTGTAGGAACTGGGTATTTAAAATCACATTCGAGACTGTGCCCTTGTCTTTATGAGTATCCTCTGCTCTTCATTCTTTAGTGTGAGTTGTATCCATTCATTATCTCTTACCACCCTCCCCCCTCAAAAAAAAAAAAGGTGTGTGTGTGTGTGTGTGTCCATGATTGTGAAAGGAGTGGAGGAAACAGTCCTCGGAAATAGAAAACATCCTCCTTTGATGAGTGCAATGATGGCCAATTTGATTTGTCATATGCCACCGAAGGGAATGTCAAGCTGATAACATGCAGACTAGAGAGAAAAAGAAAGAGGAGTTGCCCATGGAGAGAGAAATAAGCCCTAATCCAATTGTGCTCATCAGTAACATCATCAGAGCTGAAGGCTTCCACATTGGAGCCTGAGCCCTCCTTGGTGAAGATGGAGCGGTGCAGTTTTTGATGCAAGTTCTGAGGTCAGGTGCCAAGTAGCATAAAGATGATTTTTTTTAAAAACATCCGAGTCAGGATTAGTAAAATGGGTGTGTCCAAAAACAGCTCTGTCCATTTACTCTGGGCTGCACTGTCTGAACTCAGTGGCCTGCTGACTCATAAGGGAACCAGAATGGCTTAGCAGGGTTGGATTTTACTTGTAACCTCTGAAAGAACTGGATCTGCAACCCACCCCCCACCCCCCAAATAATAAAAATAAAAGAGAGCGAGAAAGCTCCAACAGAGACCTCCATAGAGAAGCTCATCTCCTCTTCCCATCTCTCCTTCAGGGAGGGTTTTCCCTATTCCTTGACTTGTTACCTTCATTTCAGTACCTGTCATCCATGCTCATGCACAGAGCATTTGGCTTGACGCAAAGATTTTAATCCAAATCTTAACATGAGGAAGAGTGGCACTCCTAAACATGATCATTTCAAAGGTATTCGTGAAGGATACAGAAAAATGGGAATATGGACGATTAACTGAGTTTTCTTTGCAGCGCAGACTCCCTTAACATTGCATGCGAGACCAGGGAGCCCCACCCTGTTTCTGAGCCTCTGCCTGAAGGCCAGGAAAGGAATTCGACAATTGCAGTGGTGCAGAGAGAGGCAGCTTCTAGGCTCGGGCATTACATTTATTTAAATATTAACTAAAATTTTGGAGGGCAACCCTCATTCCATAGGTAGGTCTTGAAAAGCACAGCGTTCTTCTGTTTCACTTGACAGCTTGTTAAATATCCATTTAACTTTCAGAGGTTGATTTTGATAGAAAAGGGATGTGAAGTGGGAGCTGCTTCCAAAGGTTAAGATCCTGGGGCTAAAAGACATTGGAAGGACGAATATCAAAGCATATAATGAAGCCAAAAAGAGTTATTTTGGCTCTGGTATTTTTCATGCAATTTATTTATAAAAGTAAGTTTTTTTTTAGAAAGAGGGGGCTCATTTTCAGACAGTAAACCTGCTTGCAGAATAGACAACACCTGGCATCTATTCTGATGTGCGTAATTGGAGCAAGAAACAGGTGAATGAGCTTACCTTCCACTGCTTGGTCCTTCAATCAAAATCCAGTCATGTCGCCTCAGATCAGAGGGAGGCCATTTCTGCGACAAGGCGAGCAGATTTCAAATCTTATTTCAAATCTTTCAAATCTGTGGGAAAGAAAATGTTCTGAGCTGCTCTGAAGAAAGAGGCGATCTTTATAAATTCACAAATCATTATTATCATAGCTGTGCTTACCCGCATTGTCTACTGCAGACAGCGGATCTGACCATGACGAAGAGAGAGACCAAGACTTTTTTCTTTCCTTTTTTAAAAAACAGACTAACAATTCAGAAGGATGCCTACTTGATGTTACCATTAATTTTTTAAGACAAAATATACAAAGAAGGGAAAATGATACCCTTCCCCTGATGGCTAGAGTGAATTAATGCACTACCAGGTCTGGAGGTGGCGACCAGTTAGCAGTATCTTAGCAGTTATTCTAGACTGAAGTGAGACTCTAGGTAAAAATTCTGTGCTTTGTTGAAAACCAATGTAGATTCAGAGCTGTGAAAATCACCTTCTGCTTTTTTCCTTCTCATACGATCTTTCCTCTCTTTAAAGCCCACAAACCACACCTACAAATCCTAGCACCTAGAAGGCTCTGAGATTCTACTAGGAACACACAATCAGATAAACTGCCTCTGATTGTGGGTCATTTTGAAATCCAAATAGATTTCAACTTCAGCCTCCAGACTCAAATTGGTAGGATGGCTCCGGAGCTCTGCTCAGACACCACTACCCTGGCAGCCTGGTTTCCCAGAGGATCATTTCCCAAGATTTGCAGTGATTATTTTGTGGAAGTTAGCTCTGCCCACTTGCGCAGTTAATTGCATTGTGAGAAGGTTCCAGAACAGTACTTCCTTGAGTTCTGACAGTAAATATGTACACAGCATTGTATGAGGAGCATTCCAGAACACCCACCTCCCGGTGAAGTGAATGTGTTGGCTGAATAAACACCTGGGCTGCTTTCGCCTGCCAACACATGTCAGTTTTTACCATAGGAGATGGTGTTTCATCTGAGCTTTTTCAGGACCCTAGAGAGCCTTGCAGAAGGGAGAGGAGCATGTGGTATCTGACTTATTTTAGACTTGGCCTCCAGGAATCTACCTTTTTCCATTTGAGGATGTCAGGTTATGTGTATTTTGCAAGGAAATGGAAGAAAACTCCCTTTGCTAATCTACTTATTATAATGAGCTGTAAGATTCATAATATCAGTGAGTTTATGTATTTAAAAGTTAGTATCTTTATGTAGTTTGGGGTGTAGTTGGGTTAAGCATTAGTAGGAAGTTGCCTTTAAAAAAGCATTTGGAAATTGCTGCTTCTTTAAAGTCATGTGACATTACATACTTGTACATATATCTCCTCAAAACTAAAGAATACACTTTGGTGTGACATTTTGCCATATATGCATGCATCCTACACAGATTAGAATTGCCCTTTAGGATTATTCAGTTATTTATTTTGAGTAGACCTGGGGTAGTGGGGACAGTTTTTGTTTAATTTTCTGGTGGATGTTGGGTTCCAATTCTTCTCTGCTTGGGTATCTCTGTACGTTGGACCCTCAAGAAGAGACAGTGAACAATACAGTAGTTCGTATTATAAGTAAAGTATATTTTTGACAATGTGCCTTCTTTTAGGGTACTCAGGTTCTAGGTCTTAGAACTAAAAATAGCACAAGAAATAGCTCAGGATGCATCTCCTTTGGTCAAATTCCTGTAAATCTTCTTTGCTACTTATGGAATTTGGAAACTATCCAGACTGCTATTGATCTAAATATTTTCATCTTCCAGGTCTTCCTTTGATACAGTGAATGGTGACTCTGCCCTTCTGCCTGAGAGTGGTTCAAAATGTAAGTTCAACAAACCAAATAATGAACTATCGATAATTCTGGACCTCCATGCATAACAATTTGTCTCTTCTTTCTTCCTTCTACCCAAGACTCCAGCCTCATAAGTAGGATATCGCCCCCTTGGGTTGGGGGAGGGATGCCTAACTTAGAACACTGTTCACCACGCAGCAAGGTAACATGCAACCCCTATCAGAGCCATGGAGTGGAATTCCTTTCTACTCTCCTTACCTCATCATTTTTCTCGTAATAGAATATGAAACTTTGGTGTCTGGGTGATGACTGAATTGGCATTGCCCCAGCTACCACATCTTTCTGGATGCCCCTACCCATCTAATCTTCTCCCAGCTCCAGCAGACAGACTCCAACATGGACACACATCCAGCCCCAGGACCAGAGTTATTTTGTGCCAGATGAAATCCTGTGGCTGCCATCAAACTCCCTTCCCTACCATATACATTAACCAAAATGCGTCTTTAGCTCGACCGGTAAGGTCATACTATAGTGGTATACTGGTATACTTCATTTATAAAGCAGGAAGTGTCAAAATCTGTAAGAAGCCATTGCTGTTTCACACAAAGACATTGGATTGTGCAGGATTTTGTAGATTTCCCCGGATCAGTCCATCTTCTCCACTCTGTGGATATCAGGTACTTCCAAGTACCTTCCAGCTCTTTCCAGAGTGAGCTGTATGTTCTTGGAAAGGGACTCCGTGCTGGTTTAGACACCCCTCCCTCCTTCTTTAGAGACCTCAACATGTAATTCAAGGTACTTTTTGAAAAATTCTTAGGCATCTGATGCATTTCATCAGTGGTCAGACTCTAGAAAGCTGATGTTTATTAAGAAAAACGTCTGCTGTACCTTCTCTTCCCCTTGCGTCTTTGTCTTCCCATCTCTGCCCACTTGCCCAAAACATAGATTTCCATGTAATTCAGTTCACTAAATATCTCTCTCCATTTTTGTTTCAATGCAGAGTTTATTGCTAGAGCTGCTAATAGACTTTCAGCACAAATAGTATATTGATCACTTGAAATCTTGTTTGAGCTTGACTGAATATACATAATGGGGTGTCAATCGGGGAAAAAATCTCATAATAAATGGCAGGCGACTTATATTCATGAGAAAAAACGTCTTGGGCAGCGCACAAAATATCATGTTTACTGTAGCATGACAGACTGATTGCGCTGCTCTCTCTCACATTCATCGGATAGATATTTAATAGCAAAGGCAAGGTTAAAATACCAAGATCTTGAAACCTTTCTTTCTTTGTTTATACGGGGAAGCATTTTTGCACATTCTATAGAGTGTAAACATCTAGAACCACAGCCAGCGAGAAAGATCTTTTCTACCTGAGGAACTCAGAAATTGCAAACAAATCTGTTTAAGTTGATGTATATTTAAAATCAGCTGATTTATGCAGTCCATATTTTTTAAGTTTTTACCATGTGTGTATCAGTGCATACACTCACTGTATGCAAATACCGTGTTCAATGTGTATATGGGAGAGCACAGTATATTTAGAGAAAAGCCTGCTTTACATAAATTATTTTTAAGAACCACTGAGCAGAGAAGTACCCATGCGTTAGGAAAGCTAAATCTTTTCTTTTTCTTTTAAAATTTCTCAGTAAACGATAAGTAAAGGAATCTCAATTTTGTTAAATTTTATGTGCAAGTCATTAAAATCTGTTTTCCTGATTGAGCAGCGGTTATGATGGTGGGTATTTCTGGGGAAGTGATATTTTTGGTTACCTTCCGTAGTTGACACAGAGCTGATGCCCTCACTGCTGGTTGTGTAGAATCTGGCCACAGAGAGGCACGGAGGATAACAACAGATGGAATCCTGCTTTGTCCGACAGGTTGGATACGTTAGACTCTCCCAGCCCACTGGGTAGGGTGCAACCCAACTTCGGTCAGGAATTCTTTGTCTCCTGTAAGGGAATGAAATCCACGGGCTCTTTTGCTAATCAGGTTTTAATTGGCTTTTTTATGGCAAAAATCAAATCACACTCTAGACAAATGTCCCTTCCCCTTCCTGGGCAGTATTCAAGAATTTTGAAAGGGTATTGTGGCAGAATTTTCATTTTTGAAATCTCAGGTCATATCTGATAACCAGAAAAACCGACTTATCACAAAGAGTGGGTGGAATATGATAAGTAAGGCTATCAAGGTATAAAGGACGTGACATCAGGCCCTGATCATGTCTACTCTTCTTCCATAGGGTTTCAAGAACTTTTGCCTATTCTCCTCTGCTTCATTAAATTGCTTCTGATTTATTGTTTAAGATTTCTGATTTGCAGTAAGAGAGCATGCAGATTTTGCTGAGAAAATGGGATTATCTGAGACCTAGCAAGTTGCAGAGGCTTAACAGTATATGACTACATGAGAGCTACGTATTTTAGTAATATCTTTTATAAATAAAATCCTTTATCTATATATTCTCTTATCGATGTATATAGCTTTGTAACAGAAACTATTTGTCATGTGTGGTTTTTCGCACAAAGAGAGGCAATCAAATTTGATAGTGTAAGATTGAGGAATTAGGCTGTTGAGATTTTAGCAAAAGCGAGGTTACATGAGAACTTTAAACTCGGGAATTAGCTATTTGCATAAACTTCATTACTTTTAACCTACAGAGAAATGTATGTCTGCAAATGTCAAAACTGGGACTTATTGGATGTCACCAAATTACATCCTGGGGAAAAGAAAATTGGAAAGAAAGCATTTCCCGGAGAAATTTGAGTTGTTAACAACCTAAGTTGTTAAGTTTTGGATAGTTTTGCTAATTTATTTTAATTAAATGGAGAAAAATTAATAGGAACTACGTAGAAGTTATATGAACTATTTTCTGATTAAAAGCTATGAAAGATTATGCATTGGTAACAACACCCAGCTTGGTAATATAAATACTCAGTTTTAATAGATTGCTTTCTCACCAGTCCTTACCACCCTACTGTCAGAATATTTAAGGACAGAACAAATTTAAGCTCATATAGATCTCTTCAGTAGAACTAAAAATAACTTCAGTATACTCACCTGGTTCTTTGCTAAAGCTTTTGACTTGTTTTAAGAGAACCTTTATTCACTATACATTTGAAAGAGTTGCGTTGCAGTTGGTTCCCAGAAATGGACATTATGATTTCGGAGGTTTGATTTTCATATATGCCAAATGGAGATGTGAAAGTAACTCCAACTCCTGTATTTTTTTTCTTGTAACTGCTACAATTTCAGAGACCAGAGTGCAAACTCTTTTCTGTTAGATGCAGCATAATGTTACATTCGTTTACTAGAAGAATAGTGGTGGGACTCCTTTTTCTCCCAACGATGGTTTAAATAATAACGAGGTTGATGTAATAGATTAAGGGTAATATGCTTTTTAAAAATTAGTGGGGGTTTTCACTTTAATAAAAAAAACTCATTCAGGTGAAATAAAGAAAAATTATAGTGTACTAACTCAATTATCAGTGAAGTCATTTGATGTAAACCTGGATCTATTAAAAGTAGTATATGTTTAATAAAAAGTTTATTTGCTCAGGCTAACTGAAAATCTATAGGCAATTTGCTTAGGGTATGTGACTTCCAAGCTTTATGTAAGTTACTTTCACTAAGAAACACTGTGACACGGAGGAAACCTTTATTAAGAATCCATATTCTCCATGTAAGAGGAGATTGGCTTCGGGTCACAGTCAGCCAATGACTTCTTACACTTACTGATATATTAATAATATATGTACACTGTATGAGTATCTAATATACTTATTAGAAACATATTGTTATATTTATTTACAGTTAAATGCACATGCCAGTTCAAGGGAGACTAAACCATTCCAGTTTAATTCAAAACCTAATACTGAGAAACAGACATAACCAAATGTCCTGTAATATTAAATAGGCTTTACTGTTTCCTCAGCATAGTTTTTGTTTGAGGTACATGCTGTGTAAAAATTTATTTTCTTATTGATAGCCAGACGCACCGTGGTTATATAGGAATTTGGTGAAAAAGTAAAGCGTGGTAGAATTTTTGGTTAGTTGTATGTGTGTGTGTGTGTGTGTGTGTGTGTGTCGGAGATGGTGGCTTGAAGTCTCATTTTAAAAAATAAATCAAGTGAAACAAGTTAGCCCTACGTTCAGGTTCAATCTCTTCATCTTGCTGTGGCCCTGACCCCCTTATGTCTGTGCCTTGGTCACATTGTCTAATGGACTTGATTTTGTCTCAGCCATGCAGAGGAAGGACCCAGCCTATGAATTCTGTCCCTCAGTCAAGAATTTGAAAACGCAGTGTCCTGACCAATGTTCCCCTCCTGTGGGGTAGCCAGACCCTCAGAGCCCTTGTCATGTTGCTGTAGACCCCTGCAAACATGTCTGTTTTCTCGGGAGTTCTTCAAAATCATTTTTCTCCCTTCTTCTTAAAACACAAGAGAAGCATTCAAGACAAGACTTTAAAACTTGAAATCTACAGACCCACGTTGTTAGGTTCTTCTACTCTCCTTTAATCTCTGGAAATAATTTGGGGGAGCATGAATTTTCTTTTTTTTTTAAAATATTTTATTTATTTTTGAGAGAGAGATAGAGACAGCATGAGCAGGGGAGGATCAGAGAGAGAGGGAGGCACAGAATCTGAAACAGGCTCCAGGCTCTGAGCTGTCAGCACAGAGCCCGATGCAGGGCTCGAACCCACAAACCATGAGACCATGACCTGAGCCAAAGTCGGACACTCAACCGACTGAGCCACCCAGGCGCCCCTAGGGGAAAGCATGAACTTTCTAAGCCAGGCCTCCCGGGCATACTTTAGGAGATGTGGCTTAGCCAGGCATTTGTGGAGCTGGGATTCTGGTGAGAAGCAGGCAGAGACACGCACTCTCTAGGCGAGGATTTAAATTGACAGCAAAATAAAAAGCAAACCCGCACAAGGTGAACATTTATAGCGAAGACAACTTCTGTTTCTTTGGAGATGTTAGTAAATGCAGGAAAACTGGCCAAATTCCAGGTTTTCTTTTTGTTGTTTCCCCTTGTGTGATAGTGCAGGGTGCTGCTGGCGGTGGCCATGATGACTAAACATTCTTCATTTTTCTAGATCTAAACATGAGGCTGGCTGGGCTCCTTACAGAGCCCTTTTCTTGAGCAGCATTGTCCAATGGAACTCTGTGATGACGGGAATGCTCCATCTCTGCACCGTCCAATATAGAGCCACGAGCCACATGCAGCAACAGCACTCGGAAGGTGGCTAGTGTGACTGAAGAACTGAATTCCTGAGATTGTCCCTAATTTTAATTGCAATTAAGGTTTTTAAAAGCCACACAGAGCCCGTGACTCCATGGTGGATGGCATTGCCTCGAAGAATCGGGGAAATGAATCCTGTTTGCCACGAAGTCTCCTTTGTGGCCGACAGGAGCTGAGGGCAGCACATGGGGCAGAAACTGGAGAGACGGGTCAGTACCACGGTGTTCTCTTGACACGTGAGCCCCGCACAGCTACCTACCTTGCAGGTCCTGGTGGCTCCTGTTGCATTCTCATTTTTACATTTTTTAAAAATGTTTTATTTATTTCTAGGAGAGAGAGAGAAAGACAGCATGAGCAGGGGAGGGTCAGAGAGAGAGGGAGTCACAGACTGAAACAGGCTCCAGGCTCTGAGCTGGCAGTCAGCACAGAGCCCGACGCGGGGCTCGAACCCACAAACCGCCAGATCATGACCTAAGCGAAAGTCGGACGCTTAACCGACTAAGCCACCTAGGCGCCCCTCGTTTTTACGTTTTTTAAATAGAACTGAATGCGTTCCATCAGGACACCATGGATGGTGTTGTCACTACTCTTTTCTTTTTTTTTTTTTTTTTAATTTTACCAGGGTAGGAACACTGAGAATGAGGTCTACCCTCCTAACAGATTTGTAAGTGGACAATACAGTATTGTTATCTATAGGCACAATGTTGTCCACATCTCTAGAATGTATTCATCTTGCATAACTGAAATTTCATACCCGTTGATTAGCAACCCTCCATTCCCCCTCCCCCAGCCCCTGGCAACCACCATTCTATTCTTTGCTTCCGTGAGTTGGACTATTGTTGCTGCTCTGAGACCCAATCCCCAGCTGGGGGGTCTCGGTTACCCCAGAACCTCTCGGGGTCCTGGCTCATTTTCTTGGGCTCTGAATGTCCATCAGAGGTGTTCTCAGAGAATTCTGGCTCTGGAAGAAGGGGGTTAGGGACAAAGGTCTGGATTTGCCCTTCCAGAAGGTCCTTCTACCACTTCTTCTTTGTGGTCACCACACCCTGTTGCACGTGGTTAGGGCTTCACCATCTGATTTCCACGTGGACCGTTGTGTCTGAAAGAATTTACCTCAAATGTGCTTAACAGGGAAGCACCGACCCTTCAGACAAGGCAAGACCAATTGAGAGGTTGTGACAACTCATTCATCCCACAGACACAGGCCTCTCCCTTAAAGCAGCTAAGGCCTCCTCCGTAAATATAGAGGGTCTTCAGCCTGACTTGACTGTGACATTCACAGAGCCGATCCCAGGACATAAGAGTCATTGGGCCAAAGGGCCTCTTCCTGGTGGAGTTTAGGGCCTTTGGCTCCCCCCATCCTAAAACTTTGCAGATAGACTTGTGGGCAAGAAAGGGGGTGAAGGATGCTTTGCAGCTGTGACCATCCCCTCTGTGCCTGCCCAGGGTGACCCCATGGAGCCCAGTACCATAGGAGGCTTTGGTCTGTGTGGGGAGGGACCCACAGTGTGCCGGACACGGGTGGGTAAGGCCCCACTGTCCCCAGGAAGCCCACAGCCTATACCTCACCATCTCCCCCCTTGACCCAAGATCCCCAAAACTGGCCCCACTTCCCTCCCAGTCACCTAGGAGATTCTTTACAAAAACAGAATTAGCACATTTCTTTCAATTCTCTCAACTCTGTCTTCATGCTTAGCGGGTTTTCAGAAACCTGCTGATGCCAGGTACTGCCCCAGACTGAACTGGAGTCCCTGGGGGGTGGGGCCTGGACCCCATCAAGCCTTTAGGTCCCCTAGGGGCGTCTGCCATGACCTGCATCCGGCTCTATGAGGAAGGGTTTTGTCTGGGAGGCCCATCCCCCACCTCAGCATGTGTTCACTTGTCTAGCCCTGCTGGGAGTCAGGCCCTCCCCGGCCAGGATCCTGCCTCCATGGCAGTGTCCTTCCTTCTGGTGTGGCCCACTGAGCCGATGAGCCGTAGGTCTGTGTCTCAGCAGTGACCACCGCAGATGGAATTTTCCAGCTCCTACTGGGCGTGTCCTTGGGTGCAGGTAACAGGTGAGCCTGTGCCCTTCCCGCCTGCTCCCCAGGAATTTGAAGGGGCTCCCCAGGAACCTCCGTGGCTCCTCCTCCCACAGTGCAGTGTGGTTCCAAAGCCCTGGCACCCCCACTGCCGCCATGATCCCACGATCCCCTGCGGTGCCCTGTGTCCAGCTGCTCTGAGGCTGACCTCATTCAGGCCCGCACCGTCTCGGCTGCCTGGACATGCTCTGTTCGTCTCTGGCTCCTTGAATTGCTCTTCTCTCCAGTTATCCTTTTAGGCTTGCGGAGGGGCTTCCTGAGAGGACAGGATGATTGCACCTGCCCCGCCCTGTGTTCCTGGACTCCCCCCCCCCCCGCCCCTCACCACCCTGCAGCCCCTTACGCTATCCGCTCTTCTGCTTCCCCTCTGTCTGTCTTTCTAACCTCCCTCCAGGCCTGCTTCACGGAGTGCCCGCAAGCTTCCCTCGATGCCTCTGGCCACACCCCTCATTCCCGAGGCCCCCCATTTTCTCCCTGGCCTCTAGTCCTCAGCTCTCTTTCCTCATCTGCTCCGGCTCCTATCCGAGTGCACCCAGGGCCCCACTTCCACCCCCCAGCTCCGTCCTGGGGTCCTGGCCCACCCTCAGCTCTCAGGACAGGGCCTTTGCGAAGGCTCTGTCTGCATCACAGGCCCCGACTGAGGTGCCTGTGGCATCATTTTTTTAGTGCCCTTGACTGGATGCTCTTGGCAGTGACCCAGGCGTTTGCTTTTTCCCCTGAGTGTGGATGTGCTGGGCCTGCCAGCCTGCAGCCTCTGCGCGTCTCACCGCTTCTGCTCAACACGCGCGCGCACACACGTACATGCATGCACACGCACACACGTTCACACACGTGCGTGTGTGCACCGTTTTCCCCCTGATGAACTCTGTTCCTTCCTGCTGTTCCCTCATCCCTCCCTCCCTCCCGTCAAGCTGCTCGCCCATCCCTGCCTTCTCAGGGCAGCTTCCCGGCACCTTGGTGGTACTTTTGGAAATTCCTCCACCCCTTTCTTTGAAGGAACAGGAATGTTGAGACTTGGCTGGCAAGCATTTGTACTGGGGTGAGTGCCAGGAGCCCTCCCGCTGGTGCCCTTTGCCCGCATCCCGGTCCCCCAATCTGCAGCTTAGCTGACCTGCGGGGACGGGTCGTGAAGTGAAGTGTGGTCCAGTGGGCACGGCGTCTCTGTTTTGTGCAACTCCTGGCCGTACCCAGGAAGGCCCCTTCTGGGGCTCCCCGTTAGGGTGTCCTCAGAGGGCTGAGCCCTCCTTTCCTGGAGCTCCCTCAGAGGATGTGGGGGCAGCCAGGCCCGTCCCCTGGACAAGTGTATGGTGCTGGAGTGCGCTTTGTCCCCCCTTCCCCCAGGAAGTAGGGCCTGGGGCACCTCAGGGGAGGGGAAGCCGTGGGAGGGAGCTGATACCGGGTACAGAGAGGCCTCCCCCACCCAGGGAAGTTGGAGAAGCTTCCGGAGCTCAGTCTTAGTAGAGGGGGAGGAGGGAGAAGATGTGAGTCGGCTGAGGGGGCAGGGCCTCCTGGGGGAAGTGCAGGGGTGTGGAAGGTGCTGGTGTGGGGGAGGGGAGCACCAGTCTTGCCCACAGATTCTGGGCTCATGGGGCAGCAGGAAGGGTGACCGGTGAAGCGCTGCAGATCCCCAAGAGGGCCTGTCGCCGTCAGTCCATCTGCTTTCCTCCTTCCGCCTCTGTCTTTGAATTTTCATGTCTCAAGGATGCTGGGCGGGTTGGGATGGGACATGGGCGCCCTCGGCTCTGTCACTGTCTCATGACCGGGCCATGCTGCCTGGTGCAGGTGAGCCTTTGCCGAGGCTCCACGGCAGCCTCGTGTGGGCGAGGAGAACTAGTCCCAGAGTGAAAGGGCCGCGGAGCCCCCGCGGATCGTGCCCCTGAAGATGGCTGTAACACTCCAAACTTGAATCTCAGCCAAGAGGCCCTTTGGCAACCTCAGGAAAAAGCATGGTCAGTCTCCCTGGCCCCGCGCCCTGCTCGGGTCTCCTCCCTGCACAGCCCCCCCAGCACCAGGAGCTCGTCAGGCTCTGGACTGCGGCGTGCCACCTTCCCAGGCCCCATCCCTCGGTCACCCCGTGGGCTCTGCGGCCTGAGACGTGTGGCCGGCTCTGGGAGGCCCCCCCTCCCACCAGCATGGCCTGCACCTTCACCACTATGCTGCTCGTCTCTGGCTGACAATTAGGCCACTGATAAAGGACAATCCACACAAGCCTCCACAGAGAAGTCCTTCTGTGTGCAAGAATGGCCCAACCCTCCAGATTGCCACCATTTGTATCTTTATAGGAGTTACTGTACTTGAGGATGGTCAAACGGGCATTGCTTTAAGAAAGCTGTTTGGTCATTGGATTTAAAGCACACTGAGAGGGTTCATTGTCCCCAGGCAGAGCCGTGGCCAACAGCTGAGATTTGATCAGAGTTTGCGAGTGGGTGGCGGACCACACGCCAACACAGAGGCAGGGTCTCGCTGGCAGGAGTCTTGGTCATGGGGCCTGTGGGCTGGGGCGGAGCGGCCTCACGGATGCGGGCCTGGCCGGCCGAGGGCCCTCTGCAGAATGACACAGCAGCTCATGTGCGCGGCGGGGAGCTCTGCGCTCCCAGAGGCTCCAGCTCGCCTCTGATTGAAGGTTACTGTGTTGGCAACTAACCTCGTGTGTGAAGGACACGGTGTGTCCAGCCCTGCTTGGTGGCCTGAGCTCTCCCATAGCCAGTGAGGACATCCCCCAGACACCTTCCAACCTCCTTGCACAGATAGGGTGGCCTGAAGGAGTGTCCTGATGGAGACGGAGCACAGGTTTGGAGATACTCCAGTGTGCAGGATCCGCGGTGCTTGGTGCCGTCACCGCCACCCCGGCCGCAGTCAGGCTACCTCCCGGCAGGTCCTCTGCCCTGAGGGGCCGGGACTGGTCAGGATCCTCCACTGCAGGGCTCAAGCTCTGAGGGCCTCATCCAAATTGGAAATATCCAGGTATGTGCTCTCCATCCCTCAGGGCTGGACCTGAATTGGCCCTCTGGGCCCTGAGCAATATCCCCTAGGGCCCAAAGGAAGTCATTTGCTGCCCCCCCCCATGATTTATTATTACTGCCATCGAGTTTCCTCAGCCCTCCATGTGGATATTTTTATTTCATTTTCACAACCACCTGTGCAGTAGGTTCTATCATCACCATTTTGCAAATGGAGAACTTGGCTCAGAGAGGGCAGGCCAGTGGCTCAAGGTCACGCAGCTAAGGAAAGGTGGAGGCCCACCATGTTGTTCTTCCTTTCCGAGGCCTACACACTGGGCTTCCTCAGGCCAGGCTCCTAGAGCACTTCACCACCTACCCCAGGTGTTTGAGTCATGAGCTCTGCGAGACGAAAAGGAAGGAACGAATCAGAAGCTCTGATGTGCTCCAGGGACCTAATTTCCAGGCCTCCTCTTCGCAGCTGAGCCTCCAGGCCTTTGTAATGTGTCCATGTGGCTCCCCAGGGCCCACTTTCCCTTGCCTCCACGCATATCAGTGAGTCATTCCTTCAACTTTCTTTTTCTTAGATTTTTATTCTGTTAGAAGAAAAAGTTTTCTTCACGGGACTTCATGTCTTCCTCTGTGGATCATTTGCCGAAGCGTTCCAAAGACCTTCAGAACTCTCTTTTTGTTCGAGTGTTAGATTTCTGTGTCTGCAAAGTGTATAGCCATATGCTATCAATTCTGGATATTGGCCGGATGAAAGCCCTCGACACAGGGCTGGGCACCTGAGCCTGTTCATAAAAGTGAGAGTACAGGCTTGGATTCAGATGGCCTGGGTTCACATCCTGGCTCTTCGACTTGCTTGCTGCTCTGTGTCTTTGAGCAAGTTACTTACCCTCCCTGTGCATCAGTTTCCAAATATCTAAACTAATGGTACTACCTCAAAGGGTGATTGTTAGGACCAATGAGTATGTGTGTGTGGAGCACCTGAAGAAAGTGCCTTGCACATAGTCGGTGCTTAGTATCAGTAACAGAAAGACTCATTTCTACAAAGGACTATGCAGAATGATAGCAAATGGTTGACTGCTCCAGTGAGGCACCTGCCTAAAATCAGAAGAGGCCTTGCTAGCCACATTCCAGGATTCAGGGAGGTAATGTGATTTATTGTTTATTTAATTTATTTAGGCTGTGCCGAGTTCCAGGCAGGATCTCCGCGGTCTTCCGTCTGCTTTCTCTCGATGTGCTGTTACTTCTTGGTGATGGGGGTCAGGCCAACGATTGGCCCCAGTCCTGCTCAGGCCCCAACCGCGTTGCATTCCATGGTGCCTTCATTTCCCTCATGCCCACATCTACCCCATCTCCAGAGTCACCGCCCAAGCAAAGGCCACTGCCTACCTCTTCAGGCCTCCACCCTGGCCTCCATTTGACCCACCTGCATCTGGTCTACCAGCCTCTGCTCCCTGTCCCTGGCCACACAGCATCCAGATTGGTCCTTAGAAACACAGACTTGATCCCGTTATGCTTCCCACTCCCCTCCCCCTCCCAGAGACTGTAGCTTCCTCTGTATTTCTTCTTCACATTCTGCACTTTTCACTTTTCACTTGGGGCGGCCTGCTTTTTTCCTTTGGCCCCCATTAGCTGGCACGGGCTGTGGAGGCGGGGCTGTGTCTGGATTGCTCATCTCTGCACCCCAGCGTGGCCTCACACTCATTGCTCAGGGGCAGGCAAAGAGAGAAGTCTGAGAACATCTACAGACAGAAATGTCTGGGACCCACCTGCTAAGAAGCTGGGAGGACCTTTTAGAGGCCACTGGGCTCGTGCAGGCAGGTGGAGAAGGCAGTGCCTGCACCCCACCCACCGGCCTTTTCTGCCTCTGAGTGCTAGGCAGGGATCCCCAAGGTGGTGCATGTGCTCACTGGGGGTAGGGGAATGGGCTCTCCTCTCACCAGGAAAGAGGTGGTGACCATGAACTAGCTCCAGGGGAATGAAATCCTGGTGAGTTAGATTAGTGGAGATTTGTTGAGTATCTTTGGTGCCATCTTTCTCACACATCAACTCAGTTCATCTCTACCAAAACTTTGGGCGGGGGGGAGTTAATCGCGTGCTTCCCAGGTAACTGACCAGGAAATTGAGGCTCAGAGTAGCTACATGCCTTCCCTCTTCACTCCTGGTCTGTCAGGAAACCTGAGCTAAACGAAGCCACTGGAAAGAAGCAAGGGCTCGAACCCCATCTGCCTTAGTATATAATCAAAGCACTTTATCCCAGGTCAGAGCCAGCATGAGATCTCACAGTGAGGAGCATTCAGATATGATGACGGTCTGTTAAGTGACGAGGACAGTTTTTGCCTGAAGAATCTGGGAACTGTCTGGACCTGTCTAAGAAAGGGTTGCTTAGCTTCGGCAGTGTGTAACTGGCATCAGGACTCACCTTGTCTCGAGGCCTGACAATAAGGTCAGGTGTTGTCAGTCTCCAGATGGAGCACTGACCACATCAGGAAAACAAATAGCAGTGGAGGTGGGTGGAAAAGCAGGATCGAATCTCCCCCTACGGGCATGGCTCTGCCTGTGTCTACATCAGCAGCCAAGGGTTTTGAGATGAGTGTTTAGCAGAGGACAACAAATGGCTAAAATAGCATTTGGTAACCAGGCCACGATGGAAAGATTGTGTGATCACGGTAGGGTCAAAGGCCAAGGAGAAAGACTCAAGAACTCCGAGAATAACAATTAGTGGTGGCTCCTGACCTTCTTGGCGGAGGACGCCAGGCACACCTTTACGTCTCAGCGCAGCACCCACTTCTAGGTGCTGGTGTTGGTCAGACAAACTTGGGCTCCATGCTCTCCACACTGATGGAATCCCGAGAGGTAGAGGGCAACGCGCAGAGTCCCCTTCTCCTGCTCTCATGTAAACGAGTCTCAGATTCGGTCTCAAATTGCAGCACCCTCATGCAGGCAGTGCCAGCCAGATCAGGGGGTAGTAGCAGCCTTTAGGGTGAGGGCCCTTTAGGGTGAGGGCGGTGGGGATGAGGTTTGAAAGACGGTAGGGAGTAACGAGAGGCCCTACAAAGGATCCGGCCGTGCTTTCTGGAAGGAACCACAGGACAGTCCCATTCCCGTATTAGCTAAACATCCAGAGACCCAGATTCCTGCGGGAGAGCACCCTGAAGTCAGTAGACAGCATCCTGGACTGGGGTTCAGCTTGCCATGTCACCTCCTTCCTGTCACTTTGCTTCTTCTGCAAAACAGAGGTGTCATTGCATGTTGTAGTGCGGCAAATGTCGGGTTTATATAAATGCAAACCACGTTCGGTCTACCGTATTTTCCTTTCAAACTTGGATACTTTAATGGCTTAAGCTACGCTGACCCTGTAACGGTGTAGGGTAGTGTTGGTTTTTAATCTCCCTATCTTGTGATTCCTCATGAGTAATTCACAAAGCACTTGTGGTCGAGCTGGACCACCTCCATGAAAACAGGAGGCGTGCACACAGCCAATAACGCTCAGTGCCAAGGCCAGGAAAAGACCCCCGAGGGATCCTAGGCAGGAGGAAAGCACAGGGCATTGGTGGGAAGAGGAGGTGTCCTAAGTGGTCCACACTCCTCTCGGGATGCCCCTGGTGACATGGCAGTCAGCTGCCCTGGCTCTCAATCCTGACATAACTTGGTCATAAGGCAAGCCCACTGGGTCTTCTCCGGGCTGGGGTGGTCCTGCCTCCGTCCGTTTGACTTAGGATTATGGACCAGTGCTCCAGCAGCTTCATATCTGGCACGGTTGAGTAAAAAGTAAAGATGGAAACTCAGGCTCAGGGACCATTAACAAGCACCAGGAAGGAGACTGGAGCCTGTCCTGTAATCAGGTGAACAAAGCAGTGACTTGGTCTGAGTAGAGCCCAGCGCCGCTGGGACAACGGCATATCCTCTGAGTGGTAGAAATGTCCTCCACGTCCCAAGAGGCTGTTTTAAACAAACAGACAAAACCCAAAAAACTCTAATCACTGCAATAAGCATTTTATTTAGAAGATAAAAAATTCGAAATTGAACACTGTGGTCTGTGGTCTGTGTGACATTTCGGAGAATAGGGAGGTTGTTTCTCCTTAGAATTGGGAGGACATTGCTTGACATTCCAGTTAAAGAATATTTTTTTCAATACCAAAGAGAAAATTGCTCATAATCAATATGTGTTCTCTAAATAAAAAATAATTTAATGTAAATTACCCTTTTTTTTTCTTATAAAACAGTTCACATGAGGTGTGATCGGGCTTCCTTCTTTTCCTCCTATTTTAAATGGCATCATAAGACATTTGGGCAGTGGTGTGTTATACTGGATGACCCCATGTCTCCCCTATATATTAATTTATACCCTCCTCAAAATTCTATTAATTCTTCTATTAATGCTTCATTCTGTGGAATACTTCAGGTACTTCCATGATGTCTAAGAAGCTCGACATAGGCTTTTCATATACCCAAGCTAGTTCCTTCCTAAACGATGAATTTATTGGGTCTCTTCTCTTAAACATAGATGCCGCAGTATGGATGCAAATGTTTCATTACAGAAATTTGATGACTGTGTTACAGATCCTAACTGAAAGGAAGTATGATCGACCCTTGAGCAGCACGGGCTTGCACTATGTGGGTCGGCTTAGACACAGATTTTTTTTTCAATAAGTACGTGGGAACATTTTTTGGAGATTTACAGTTTGAAAAAAAATTCACAGAACTGCCTAGTTTAGAAATACGGGAAAAATTAGAAAAGGTATTATTGTAGGAAAACAGTATATGGCACCTATAAAATACAAAATAATATGTTAATTGACCGTTTATGTTATTGGTAAGACTTCCAGTCAGTAGTGGGCTGTTAGTAGTTAATTTTCAGGCAAGTAAAGAGTTATATTTTGGACGACGCGGGGGTCGGTGCCCCTAACTCCCACGTTGTTGAAGGGTCAGCTGTAGTTTGGTTAGGTGTTCGATGCAGGAATAAATTTCCACTGCTTCTCCAGCTCAAATTGGAATGTCAGTTGCCCCCCCCAAAAAAAGAGTGATTTTTGAAAAGAGAAATTAGTTTTTGAAAATCAGCAAGCTAATCAACCACAGCAGATTTTGAATTCCAGTCCTGACCAGGAAGCAGGAAAAAAGAATCCTCAAATGTACTATTAAGAAATGGCTGTATATGTGGAGAATGCAAATGGATTTTAATGTTAGAATAAACAGTATATATTTGAAATGCCAATCAAAACCCATATACTGTCTCCACAAAGCTATGATATGTTTGTTGGATGAGCCCTGTCATTGCGCCTTCGGAAGGGTGTAGGTAAGTGAGCAGTGGTGATGTGCTTGCCAGACCCACACATTCATGTTCACGACAGATCCTTGCTGGCAGCCATGTTCGTCTGTGAGTGGTGAAACATAAAGGAATCTGAAGGTGATGCGTCCCATCATGCGCTATCTTGATAAATTAAAAATTTGTGTGTCTGTAACAATAGTTTTGTGGTCCTAGGAAAGCAAGTAAGAAAGTGGAAAGCATTAAAATTAAGTGTTGCTTCTAACAAAGCTTTTGGAAATAGACAAATATAAATGATATTGATTGATTTACATTGACTTTTTTTTTTTTTTTTTTACCTTTTATTCTGGGGAGTCAAGAGAGTGACCCAAAGCTTTGGAGCAGCTCCTGAGCTGACAGAGGGCTAGGTGGCTTTCTGTTTTTATAAGAGCCCGAGCAAATTAGAGCATAAATATTGCCTGAACATTTTCTGTTTTCAGACCTGCAGGAGAAAACAGCACCCGTAAGTGGGAACAATGCAGCAATCTGCTTTGTCTGCATACAGGGACTTTGAATGGACGCTCCAGCTATAAAATACCAAACAGTCTCAGCATGCACCCTTTCCTCATTTCACAAAATTCATTTTAAGAGCAGTGTCTTCTAGGGGCCCAATCTTTGTGCGTTTTCGGCACCACAAATATACTCTCCTTACCTAATTTCCTTAAACTGACCAGTACTTTCCCGGGAATGAATGGGGAAAATGGTGTGGTGCTGGGTATTTATTTTGTGACACTGCCCACAAGGGCACACTGGCCTGTAGGCTGGATGCCAGCCACCAGCCCATCATTTCTCAGTGAAAAGAACCTTTCAGCTCGGTTACCTCCTGGAGAGAGCTGATTTTCCAGCAGTCAGGCTTGATCTGGGTAAATAATTAGAGAGCTAGAGAGCGAAGACATCACCCTAGTGCTGTCTGCGATTCTGCTAATATAGGCAGACCCTGTGATTCCATCAGTGCTACAATCTTACGGCTGCCTTTCTCTAAAGCTGTACAGAGAGAGGAGGGGGGAGGGAGGGAGAGAGAGAGGCAACAAAGCCAGTTGCTTGCATTTGTCTTGAAAGAATTAATGACATTTTTCATTCTTTTGGTGAAACCTAGAAAACAGCTGCAGCTCTTTAATTGCATATGAGAAGGTAACTCTCAGTGTACCTTCCTCTCCCCGACACCCTTACCTACTGGGACATGCATGCCCCGTGCAATCACTTCGGCATATTGATTTATTTTTAAAACCATGTTGCCCCTAGTTTACTGGAATTTGCAGGGCTCCAGGTGGTGCAGGCAGATCACATTTCTCATCAAGCAGCCCCTGAAGTGGTTAATAGCTTGTGGTTGAACTTTTGCAGCTGCTCATTAAAGGCCAACTTAACAAAAGAAACATGGACTGTGGTAAAGCATGTATGTCTCTCAACAAATAATCCAGTATTCGGAAACTTTGTCACATTTTGCCCTGTCCTTCTGTGTGGTGCCCGTGGATGGAGAAGAGCAAGAGTCAGGAAACTAGAAGAGTGAGTCTAAGGTTCTAGTGAAATTCCCCTCCCCCCCTACTTGTGACTTCAGTTGCAACCTCTGTAATTATTATACTGTTAAGTCTTATTCATTGAGAATCATGGTAAGAAGGCCAATCTGACTTATTGAAAAATAGTCATTGTACTAATGGGGTTTTATTATTTTTATGAATACTAAGAAATAGAAAAAAAAAGGTAGCTTAATTAAAATAGTTAAAATTCACAACAGGCATGTATGTAACATGCTATGTTAACTGCAGAGTTCCCATAAACAATTTCCGGCCCCAAAACTGGAAGATACATTGAAGAAATAAAGGCTGTTAGTTGAGGTGCGCTGGACTTCCCCCAGTAAGGAAGACCCTGAATATCAAGAGAGTTGGTGGTCAACTGCCCCTCCACTCAGGGTCCACCTCTACAGGTCTATTTACTGCAATTTCAAAATTAGTGCGTCCTTAATAGAGTTGAACTACATACTTTTCCAGCAAAAACTAGCTGAGTCTGTAATCTGGGTGGCTTCAGTCACCAGCGTGGCCGGCCTTGCTGGGTATTTGTGACAAACCAAGATGGCCTGGCCCACCCATCTAAGAAATTAAGGGAGCCAGCCAAAGGGCAGTGCACTTTGTTTTTCTTCTGCTAAGGTGCATTCCGACCAAATCTCCAGACCCGGGACTTAAGGAAAAAAAAAAAATTTTTTTTTTAAGTTTTCCACCCATTTAGTAAAAACAGTTTGTCTTGCAATTCAGGACATCAAGAGTTGATTGATATTAACCGTGGCATCTCTGAATGGATGAAATGTAATCCGTCCTTTCCTTCCTTCCCACCCCCAAATGCAAGGGGCTTTCGAGGGCTTGTTCTGTGGCAAGACTGAGGACGGTCTTCGGGACTGGACCCCAGTAGGGTGGGCGTGTCAGGTGTTTGCTGGTCTTGCATGCAGGGGATTGGGGACCGTGGGACGGTGTCAGGACTTCAGTACTGTAAGGTGTCAGAAAGGAATCCCCTGGAGAGACCAACGTGCAGGACCCCCCTCCGTAATGCCATCGCAGGGTGCCGCTTTCATAGCGGATCCAGACTCTGGCCCTGCCCCGGGTGCAGCCTTTGTCTGCCTGCGCGCCGGATCACTCCCGGCTTCGGATTGATTTTTGGCCCCCGCTGCAGCAAGTTGGGGGCTGGCGCGGAGTGTGGAGGCGGCTGGGGGCGGAGTGTGAACTCGCATCCACTGCACCAGGGAGCCCACTGCTGCTTCGGGATTTTTTTTTTAACTTGGAATTTCCATAGGACAAAAGGGGAAAAAAAGGCTTCTCCTCGATCTAGCGGAGCCATTAGCGTCTATTAGTACCGCGGCCGGGGTAAGTAGCGCGCGGCGCGGGCGGGCGGGCCGCGCGGTCCCCGGGCCCGGGCCGCCGCGCCCCTGCGCTCCGGACCGTGCGCGCGCGGCGGGCGCCGACCCTGCCCGCCCGCGCCTCCCCTGCTTCGAGGTGAGGGGGTCGTCCTCGCTCTCGCCAGGGCTCCCGCGGGCCGAGCGCCCCCTCCCCGACTTCCCGCCCCGAAAATTGCGCGTCGTTTCTCACGGGGCACCGCCGGCCGCGGTCCCGCCCGGAACCACCCTGCCGGAGTCTGTGATCGCGCCCAGGCTTAGAAGCTCTCCTAGGAGGGGGCGCTTATGCATATTCATTCTGTCTAGTAACCGGCTGCCCGGCTTGCCACTACGGGCTGATTTATTGATTTATGTGTAACGTGTGTTTTATTTTAGTCATTAGCAGTCCTGAATTCGTGGAGCCGGCTGCACTTCCCAGGCGTGCTTATTGCTAGGGCTCAGAGACAAAGGTTGTCCTGGCACCGCCCCCCACCCCCTACATTTTCTACCTAGTGACCACAGACTTTGTTTCGTGGAAAGCTAGTTAGGAACGGTCCCCCCCCCCCCGGGGGAGGGAGGAATTACTGCATTGCATCTGAGCACACAGTCATTTTGTAAAGCCCAGAATTTGACAAGTAACTACTTCTGGGGGTGTTGTAAAGATTGGACGGGGTGCTGCGTTGTTTCAGTTTCAGGATGGTTCTGGGATTGATGCTCCTTCTGTGAGACGGTCATTGGCACGTCCCTGCCAAGGTACATGACCATAAACGTTGCCTTTCCTTACAAAGGCTGCTGCAGTGAAAAGGGAGACATCACTTCAAGTGTATTTTCTGTAGCCTTATTTTATTCTCAATTTGGGTTTTCATCTTCTTGTGCTCCCACCCCTCTATGCATCTATCTATAGGCATCCCCATTGTTAAAAAAGAAATATCTCAAGCAGACACGCTTACGTTTTTCAGAGACTCTATTATGCTTATAAACTTGACCTGGATTGTGTTACTAATTTGGTAGGTTTTTCTGTCAAACAGGAAATCACAGCCTATGGGTCGATATGTCCATATGAACCCCTCAGCCAAATTAGCTAAATTGTTTTTAAAAGATATTTTTAGGCCAGTGAACACTTAACAAAAATGTCTTTACAGATCTTGATAGACCTATTTTTAGATTCAGTACTTTAAAAGCCTGTTCAACCCAAGCAGTTCTAATCAATGTAAAATACGCTTCTAACAAAAGATGTTTATATTGTTAACGATTAAATCATTATCCATTTCTTTTATGGAAATAGCTGATCTAACAACAATAGATATTTCACCACTTAAAGTATTACTCTAACGTTAAACTCAAGAAAAAAGTATGCATTTCTTATATTGTAGGGTGAAGGAGCCTCGTAAGAATGAATAACAAAACTACAGTAACATTTGTTTGGGGTTTATATTTTCTGCAAGCTTGTGTATTCTATGTGATATGCCTCTTTTACTTTTTAAAAATGATTAGTACATTTTCAGTATACTCCCAATTTATATGTAAATAGATGAACATGCTACATGTAGGTACTTATGTGGTTTAATCCGTGGGTAGAAACGACAGCCACTAGGGTGAGAATAAAGAAGCATCTGCCTCTATGAGAAAGAGCAAGAGAGAACCCCCCCACCAGATCAATAACTCATAAGTAATCAGCACAAAAAGGGGCCCCAAAGCTTTTCTTTGGCTTCAGTTCTTAAATAAGCCTTTGCTGGTGGCATCACATTCATACAGGAATGGTTGAGCAAAAATAAGACAAGACGTTTACCAGACAATATGTCAATATGTTGTTTTTATTATACACATTTACTACGAAAATTTTTGAAATGCCTTTATTGTCAACTGAAAAATAATAATAGAGTTGATATTCTGAAGATGGCATGAGGGTAGATTTTTAAGAGTAATAGCAGACGTGAGCCCGGACATTACTGTTAAGCTTGTGGGAAAGAACCTGCCGCATAGACGTGGAGTGTGTTTGGTGTGTCTTTGTGCTGTTTCATAGGAAGCACGTTCCCGTTGTCTGTGAACCACAGCTCGCTATGTTCCACACGCAGGATGCACCGGGTGACTTAACCCGGCAATAGTACATTTAGCGTGGTGAGCAGTGCGTAGATCTTTCTGAGGTCCTGGGGTAGCAGAGACTTATCACAGAGGATATAAGGAAGGGAAGAATTAAAGTGAGCTGGGCCGATTCCCCTGGAGCAAAGAGCTCTTATGCCTTGAAATGTGGAGTTTTGAGGAAGCAGACAGTAAAACTTGCCCCGCCCTCTTTAGTGGCTCTGTGTCCTCGTGGCCTTTTGTTTATTACAGGTGGAGTTGGCACTAAATCCCTGGGGAGGCTTATGGTGTATATATAATCTTTTACTGATGGTCTGAATTCTCTTGCGCTCCTACAAAATACACACATGCAAACACAGTTATTAGACAGTAACCTGTGCGAACGTGTGCTTGCTCAGTCTTCTTAAATTCATTTAAGAGAGTGTAAGGGGATTTTTTGCAAACTGCCCTCCAGTCCATTACCCTTCAGATCACTGCTTGTGAAGTTTTTCTAACCTAGAAAGTAACCTTTTCTCTACCAGAAAGTCTTGATCATTAAAAAGGGGGTGGGGGAGAGGTTGGTTGTTTGACTGTTTAGGCTTCTGTTCTAAGAATAGCAATTGGAATATTTTTCAGTATCAGAAACATTTGAGACAAATGTCCTATTTGATTGGTTCAAGCATTCACTAAATATATATATATTTTTTCATTTTGGTAAATAATCGAAAGGGAGTGGCTTAATATAAAAGCCTATACCAAGATGAAGGGATACTGTATTATGGTCTATCGTAGATGAATCCAGAAGCAAGGGGAAAGTCATTTCCACTTTGTAGATGCTGTTGATCATCCCTTGTTTATCAAGGCCGATGTTGGGAATGAAATTACTGGGAGGTATTCGAGATTATTTGTGTAGATATTTACTGATGCAGAATGTATTCTTTGTATTTTTAAACGCAGCTCAGAATAGGCTGGAATTCTTTGAGTGGCTGTACGTGTAAGTCTGCAGTGCCTGGGGACCAGGGCGTTCTAGTTACCCACTAGGACATCTTGAATTCCCCTGAGAAATTAGGTGGCATGAAAAAATGCACTCACACTGACCTGGCTTCTGGCCACCTTTTAGTCAAAGCTATTTCTAGGCTTCTTTTAATACTATCATTTGGGGATCAAGATGATTTCTGCCACAAAAACTACATCTTCTATGTACTTGAAAAAGACTTGATTTTGGTGTAGTTTTGTAGAACTTCATTCCAGGGAGACCGTAAAATACCTTAGCGATTTCATCTTTATGTAATTTACATATTTTAAGCTCTTTATTTCAGGTCAGTGGCCTATTTTTCTACTCTAGATGATTGACCAATGTTAACACACCCAACATATCCTAGAAAGAGTAAATTAGGGAGGACTGAGCAGTCCCAAAGGCCCTTGGTGCTAGTTTGTAATAGATTCAAAGAGAAAAGCTCTTGCCCTTTCTTCAAACTTTATCCCAAATACGGGGCTCCACTGGCTGATAATCAATAATGATTCATGTGGGGTTTGATTTCCGATGAAGTGTTGTCTTTGCCCAGAGGATTTCTCTGTAATAGTCTCCAGGTGGCTGGGGGGTTAAACAAGCACTTTCCCCCCACACTTCAAGGATTAACAACACGAAAATCAAAGTGTACAATAGCATCGAGGCATTGTGGAATCATTAGACAGCTTATGGTTTTTGAAATTAAGAGCGGTGACGGTAGCTTCGTAAAGGATCTAAAAATGCATGGCAAATCCTGAGTACCAGACCCGGTCATGCAGCCCAAGGATACATTTTTGTGCCGTATTCTCACATTTTGAAAAACGTAACCCTCACGCCGGTGTGGAACTGAGCGTCACATGCACCTTAGTAAAAATGGGGATGGGTGAAGAAAAATAGGAAACGCGTGTTAACCTGGTCCGAGTGCTGATCGGAGCTGGGCAGTTCACCGATCAGCATTTTGCTTGACCGCACAGCCCTTCAGACGGAAACCTGTCAAGGTTCAGCTGGAGTCTTGTCACTGAGGCCGTCGGTGCTGATCAGATGTTGTGGTTATCTCTGACACGGACCCCCTCTCCCTTCTGAAGAATTTCCTTTCTCCCAAGGAAATGAGAGGCAGGAGAAGTCTGAGCCAGGGGACAACGCTGTGGTGGAGGCCCTTCTGTCTCAGAGCAGACAAAGTGTGTGTGGTCAGGGGCACTGGGGGGTGGGGGGAGCTGGCCCGGTGTTGGTAGACCGTGAGTAACCCAACACTCTGAAGGGTGGTGGAAGGGCCGCAGTCACCGAGAAGTCATTTCCTGGCAGGGACACAGTGAGACCCCATTGGTGTGCTCCCACCACCAGACACCCGAGAGGCCCCTCCTAGTTCAGCCTCGCTTTCCTGGGAGACAGCATGGTGGTTGCAGACACCAAGGCCTTATTACGGCCCCGCTCTCGCTCTCGGTGAGAACAGGGCAGGGATCGGGATGAAACGCGTGCAACCGCCGCCGTTCGGCCATTGCTGACCTACATTCCCTATTTCTAATCTTGCTCCACTTCTCGCAGCAACCAGATCACGTAATTCCCCTGCCTAAAAATGTTCCACTGGCTTCTCAGTGCACTCAGAATAAAATCCAGGCTCTTCACCTTGGCCTCCTCGGAGGTCCTTGAGGACCTGGCCCCTGCCTGCCCTCCCCCCCCACCCCCTGCACCCCCATCTCCGTGCTTTCCTGCAGCTCAGTCTGGTCCTCCTGAGCTGGCTTCCCCCTGAGCTGGCTTCCCCGCGGCTCCTGAGATCTCGCATCTGCCCCCTGCATTCTATGTCTGGCTCCTTCTTGTAATTCACGCCTTGACTCCAAATCCCACCTCCTCAGACAGGCCATTCCTGGCGGTTATGTCTACAGGCGGCCTTCCTCCCAACCCCATTAGCTTGTTTTATTCTGCTTCCAAGGACTTCATCCCTATGTGCAATTTCCATTTTTTACTTCTTAATTGTCCTCTCCTTCATGACGGTGGAGGAGGGAGCCAGCACCTTGCCTGCCTTGTTCTCTGCTGTCTTCATTGCCTGGTAGGTACACAGCAGGTGCTTAGCACAGATTCGTTGAGTGAACATATCGGGCACCTCGTGCACCCCTGGGAACCCTCTTGGCTTGCAGCCCCTGCAGAGCCCAGCCGGGAGCAGCTTGGGGCGGCTTCGTGGGGGGCAGCAGGCATGCTCCCCAGCCCACCCCCCCCCCGACGTCCCTGCCTCCACCTCCACCCTCTGTTAGCCATCACCAGCGCCTCCTCCCTCAGGGGCCACCTCCAGCCAACCCCGTGAGGCAGTCCCTGCTTCCTCAAAATAAATAAATAAACTTAAAAAGAAAAAGAAAAAGAAAAAAAAATACTATAGTGGTTGTTGGGAGATAAAGTCGGGACCTGGGGAGGAGCAAATTCAGGGAAGGGCCCACCTTCTCTGTGTCTATTGGACATTAGAACAAAGGGAAACACCATTCTTTCTACATCTATTAAGTCAGAGAAGATGGGCACACGGAGAAGTGAGATCAGGAGGCACCCTTTCCCTCTCCTTCCCTTGAACTCCCCGTTGCCCTGGCCAGACCTGCTGTGGGCACGTGTTCTCTTGTGCTTGGCATCTAGAACCCTGGGCATGAACACATTGCACACCTGCAGGACAGGTGGTATGGCGGGGGGGAGGGGGTGGGGGAAGCACGGATGCCATCTGTCGCAAGGCTGCCCTAGGACCTGCTGGTATGGGCCAGCCCATCATTCCACATTCCTGGAGGCAGAGTCTCAGAAGCACTTCCTGGGCACATTCCCAGCCCCCCAGAGGAGGGAGACGTAGGCTGGGGTCAGGTTCACCGTTTCTAGGCCACTGGATTGCTTCACAGGGACCTCCCTGCCCCCCCCCCGCCCCCACCATGGGCAAAGTTAGGCTCACCTCCCTCATCTGTGAAGGGGTGAAAATCAGCGCACTTACTTGTCTTGCAGTGCGTGTGGGTACAGGTGGCTACGTTTCCTGCACATTTCCTGGTTAGAAGTGATACAGTATTAGAATTTTGTTTGAGAGAGAATGCGCACTCTAGTAGGGAACGGACAGAGAGAGGGAGAGAGAGAATCCCAAGCAGGCTCCATGCTCAGCGCGGAGCCCGAAGTGGGGCTCCATCTCACAACTGTGAGATCATGACTTGAACTGAGATCAAGAGTCAGATGCTTAACCCACTGAGCCACCCAGGCGCCCCCAGTATTAGAGTTTTAACTGGTTTTCATGCTGGGTGTTGCCCACTCAGGGACCTGTTAGGAACCCGTGGGGGATGTTAGCTCTGAGAGATGATGAAGTGCCTACTCTTGCCGTGGCACTGTAAGTGGCCGGTGGTTCTAACAAAACACGCACACCTCGCACTTCCCGTTCCCGCGTTCCCCGCGTTCCCACATGTGCGGGGGCTGGCAGAGGCCCGCAGTGCGTAGGGCTCTTGACTTGATAATGCTTTTCCTGTCCACACGCAGGGCCCAGGCACATCTGAGTAAAGAGCATTTCAGATGTAGCTTTAAATTATGTGTTGCTGGTGCTATTTACAAAACCAAGGAATAAAATATCGAGGAAAACAACTGATACTGTAAAGAAAGTGTCTTTTCTTGCCAGGCCGTTTCTATGAAAAGTTAGAAGCTTTAATATGCAAGGCGTAAATCATCTTGGTGTCTCTTATTACTTTGTATTCCTGATGCAAAACAAAGTCACACTTTGGGAAACTAATCTTCCACTGTTTATCCTTAACTCTGATAGAAGGTTCTAGGGTCTTTACTGACCATAAGTGACCAGAACAGCCGTTTTTCTTTTTCTAGGTATACCATCATGCCCAGAAAAGAGTATTGTAAAATAACATTCTGTTGGGGGGGGGGGCTCTTTAAATCCTATAGATCTGGGGCACTGGGTGGCTCAGTCAGTTAAGTATCTGATTGCAGCTCAGGCCACGATCTCACAGCTCGTGAGTTTGAGCCCCGTGTCAAGCTCTGTGCTGACAGCTCAGAGCCTTGAGCCTGCTTCGGATTCTGTGTCTCGCCCTCTCTCTGCCCGTCCCCTGCTCGCACACTCTCTCCCTCTCTCCCTCTCAAAAATAAATAATCATTAAAACAAATATAAATCCTATAGATCTAAACAGCCTGTTACTCAGGATTAGAGAAGAATTTGTCAACTCTTTTCTGAGGATTTTTAAGAATCTATAATATTATCTTTAAGTTCTTGCCCATAATTGTGTTATTCTCTCACTTATTAGCATGTCTAGTCATGTTTTTCAAAAGCAGGCTTCTTTTAATTGAAGTATAGTTGACACATAATGTCAAAAGCAAGTCTTCCTCTTCTCCCTTCTGCTAAAGCACGTACATCACTTACAGTGCTATGTGCACTTCTCCCAACAACACGGGACAAACTATCAACGTCTAAGCAAAAATCTGCATGTAGGCTAAAGGTCTTTGTAGATCAGACTGTCTCCTTATCTTTTCTAGACTTTAGAGTTCCAGTTTATTTGTGAGTCCGTCCTCCATCTTAAGGAAAGGCCCCCTTGTTTTCAAGTCCCACAAGAGAACTCTGTTAAATGTTTTGACCTTTTGCTCTGTGTTTTTTTTTTTTAAACCGTATTTTCATGTCCCTAAAAATGTGTGAGAAGGAGAAGCAGGAATGAGGAAAGGTGAAATCATTACCTGGTCATCAGATTAGAAGTGCAAAATCACCACTAACAAAACCTCCGTGCACATCTGTAGAACTCTCACTGCCATACATAATTTCTTCAAATGCTTTCTTGGTTATTCCCTATATTGACTTTCAACAGAAGGGGGTGGATTGGCCTTGTGCACTGTTGGGAGGCACTTTGCATGTGAAATGGCTGATTTCCTTGCCCCTTTTCTCTGTGATTCTTTGTCCCTGCATAGTACTGTTCTAAAATCCACCACTTGCTCTTGCTTATGATTTTAAAATTCATACCGATGTCAGTATAACGCCAATGAGATACCCTACACGTTTGCATTGCAATGGGAAGATACAAAGTAGGCTGGCTTAGGTTGCCCCTTACAGACTCCATGAATTCATCTGCTGGCTTGTTTCCCAGGATGTGGTTTAAATCTGGCCTAGGTCAGTTACCAGGTGAGAGTAGTTTATGGCCAATCCAAGGACAGAACACCGGGAGGCAAATGGAGAGAGACCCAGGGAGAGTAGGATGTGGGACCCCCAGGCGCTGGGATAATGCAGGGACCTAGTGGCTCCTAAGTGGAAATGACTATTGAAAATAATCACTTGGGGATGGTGAAATAATAAAAGAATCCCCAGGCCACCCTCTCCCCGAACCGGAGTTGTGATCCAGTAGGTCTGAAGCTAGGGCTTGGGATTCTGCTTTTTTAACAACCCCTCCAGTGCCTGTGAGGAACAGCCTCATTTGGGTTCTTCTCTTAGTTTCGGTTTCCACGTCCCTAAAAAGAGGATAATATCTGTTTCACAGAGTTGTTGGCAGGAACTGAAAGAATGTGTGGGAAAGGGCCCTGGGAACCGTGAAATGAGACAGACGAGGACCTGCTGAATTAGTGGGTTTAACTCTCAGCCTCCTTCTAAAGGAGTTTCTGCTCTCCACTCCAGATTGGGGCTGGCCCTGCCCACGGGTCTCAGGATCCTGAAAAATACTCTGTTACAGGTAGGATCCCATCCTCAACCTTCATCTTCCCACATCAACATGCCTGGGAAAGCCTTCTGGCCCCTAACTCCTTCTTCCCCTCAACAAATACATATTGAACCCCCATTGTTCTAGGTGCTGGGGACACATCTGAGATTGGATTTCCTGTCTTTCTTGACCCAGATAGGCGGGGGACACACTGTGGTTTGCTCCACTGAGAGAATAGTGTCTATGTGATTTCTGCCACTTTAGAGATAACCCTTAAGATGCTATCGGCCAGAAATGTCTAGCATTCATCAGGCAAACATGTCCTAAGAGATGACTGGTAGCTCTGAGTCCATCTAATCCAGCAGGTCGCAAGGATGGGCTTTTCATGGTCATGTTGTACAGCGCTGGCCCGTGCTGGCTCTCATACAGCCTTACAAGATAATTCCTGCCATGTGCTGCCCATAGCTGAGCCCAGAGGTGGAGATTTCCCCAGACCTTCCTTCCTTGTTCAGAGCACCCAGAAAACTCTAAGACCAACACCAGTCCCTGGGGGGAAAATCCCAAATTATTTTTACTTCTTAGAGTCAACTAGGATAGAATAACAAGTCTATTTTGTTCAGTTTGTTAACTAGAATAAAGATAAGTTTTAATGAGGGGGCTTCTCAACCACTGTGGCAAGATGAGAGTCTGGTTCCAGCCCACACGACATGGCAAGTCCTTCCTCAGATGTCATCTGATGATAATAATCTGGTAGCAGATGCCCAATCAATAGAAGAAGGCATATGCCAGTTCCTTTTATAAATTATCCCATAGGGTTTGCTGGAAGAAGCCATGGAAATAAGTGTTGAGGGAGCTGAGATGTGGAGTTGACATAGAGCTGAGACAAGTTGAGGAGCTTGCCCAAGATGGCGTGGCATGTGGGTGACATAATTGGCGTTTCAACCCAAGTGTATGTGACACTAGGCTGTTCTGCCTCCCCTATGATGGATAAGTCGAGCTTTAGATAAAGCCGACTCAGCTTCCTGAGAACTCCTGAACGAGAGAGTTACTGAGGTAACAAAAAGAGTTGGCTGAAATAGTCAGTAGTTCTCAGTCAGTTCCTTGAAAGTGTTCAGCCCTAAGGCATCTATCATGTAAAGAATTAACCATTCTGTGGTGCATCTAGGATGATTCCAGGGAAGAACCATCCCTGGGAGACTTGAGAAAACAGTCTCTTCAAAGCTTTCTATTACTTTTAGAAGGAAGACCGGAATCCTTTACAATGCTCTCAGGGCCTTGCACCACTGGGTCCCTGCTCACCTTCTTCCATTGCCATGCTTCCGCCCAACTCGGGGCTGAAGTCCCCCTTTCTCTGTTCTCATTCTTCATATCTCAGCTCAAAAGACACTTCTTTCATTTCATTTTGTTTTTCCAGCTTCCTTGAGATACTGACATACGTCATACGTAAGCTTAGGGTGTACAAAATGATGATTTCATACACTGTTATGTATTTGTGAGAAAATGATCACCGTACTAAAGTTAGTTAACACTCCCATTCCTTCAAAAAATTATCATTTTTGATGTGGTGATAATATTTTAGATATACTGTCTTGACAAGTACATACTACGGTATTAATTACAGTCCCACGCTGGACGTTAGATCCCCAGAACTTATAACTGGAAGCTTCTGCCCTTTGACCAACATCTCCTCCTATCCCCCGCCCTCCTCTCCCTGGCAACCAGCATTCTACTCTCTGTTTCTATGAGTTCAGCTTTTTTATATTCCTCATATAAGTGATAATATACAGTATTTATCTTTTTTTTTTTTTTTTTTTTT